>NW_016107396.1:159205-230913 GCF_001604975.1 Cebus imitator
AAGAGTTTGAGACCAGCCTGGGCAACATGGTAAAAACCAGGCTCTACAAAAAATAAAACTGAACCCGGGAAGATGAGGCTGCAGTGAGCTGTGATTGTGCCACTGCACTCCAGCCTGGATGACAAAGCGAGACCCTGTCTCAAGAAAGAAAAGAAAAAGACTACAGTTTTGAATTTAGATAGCTAGGAGAATGGCAGTATAATTAAAGAAGTTCAGGAATACTAGTCTTCCAGGTAAAAGATGAATACAATTTTGGATCTATTGCATTTGAAATGACAATAAGACTTCCAAGTGAAAAAGACTTTTGGATATGTGATACTGAATAAAGGTGATTGGAGCAGATGTGATTCCCAAAGGATGAAATATGAAGACAGAAATAAAATTTTAAGGACAGAACTCTGAAATCCTTAGTTAGGGAATGGGAGGTGAAAATATAGCCAGGGAATAACAGAAATAAACCATTCAAGGTGGACAACCACTACAAACCTGTAGTGCTTTCCACGTGGAGAATGTGCCTTGTCTTGTTTCCAGGACTTACTTGTACCTAAACTTAGGGGGAATAATTCAGTCTCTTACCATTAAGTATGTTACCTGTAGGTTTTTTATAGGTGCCTAGGGTTGAAGAAGTGCCCTTCTATTGCTAGTTTACTGAAGATTGTGAAGTGAATGAATGCTGTCAACTCTTTTTTCTACACTTGAGTTCATCATATGGTTTTTCTTTTTTAGACTTTTGATGTGCTGAGTTGTGTTGATTGATTTCCTGTTGTTAAGGCAACTCTGCACGGTCATGCTATATTATCCTTTTTTTTTTTTTTATGTTGCTGACTTCTATTTGCTAAGAAATATTTTTATTTCTATTTCTAAGGAAATACACATCTAGGTCCATGAGAGATAATGATCTGTAATTTTTTTGGTAGTGTCCTTAATTTTGGTAACAAAGTAATGCTGTTATAAAAAAAATGAGTTAGGAGGTGCTCTGTCCTCTCTCGTTTTCTGGAATAATTTGTGAACAATTGGCATTTGTGAACAATCTTTCTTAAATATTTGGTAAAATTCCAAGTGAAAGCATTTTGGCCTACAATTTTCTTAGGAAGGTTTTTACCCATGAGGACTATTCAGAGTACCTCTCTTTTTCTGAATGACTTTGGCTGGATTTTGTCTTGTAAGGACTTTGTTTCTCATCTAAAGTATCCAATTATTTGGCTTCAAGGTAGCCATAATATTATTAGCCTTTCAGTGTCTGTAGGATCTATTGTGACGTGTCTCTATTTCATTTACATCTATTTTCTATTTATTCCATCTTCTTTTTATTTTTTCCTCTTTCTGCTTTCATTTACAATCAGTGTTTTATTTTGATTCCATATAGTAGATATTTTTTAGGATAGAATGAAAATGGGAGCTCTAATGTATTATAACTGAAATTCTCTCAATAAACTGAGACGTGTGATCATAAGCTAAGGGTGGGGAAATGTTGGAATCTTGCATAGAGAAGGTTTAGAATATTTGTTTTGGGAGGTGTCTTTGGAAAATAGCAAGAGATTAACATGGATTTCCAGCCATCAGTGAGGGCCCAGTTGCAGTAAACATGTTAAATAATAATATTATCTGGAAAGTTAAGGCATATTATAATCAAATCCAAAGATCTGCCTCCAAATAGGACCTAAAAGTTGGAAAATGTGAAAAAAAAATTTTTTTTTGAGATGGAGTTTCGCTCTTGTCACCCAGGTTGGAGTGCAGTTGCACAAACTTGGCTCACTGCAACCTCCACCTCCCAGGTTCAAGCAATTCTCCTGCCTTAGCCTCCTGAGTACCTGGGATTACAGGTGCCTGGCACCACGCCTGGCTAGTTTTTGTATATTTAGTAGAGATGGGATTTTGCCATGTTGGCCAGGCTGGTCTCGAACTCCTGACCTCAAGTGATCCATCCACCTCAGCTTCCCAAAGTGCTGGGATTACAGGCGTGAGCCATCATGCCCAGCCTGTGAAAAAATTATAGTGGAATTACAGTGGTGGCTAGGTTAGTTCACATTTAAATTTTATTTAAAATAAGATCCAACCATATTTTCCTTCAAAAAGGTTGAAGATATGAGCTTCTTTTAGACAACTGCATTTTTCCGACAGTCCAGAACTTTGAAGTAATTGGTGGCTGTCTTTTCTAAATATTAGGCACTCACCTGATTACACAGGGCAGATGGTGCAAGAGTTCATCAACGTAAGTTGAGTGAAATTTCTGTCATTTTCTGATAACTAAGTGATCTGAAAAGCCAGAAAAAGGTGGAATAGCCGAAAGGAGTTGGTATTGTTGAGTGGAAATAGAATGAGTGGAAAACTGGCAAACCAGCTGGATAGTTTGTGGAAATAATGGTTTTGGGAACTTATTTGCAAGACTAGGATAATTATTCTACTCTTTGAACTGATTTACATATTGTAAAATCTATGTGATGAAAAATGAGAAAATCACAAATGCACAGGAGTGTTTCATTTAAATTGCTTTCACAATTGCAATCCAGTTCTCAAAATAAGAATTTTGACAAACCTCAACTTTGGCAGAAGAAAAGTAACATTTTATTTGAAAAACTGACATAGTTTCTGTAGACAGAAAAAATAAACAAAAATATACATACCCATCCTAGCCCAGCAGTGGCCACTACACTGTAGAAGAGTGAAAAAGGATCCAGACTCTGGGGCCAGAGTACCAGGGTTTGAATCCTGCCTTTCTGTTTACCAGCTGTAAATCCTGGGCAAGTTGCTTAACTTCTTTGTGCTTTGATGTCTTCATCTGTAAAATGGAAAAATAGTTTTGTCTAATAGATTTGATTTGAAGATTAGATTAGCTAATACATGTAACAGATGTAAACAGGGCTTGGTGAATATAAGAAGCTGTAGTCGTTATTGTTACCGTTGTGAAGAAAGGTGAGTTAGACTCCGCATTGCCAATCATTTGGGGTTTTAACATATTAAAGAAAATCTAGATCTGGTACCCTGGATGTGAAATGTATGCACACTTGATGATTACCATACAAAGGTGCTAGGAATAAAAATGCCAAATGCCATCTATTTTAGTATGACTTTTATAGACACTGTGAGGTTTTATCTTGTATGCTGCATTTTCTCAAACATCGCAATCAATTCTTCAAATACAATTTTACTGTTCGTAAAAGGAATTATAATTATGTTTCAGCATAATTATGTTTCTAAATCAACGGTACAATTTCTCAAAAATAAAATATCATTAAGTACTGGAAAACCAGTAAGGCAGTAATTAAGGCAAATTTTATGTCTTTCATAATTGACAAAAGTTAATACTGTGGTTTTGATGACTCAACAAAGTAGGCGAATGTTAAAAGACATAAGAAGATATTTTGGGGATAAAACCGAACTATGGTGCAAAAGAGAAGAGGAAATTAGTATCAAATGGGTGCTAACCATGGTGGGCAGTCATGCCCCCTCCCATACTAGCTCATTTGTTTATTTTCCCAAATGTATAAAATAGGCATATATTATCCCCATTTTACTAATATTAAAACTAAAGCTTTCAGAGTTTTACTTCAACAGTTCTTCAGGGCTGTTTAAGAGTACAGCTGGGGGTCACGTCCTAGTCATTTTCTTGCAAAGCCCATGTTCTCTCCACTGAACTGGTCTGTCTCTCAGAAGTGATATGTACACCACTGAACAAGTTTAGTGCAAAAATTATGGCTAATCCCCAAAAATAAAACTTTCCGAGTTTTCAATATCGTCTAATTCAACTGGTTTCCTTTCTTTGCATATTTTCTATTGCATTTCATTTTAATAAGGATATGGCATAAAAAGTCATACTGAAACAACCTATAATCCGAACTTGCCCCTGGATCTCTTTGCTCTTAAGACTGGTGAAGTGGGGCTCCAACAGGAGTTGTAATGGAAAGAGTGATGACCTTAGGGCTGATTCTGGCTTTGCTGCTAACTAGTTACATCACTTTGCGGTAAGACATTTCATAGTGCTATTGTCCCTCTTTTAAGTTTTACAAGGAAAGAAAGGCACACAATGATATCAAATGTTACTTCATTCCATCTCTTGATGCTCTATGATGTTATCAGTCTACACTATGTTTTCCTGAAAGGCCAGAAGTTCAAAGATGGACTAGTTTCCCAGGGACCTGGTTCCCCAGTTGGAGTACTCCATCCCCTTGGAAATTCCTGGCATTTATAAAATAACTCTAGATAACAAGATTTTGTTTTTAAAGGTCCTATAAATTCATTTCTCTCTGTATTTAGGTATCCTGATTTTTCTTTCCCATATTTTCCACAGGATTATTTTACAAACGCAAATAGAGAATTGAAAAAAGATGCTCAGCAAGATTACCATCTAGACTATGCCATGGAAAATAGTACCCACACAATAATTGAATTTACCAGAGAGCTGCATACATGTGACATAAATGACAAGAGTATTACGGTAAGGCATCTGTGAGTGAATTCATGCATGAATAAATTGTATATTTATACCTGTGAATCACTTTAAAGAATAAGAGAAACGAGTCATATAGTCTTTTTTGGAATATTTTTGAAATCTTTTTTAGAAGCCAATAAAGTATAAGACTACAAATTTCAATAAAATCAACTTTTGTATGAGTTTAACATTTTGAAGATCCCGTTAAAATTTGTATGATTTAATATAAATACATTTTACTTTCTTTTCTATAAAGTTTGAAAATATATAACAGATAAATGCTTGAAGAAATGTATTACACAAAAGAGAATTGTGAATCTGAATATTAGGATATAATTCATCTGATTTGTAATGGACTCATCTTTGTAAATTTCTAAAATCAAGATGAATAGGTGGCTGATTATAATTGCCTACTGGCATATTATGAGATTTCTTATATTCAGACTTCATGCAAAAATTAATATCTTTATGCACATGCAAATTAAATATTTGAAAGGTATGTACTACTTCAGAAATTTCCATGAATTGTTTGGATTGATTTTATTTTGTATAGACCAATATAATTATCTTTCACTATTTGGTAAATCAAAGCTTCAAAAATGGGAATGTAAAAAATATGAAGCAGTTCTGATTAACATTCAGCATAAAGAGTAAAAGGCAGAAAAAAACATATGCAAAAGAGGCATTACTTTTTATTCAATATACAGTGCAATTATACTTTAATTGGAATAATTATTATAGTCATTTGACTTATTAAGGAAGAATATAGCAAAGAGAACATTTAAAATAAATAGCTTTTGCTTTATTATTTATTTTCAAAGTTTTTATTACAAAGATCTGGCAAAAACACCTTTATCTGTGGGAGGATTGAACAATTTCTTTACACCCCAGCAAACCCTCCCCACCCTATAGCCCTTTGGGCAATCTCTCTTGGTTGCTCAATGGAAACCAATTTCATCTGACAGTACTTTCCCTAGTTGCAGTAAACCAGTTCCTAGGAAATTCCCAGGATTCATGAAATGACTATAGATTCACTCTAGTATAATTAAAAAACCAGAATCAGAAATCCTTCTGTGTCTATTCTTTCTTAAATTTATACATGTGACTAGGCTAGTTCCTAGGAAAACATCTACTGTAAAAGGAAAAGTCTTAAGGTAATTTTAATTTTCATTGTATTAATATATTTTTCCCTAAAATGGTCCTTGGCATTTAACTTTCCAAAGTCTCTGCTACTGAATAAGAATATTTGTTTAGACGCTATCAGTTCCAAGTTTAAAGTTTCAGCATGGCAATGATTTATTGTTGTCATATTCTTAAGAGTGTAATTACTGAGTGAGTTTTCCTTCAGTACGGATTGGAACACATAGTCTTGCATGCTGAGAGATGATTCCTTCCACAAAGTAACTCATGTGTTTGGATTCTTAATGATTTAATCAAATTTGTGCAATTAATGTTAGAGACCATGTTGAGAACGCCAAATGTTATTTTCTTTTCTTCACTTCTATATCTTGTTTACAATAGAGTTCTGTAAACTCAACTCAGTGGTAAGGACAGTGGTCTCATGAGACCTAATCACGCTCATGTTTATACCCAGGATAGCACTGTGAGAGTGATCTGGGCCTACCACCGTGAAGATGCGGAAGCTGGTCCCAAGTACCATGACTCCAACAGGGGCACCAAGAGTCTGCGGTTATTGAATCCCGAGAAAACCAGTGTGCTCTCTACAGCCTTACCGTACTTTGATCTGGTAAATCAGGACGTAAGTGTTTTCGGGTTTTATGTTTATAGGGATGGACTTATTGAAAGTGTGTACGAGCATTTTTGCTTACATTATTGTATTTAGTAGCATGTTAAGAGAATGTGACTTTGTGTCTTCCCCGCATTTTTATTAAGACAGGTTCCCATTCCAAACAAAGATACAACATATTGGTGCCAAATGTTTAAGATTCCTGTGTTCCAAGAAAAGCATCATGTAATAAAGGTATGTGATTCACAGGCTAAAATCAGTTTGTACAAATGGAAGAATAAATTGATGTTGTTAATTTGATGAAAACAGTACAAAATATAGAAATGTTTTTCAATTATTTGAAAGTTTTTTGAAAAAAAGAACTGGCTTGGTTGACCTTCATACTGTTTTAAAAGTCTGAAAGCTTGGATTATAGCTAATATTTTAGTTATCTCCTAATTTTACATATCAAAGGTCCTAATTTTGGTATGCACTTGAACACCGCTAGTTATTATTTTAGGAAACATTTCTACAAATGGAATTTCTGAAATTGCAATTTAAAATAATATGTTTACATATTGATAAATTATGCCCATAAAGGGTACATCCCTCACCAATAATGATTGAGAACATCTGCTTTATTGAAAATACTGGATACTGTCATTTGAAAAAAAAAAAACACTGTGATAACATTTTTTTGAAAATAGAAGAAAGAAAATTAGTGAATTTCTACAGAAATAAAAAAATGCAGAATTGGGTAATAAATAAATTCAATTTGCCTGTGGCAAGCAATTCTTTTCCATTCTCCTGGAATGGGCCTCCCAGAACTTTTACATCTGCCTAGTGAATGAACAAATATTTTTAAAAAGTTACAAGTCCTTGGCTCTGTGCTAGTAATTGTTGGCAATTCCACAGAGGCCAAAGGTATGATCCGTGCTCTCAAAGAACTTAAAGTATACTGGGGAGACATGGCCAAGACACCACAAAGAATAAGATAGAATTAAATAGTGCATACAGAATACTGTAAACATTCAGAAGGCCAGACTTTGTTGCCTTTTGATCAGTCCCCAGACTATGTAGTGAAGTGGCGTGGACAAGGAATGAATTGCTAGACTCTGGAATCTAGAGGGAAATACATGGGTTTGAGAATCGTAAATCTACCCTTTAATTAAACTGTGTACTCCGAGGTAAGTCACTCTGGGGTAATGCTGTAGCCCTAGTTTTCTCATCTGCAAAAGGTGGACAGTCATAACACTTTCCCTACCAACCTCAACACATTTTAGCAGAGATAGAAACACTGAGCACATTCTCCAAGTTTGTGACTTAAATTTGTAAAATTCTAATGTATTTCCCTAGTTGCCTTTTGTTTACAAACATTTTTGTTTACAAACATTTTTGCTCACAGACCTGCCTTTGGTTCACAAAATGATTCATAACTACATACAGAGGCAAATGGGTGGCTTTAGGGAATGTTATTGAGTTAATATGTTGTCCTGAATATTTCTAGGATATTTTTGCAAACAGGAGACTTACCAACAACGTGACTGCAAGTGAGTCATTTACCTCTGTGCAATAAGTTATTTTCTACTTTGTGTAAGGGAAAAGGAAATGCAAATTCTAATTTTGTATAATTAATACCTTGCCAAGGTCCTTCCTTTTACCAATGAAAAGTCTTTCTCAGAAAAGAGGATGTTTCATTTATATATACTATATGTCATTTGCAGTAAATTTAATTGGAACTTGGTGTAAGGGACAAATGTAAAACTATAGATTCAGAAATAAAAACAAATGTTCCTTTATCCACTTTCTGGCAAACATTAATTGTACATTTCTTAAACACTTAATGTTAATGCATTTTTATTCTTTCTATTATTAATGCTAATGATTGAGTTGAATGAAATAAAAATAATTATATATGTTTTAGGGAGGTCAATATATGTTCCAACTCCTTATGTTGGATATTTGCTTGTTACCTCATCTTTCTTAGCTAACTTTCCGATAAGAAGCATATCAAATAATACTTGGATACACTTTCCTATAAGAAGCATATTGAGTAATTCTCAGATAAATGAACTTAGAATTAAGTACTTTGGGGACTACATAGCTGCCTTCACTAGATGTTTGCATCAACATGAAAGGCATTGGAGCATTTTTTGCAATGTTTGGAGGTCTCCTAGACAACAAAAATTCTTTACCTTGAGCAAGAGGGGATTTGAGGGAAGGACAGTAGGTCATAAAAGAATGCTCATATACACTTTTGTTATTGTTATAGGGAACAGAAATTTGGTGGCTAGAATTTAAAATTCCATTATTATGTGAGAATACCACTTATAGGATAGATTTCTTATCTTGCTAAACCTTAAAATATTTTAAAGTTTATTAAGTATTATGAAACATTTTCCTTGAAAATGAACTCAAATAGGATACCATTCAAAAAGCAAAGAAAGCTCCACTGGAAACATAAATTCAAAATATTTAGTAATATGCAAGTGGTTTTAAGGCAGTCTTTCAAAACCAGATTTCATTTGCAACTTATTCAAGGTGTCAGTAAAACTTTAATGATGTAGAAGTCATAGATCTATGACTTGCCTTAAGCTGATTTCCATGTTCTTTTTTTCTAGTAGAGAGAATTTCTAATAATTTAAGAAAAGTATATATTCTTTTCATAAAATCAAAGACTTCTATTTTTTTTAAAGCCATCAGTTAAGGGCTTCTCCTTATTCTTTATTTTTTGTTCCACAAATCACTGTATCAACAAGCCTCAATCCTTTTCTGCTGCAAACAAAAAGAACTTTCACAGAAAAGAGAATATTGATTTTATATTGTGTAGTGTGCAATTGCAGTGAGTTTTAAGAATATCGATTACAGTCGAATTGTGAGAAATCAGTTTCATTTTCTGGAGTCTAATTCACACAAAGAATTCATTTGTATTTGCAGTTCAAATGTTGTTAGTGCCTGGATCCATTTACCTGTGGTTCCATGGATTAAGTTGCCCGTGGTCAGCAGTGGTCTGAAAATATTAAATGGAAGATTCCAGAAATAAACAATTCATAAATTTTAAGATGCATACCATTTTGAGTGGCTTGATGAAATCTTGCACTGTTCTGCTCCATGCCATCTGGAACATGAATCATTCCTTTGTCCAGCATATTCACACTGGAAACGCTGCCCACCCGTTAGTCATTTAGTGGCCATCTCAGTTATCAGACTTACTGATGCAGTTATCAGAGTGTCATGGTATCACAGTGCTTGTGTTGAAGTTACCCTTATTTTTCTTAACATTGGGCCCCAAAGCACAAGGGTAATGATGTTAGCAAGGCAGGGATTCCCAGGAGAAGCCATCAAGTGCTTCAAGTGAAAAGCGGAAAGGTCTCAACAAAGAGAGAAACACGATGAGGTTGCTAAGACCTATGCTGAGAATGAATCTTCTCTCTGTGAAATTGTGAAGAAAGAAAAAGAAATTCACGCTAGTTTTGCTGTCTCACTTCAGACTGCAAAAGTTATGGCCATGGTGCATGATAAGTGCCTAGTTGAAATGGAAAAGGCATTACATTTGTGGGTAGAAGACATGAGCAGAAACGTGTTCCAGTTGACAGCAGCGTGCTGCGCTAGAAAGCACTGAGCCTATACAAAGCCTTCAACAAAAAATCCCCTGAAATGAGTGACACAAAGCCATTTAATGCATGTGAGGGATAGCTGCAGAGATTCAGGAATATGGAAGGTCAGTAGCAGCCTAATACTACATCACAATGCCTATGTCATTCATCACACTTCATTTCATTATGTATGTATTGTATCATCTCACATCACAGGAAGGGTGAGTACAGTACGATAAGATATATTGAGAGAGAGAGAGAGAGAGAGAGAGAGAGACCACATTCGCATAACTTTAATTACAGTATATTGTTATAATTGTTCTGCTTTATTGTTAGTTATTATTGTTAATCTCTTACAACAAAAGATTTGGAAATCTCCTAATTTATAAATTAAGCTTTAATGCATGTATAGGAAGAAGCATAGTATGTATAGAGTTTGCAGTTTCTGCCATCCACTGGGGGTTTTGGAATGTTTCTTCCTTAGATGATGGAGGACTACTGCAGACATTTTGTACTTATAATAACTATAAGACTGAGCAAAGAAAATATATCCATAGTTTGATAAGAATCACTAAATTTTAAAATACTTATTATATTTAAAGTTTACATTTTAACCATGTAAAAATTATTTGCTTCTAAAATTATAAAATAAGGTAAATAATCTCTAAAATGACTAAAATATAAAATAAACATACATGATTTTATCTCTAGAAGAGATAGGATTATAATACAATTATTGGCTGTCACAATTTATTTGTGATCTCAATTTTTTTATTTGCATTTTGATTCTTGAAAAAAATGTTTAAAATTGTGACTTGAAAATGTAGGTATTATCAGATGCCAGCATGTCACACTTGCAGGTGAATATGGAAAGTGTAGAAGAGAACATTCTTGGTAATTCATATTTAAACTGTACTTTTCATGTGAGATCATCTCTGTGGCAGGTACTTGAGACCACCCTGCAGCCCACCTCTCCATATTTCAGCATGACACTCTTTAAACTTTATTTTAGATGTGACTTAACTGTAAATTTAAAGTTTTTAAAGAAGGTTGATTATACCACTCTCTTTAGTGAACAATAATGTCATTGTCATGACTGTGAGTCATGGTTGGATATACTTTGCTAGAAACTGGGGTTATTAATTGGTTTAACACACTACTTCTTTTGAGGGGATTTTACTGTCAGAGAATTCTCATAGATGAACTACACTCCTAATCCATCTGCTTAAATGTGATTTGTCTCATTCCATTTCCTAAAATCTTGTTGATGACCCATTATGGCAAAAGAAAAAAAAAAAGCCAACCAAAATCCTCATTCCTTAGTCCCGTCTCCCTAAAGGACTAGCTTTGTAATAGGGAAGCAGTACGCCTCATGCTATGGTAGGTGAGTTCCATGACTGGATGGATAGTTCAGGTTTGAATTCCTTCTTTCCATGTATTAGTTGTGTAACTTATGGAAAAGTTGTTGGCCACCCACAGCTCAGTATTTTCATTTAAAGGGAAATGGTGCCTCCTAATGGGATTGCTTACATTAAGGATCAAACAGGAGTTATTTTTTCAGCACTTAACACAGTATGACACTTAGAAAACTATTAATAACTCAACTATTATTATCAGGCAACTATTTATTTTCAGTGTTGCTCCCTGAATGACTTTTCATTGAAAACTACTCTTTAGTGAGGAGACCCAGAAAAGGATGCAGCATCAAGCTAAAAGGTTGACCATTGCTGAGTTTTAAGGGAGGACTATACTTACTAGTTGTGTGACCTCAGGCAAATTAATTTATCTTTCTGTGCCTTAGTTTCCTCCTCTGGAAATTGGCAATAATAATAGTTCTTACCTCACAAGATTGCTGTGAGTATTAAGTGAATCAAATGAGTTTAACATTTGTAAAGTATTTATAACAGCGCTGGGAACATAGTTTCTGTTAAAGTAAGTAAATTAAATAACATTTTGTAGATCACTAGCAACAAGTGTTGTTAATCTGTCGATCATCTTGTTAGGTTTCTGGGTTACAGAGGGATCCCAAATAAGTCAACCGTTTCTAGGCACTCAGAGTTCCAAAGAAAGCCCAACTTGCTCATCACTTCATTTTGGGAGGTCACCTTGAAAACTTTCAGCTTTGGAGAAGTGTGAAGTTGAGGTAAAACACTGTCATCATCCTCTTCGTCATCAATTGATACAGAAAGAGAAATGCTATGCTTTATTACTTGATACTGAACAGAACATCCTTTTTTTTTTTCCATGAAATATCCATGCATCTGTTCTCTTCTATTGGTAGCACCCATAAATCTCAATGATTTCATTTGGAGAATGTTTCCTAGAACATGAAAACTGAAGAATAATTGACATTGAATAGCCATGGAATGTCCTTGAAGCCAGATTACTGTAGAGCCATGAAATAGTCACTCAAAATTGATTTTCCTATAGTAGGCACATAACATGAACATTAGGCTTAATACACCATGCCAAATGGACATTGCTGCCCATTTTTCTACTGTGTTCACTTAAAAAGACACAGCCAAATGGAAAACCTCATCATTATCACGTTTCTGAAATATCAAGTGTGATAGAGGGTTTCTATTTTCTGAGAATGTGTACATCTTTGGGGTTAAATTTAGTAAATTGTGGGAATTTGAGCATTCTCAATGTCAAACTACATGCTTTTACAGCTGTCAGAATTAGCTCTTCTCTGACAGTATATGTCTTTCCTTTTTTCCTTAAATAATATTTCAAAATATATTGTAATTGATGCAGTGTTTCCCCCGATGGAAATAGCATTTTGCTTTGTTGTCAGCCTGCATTTGCACAGAGTGCCCAGTCTAGTTCTCATTGTTTTTTCATGTGTTCACCTTCTGTTTCCTTTTTCACATGGGAGACTACGTGTTTGCTGTTGAATATTGACTTAATGGTTATTTGTGTTTTTACCCATATCCATTCCAATTCTCGAATTTTTTCCTTTTTACTTATTAATGTTTCCCTTTATCCTTTCTTATTTAACTCTATTTTCTAAAGGCAAATCTATGGGTTTTTAAGCTAGATGCATGTTGAAAGAAATTAACTTTTACAATCTATCTTACATGAAAATGCTTTCCATTTCCTTAAATACTTTTCAATACTATATTTGGTTATTGAATTATTAACACCAGTGGATTACCACTACACCTCTGGGTTTTGTCATCAATTGATAAAATGGATGATTCTTGATCTTCCAGAGAAAAAGTTATGCCATAAAATCAAAAGAATCTTTTCCTTTAATAATCTGTGGTACAATGTTTGTGGATGACAAAAATTATTCCTCATTTCTAAGTATGTCTTAAGTTTTATCAATTTTTTATCTACTAGACAAGAAATGAAAATACTGGGGCATTTACTGTGGCTGAAACTATAATTTTGTACAGAAAAAAAGTTGATAGGAACACTTCCCCTAAAAGTGATGATTTGACTCAAATTAATGCATTTTGAAGACTGCTGACTTAGATTGCTCAATGTTATAAAGTTCATTCTAGATCTTCTTGAGTTACATCTACTTCACAGAAACACTGGAGATTGTCTAGCTGCATGGGTGTTCTTATTTGTCACTTGAGAGTAAAAGGTAATTAAATTTGCTTTGAAAGCATGTTTTTTCATGGAAGCGATTTATTGCTAACTCTGTCACTAATTAGCCTTCTGACCCTAGAGAAAGTACTTAACCTTGCCTGGTCCTCAAATTCCTTGTCTGTAAGATAAAGGGATTGGACCAGATGACCTCAATGGGCTCTTTCTACTTCTAAATATCTGTGATTTGATGAAAACAAAAAGAGAAGTCGGTGCTGGGGTTTGGCTGCTGCCCTGTGGTCTGAGTTCCTGACATGCATGCTTTTTAGTCACTGGGCATGCCGAGGTGGAAATGCTGCCTCCCTTGAAGTTAAAAGGCCCGTTTCTTTAGCACCTCGAGCATGGACTTGGAACATAAGTTTTGAGGCATCCTAGTCCTTTCTAGAACATGCCAAAGTGACCCAGAATCCCCAGGAAAATCCAGAATGTCTAGAAACTTTTGTAGCTCCTTAGTCTGTTGACAGAAATACTTGATTTTTAAGGCTCATAGACTTTCTTCTTTTTGGGCAATAAACCACTCACTTTTTAATCTTTAAATTCCCACACACTTAACTAAACTTGGTACAGATATTATTTAATGGCTACTAAGTTTCAGTAGCAGCTGGTTCTAAACACAAAAAGACTGCAAATGTGAAGTATTCACAACAAATAAAATCCTGAAACCACAACTCTTTACAGTGTCCATATTATCTAGTGGTTGTGACACGGCCTACAGGGTCAGACCAGCTGGTTTGAATCTTGGCTCCCCATCCTACTCGTGTGGATTGTAGAGCAAGCAATTTAACATCTTTGAGTCTTAGGTTCCATCTGCACATAAGACTGATAACAGTATTTGCCTCATATGTTAGCCACCATCAAATGAAGGCAGTATCTGTAGGATGCTTATGTATTTGGCAATGTATTTTATAGCTCAGTAAGTACTGGCTACATTCCCAATTTGCCTTAGTTTTCAGATACCTCTTAAGTCACAGAGATAAAGTCATTTTAAAATAAAGATAAAAATCAAGAGTGCCAGGGTGAGCAAGACTTTACAGAGATAAGCTGGTGCAGTGTGCAAGGATTGGCCCTGGAGACAGGTAACAGTTGTGTTCAAACTGTGTTTCTCATTCACTTGATAACCTTGGGAAGACTAACTCTCATAGCTTACGTCTTGACTTGCAAAGCAGGAAAAATAATTTTCAGCGAAGATGAAATGAAATAAGTGAAAACACCTGTTGCATAATGGGCTTGTCATTGCTTGTTTTCTTCCCTTGAAGGGGATTATAGAGATGAATGATTGAAACTTCTAGTGTGTTCTCATTCTTAGAGTCAGGGCTGGACTGAAACAGTGGTAGGCAGTTAGTCTCTATTCTATTTTGAAGAAAAGATTCCCTGGGAATTAGATTTCATAGCTTGCTTCCATTACTTTAACTCAAATGAAATTTAAGCTAATTTCTTCCTGTTCTTGTCTAAGTAAAGATAAAAACCAACTGTTGACTATCCTCTGGGAAGTAGCCTTTCACATTCTTAAGTCACCTGTTAGTCTTTCATTCTATGGCCTTAAATAATGCCATTTTCAACTGACATGAAACGATTTCTTAGTTTTTCTGCCACCACCCAAGTCTACTCCAACCTTGTATATCTTTCTCAAATGGTAAAAAAGCTGAGATGACAAAATTGAAAAGCACTAGCACATTTCTTGCTAATTATTCATTATAAAAATTAGTAAATAAGTTAGTTAACAGCACTTTATTGAAAGGATACTAAGATATTTAGGTTGAATTCTAGATGTCCATAGCACCGTGGGATTAAGAGGTGTGGTAACATTAAATGATGAATGACTTTTACTTACATACAAGGAATTTTGCAGGTGAAATACTTTCTTATTTTTTTTGATACTTTAAATACATTATCTCAGATTTTCACAGCCTCCCACGAAGTAAGTTGAATAACCACTGAGGCACAGTAAGCCAGCTTGTGTAGCTTGCTCAGCATTACACAGATTAGGTAAAGTACAGCCAAGACTTGAACGCAGATCTTCTGAGCAATGCTAGTGGGGCTTTCTCCATACAATTCAGCTAGCCTTCTACTTCTAAGTATCTATCCAAGCCTTATTATTTTTTTCAAGATGCATATGTTACATTAAAAAATAATTTGTGTGGGAGATGTCTGATAGCTTATATCCAGTCATGAGCCCCTTAAGTAAACTTCTCAGAGCCTGGGCTACTTTCTATTTTTTGGCAGCTTTATTGAAGTGTAACAGATAGACAAAGAATTGCACAGTTTTAGTGTGTACAATTTGATGAGTGTGGACATATGCAAACACTTACAGTGACATCACCACCCAAGGTAATAGACATATTCATCACCTCCCTTGTTTCCTTGTGTCTCTTTGTTTTTTTTTTTTTTTGTTGTTGTTGTTGTGGTAAGAACATTTGACATGAGATCTATGCTCAACAAATTTGTAGATGCACAGTACCATGTTGTGCTGGACTCCTTTTGAGTCCTACAGAATTAATGCATAGACACAGGACTATGTGAGCAGACCCCACCAGAATCTTTCGGTGACATCAATCCAGAGATACTGGGAACTGACTTAGACCTAGTCGCATACACAGAGGACACAGAGGCCCAGTGATTTCACCCTTGGGGGCTACAAATGCTTATTAACAATGGATGACACATGGGAAGTTTCATTTGTGATTTAGGAAGTCGTTTAAGTAAGATTAGAATTAAGGTGATTAGGCTAAAGATTATGCATATGGCTGCAAAAAGGCTTCATGTTAAATCTTGGAGATGATATTAGAGAGAAAGGAATTGGAAATAATTTTGGTGGAAAGAAGGTAATGAGCCTGCTAATCTTATTAGACACATCTTGTAGTATAAAGATTGTTGGAAACAAGCTGAAAGCCTTCTGTTCAAGCCGAGTTAAGATCTTCTTTGGAGTTAGGTGAAAATAATGGTAATGGACTGTTTGATTCTCTTTTGCTATAATGGTCTGTAAAAACTACTTGTGAGAAGAAATACTAACATTTTTCACTTGCAAGTTAAATTTATGACAAAATGCCTAATGTGCTCTAAAACACGAAGAGATATATGTTGTCAGGGAGAAAACTAGACGTATTGGCGTCTCAGAAAAGACCTAAGAACCAGACTGGCAGCCTGGGTTGTGAGCTTACCTTAACCCTTGGTCAGCTGAAAATTAATGTGACTACATCACAATGCCTCTCAAGAGACTGAATTCATGTCAATAACACAACTCAAAGACTATAAATCTGTACAACTGAGAAGTTATTCTATGTAATCTTTAACCCTTGAACTTCTGTGTCTTCTTTCATTATATTGTGGGAATTGACAAAGTTGGAAATTTATAAAATAAATGTATAAAAATGTACAAATAAAATTATAAAGATTGTCTTAAAATTGTGAGAGGAATTCAGATAATTTTTGTGTGTTGCCATAGGATAGGATAGAATAGGTCAATTTTACTTTTATGTTGTCTATTTTCTTTTCTTTTTTTTTTTTTTTTGAGATGGGGTCTTGCTCTGTGACCTAGGCTGGAGTGCAGTGGTGCAATCTTGGTTCACTGCAACCTCCGCCTCCTGGGTTCAAGGGATTCTCCTGCCTCAGCCTCCCGAATAGCTGGGATTACAGGCACGCGCCACCATGCCAGGCTAATTTTTGTATTTTTAGTAGAGATGGGGTTTCACCCTGTTGGTCAGGCTGGTCTTGAACTCCTGACCTCGTAATCTGCCTGCCTTAGCCTTCTAAAGTGCTGGGATTACAGGTGTGAGCCACCACACCCCGCCATATGTTTTCTATTTTCAATGTAAACAATTGTATACTTATCAAAACAGGAAGATGTCTATTGCCCTATGATGCAACAATGAAATTTTTAATAGTTTTTATAAGTGGAGCTGTTGGTAATGCAGAAAAAATTATACATGGAAACACTTTTGATAAATATGATATTTTGTATTCTAGTGTATATATCTCATAAGTCAGAGGATACTTTTTCACATCCCCCCTTTAAATAATTTATAATAGGCTGCACAGTTGTTTTCTTTAAGGTATCAATACTCTCTTTGGGTCATTTAGCATGAATGTATGTATACATCAGAAATTCAGATTATATATAAGAGCTTAATAATATATCTATTTTATGAAGAAAAATTTCTGTGTACAGTTTCTAAAGTAGATCCATTACATTATAAACATGAATGTACAGAGTTAACCTCCATGTATGTATCTCACTAGAACATAAATTTTTTTCCTTTCATAGAATAAATTATCCCTTTTATCTAGATTACTTCAAATTTTATCATAAAACTCAGCGGTGGTTCCAGGAAACAGCTGGTGTTTTTGCCTCTCCACTTTCACAAAAAACATGCAATGCATTAAGGAATAAACTATCTCAAAATCATAAACTGGTTAACTCTTCTTTATGTGCAGGCAACTAACATATCAAGAATGTTATGGTTGAGGTTTGCTGCATTGAGTCATGATTGTATTTTTTTTTAATTCATAACCTAGAGTATGGATTAGAATCAGAATCCGTAGGGATGGAGTCCAGGCCTTTGTGATGATAGTGGTTGTTGCTGTTTTTTTGGAGAAGTTCCCCAAGTGACTCTGATATAAACCCTCTGTTTGAAAATAACTGTTTTATATTTATTAAAATTTCCCAGGAGGTTGCATTTGTTAAGTTACATTGTATGGCACCTAGTAAAATATCTTTCATATTAAGTAGCGCTAATACATCTTATTATAGTAATAAACTATTTTATTCAACAAATATCGTAAAGTGTGAACACACATTGACTGTCTATCAAAATATATTATGGTAGTTGCCTGCACTTGAAGAAGAGTTAAGCAGTTTATGATTTTGAGATAGTTTATTCCTTGATGCATTGCATGTTCTTTTTGTGTGTGTGTGTGAAAGTGGAGAGGCAAAAACACCAGCTGTTTTTGGAACCTCAACTGAGTTATGATAAAATTTGAGCTAATTCAGATAGAAGGGATAATTTCTTCTACAAAGAAAAAAGATGTGTGTTCTAGTGAAATATATACATGGAGATTGACTCTGTACATTCATATTTGTAATGTAATGGGTCCATTTTAGAAACTGTACACTGAAAACCACCTCACTGACTTTAAATTCATCCCGTTACCAATAAAAAGAGAACTTTGCACCAGTGAAATCTCACTAAATTGCTCTGTGTGGAATTTCAAAAATTAAGTAAAGGCAAGACCATGTAAATAACTGTTAATAATGTTCCCATAGCCTCTCACTCTTTAGCTTGTCTTGAGGAAATGTTGAAAATATAGGAGAGACACTTTGGTTTATGGTGTGTTTCAGAAATCAGATGTGTACTCAATATACCCACTGTGTATCTTAATCAGCTGGAAACATTCCTTCACACTACACCTCTAAATTGTGAAGAAGAATTAATGAGTATCTAATGAGTGTCTGCTTTGGACAGCGCTCGGTGCTATATCTTGTATATAGAGCAATATCACAATCTGGATGGGAAGAAGAGATGTACACATAAATATCAGAGAGCCACAAGCTGGCAAATCGACATTCATGTCACTCTATGTGATGGTGGCAGTAAACGGCAAGAAGAAAGGAGAAATTAGTGATTGTTTGGACACAGTCCCATGCCAAACGGATAGGCTAATTTGGGGAAAGTACAAAGTAGATGAATTTTAGGCAGGGGGAAGTAGTGGTGTGTTGAAGATGACTGTAGAGGCAGAAACAGAGGCAATCTCTGTTTATGTGCTTAAGCATCAAAATAAAATTCAATGATAACCAACATTTATTGAGACCACTGTCCATTTTGTGGATTGTCAGTCCTCATAAACAACCTGTGATGTAGGCAGTGTTACTATCCTTACGTTACAGATGAGAAAACTGATGCACAGACAGGTTAAGTAACTTGCCCATTGCCAATAGTTTTCCTTTCCCTGGAGATGATGATCTATTTAAAAAATAACCAGATATAAACACTTTTGCTGGTTTAGTGTCCAAACATGACTGTTAGGCCTATGGAAAACAGCATTCGCTGACTAAAAAAATAGGACTCTGATTGAAACATTAATGTTCTTTAGTATTACACATTGGTCTGTCAGGAAGCTCCACTTGGTCCCACATGTGGCAAAGAATACTTGATACAACCAACATCTGCCCATACTAAAGCCAGCCAACAGCTGCTGGCTAAACTTTAAACCCATAGTCTAATACATCAAATTAGAATGCAGAATCCCTGCAATTACTTGTTGTCAGGATAACTGCATTTTTTGATCAGAGAATGCCTTAACCATATCAAAGTCCCCAGTGTGTACTACTGAAGGGGTAACTGAAGTCCAAGGCTTTTAATACCTAAATGGAGTCACTAGTTTTAGTTTGAATGATACTATTGTGTGGTGTTAACAAATTTTACTTACTGTCAAAACTCTGGCAAAGTGTCATATTCTCTAAAATAGAAATGAAGCCAACCTTGTAATTGCACACATGTGCATGTAACCATTTTGCTCTTTAAAGTGAAGCTAGGCGGGTACAGTGGCTCTCACCTGTTATCCCAGCATCTTGGGAGGGGAATTCAAGACCACCCTGAGCAACACAGGGAGCCCTTGTCTCTACAGAAACATTTTAAAAATTTAGCTGGTACCAGCTACTTGGGAGGCTGAGGTGAGAGGATCACTTGAGCCCAGGAGGTTGGGGCTGCAGTGAGCTGTTTTCTCACCCCTGCACTCCAGTTTGGGAGACAGAGCAAGGTCCTGTCTCAGAAAAACAAAAAACAAACAAAAAACCAAAAACAACAACAACAAAAAGGAAAGCTGCAGGCAGTTGGGAAGAGGATGTTGGCCTTTCAGTTCTTGTGGAAATGACAAAGTCTTCCCTAGAGCTAATGACTTGATGGTGCAGTTTGTTAGAACCATGTTCATTTCCATTGCCAATGTCAGCTGTGTTTTCTTAATAATTTAAATGTATGTGATATATGTGATTTTCTTTATAGAAAATGCTTGTCTCATTTAGCTTTTTATTTTATTGAAACATGGACCTTAAAAAGGTCTCAAGGACTTACTTATTTTTTATTGCCCAAGCTTTGAAAAAAATACTGCTTTAAAGTCATCCTCCAAAGATGTGTATTTGTTTCTCTTAACTATCAAAATCTTCCACAGTCTTTACACAATTACCTTTATTAATGAAATTGGGTATTTTCTCCATAATAGCTGATTTTAGTCTCGTACCTTCATGGTAAAATTGGTCCTTTTGGATAAAAACCAAACAAGGATTTTATCAACAGGGCTTGATAATCAATATCAAGCCTTGTTTTTGAATATGTCCCTTTACTTTTCCCTTAACTTTTATGATTTTAATGTTAGTATATACCCATATGTAACATGAAAATAATAATTTATGTCTTAAGATTACTTTGAAAATGCTTTTAAGGTATTGAATTTTAGAAAACGAGTATATCTCTCCTTCAACATGAGAAATATGAAACAATTTAAAAATAAAAAATATACCCAATATTTATATCCCTTTATAGCATATCAACTTTTAACAATATATAATTGAATAACTTTTAGAGCTTTTGAAAAAGCTCTAACTTACTTGGATATTATTATTCAGTAATTTAGAACAGTTGGACACTCACTTTGATTTCATTGACTTTTCTGAACTAGATTTTATATAGTATAGTAATTCCTTTGTAACTTGGAATTCATTACTTTTACTGTCTTTCCTTTTTATTTCTATAATTATTTTTAAGATAAAGTTTAGTTCTTTAAGAACTAGACCTCCAAATGATCCTTATTTGTTTAGTAAGGCAAGCTCTTATTGTAAGTGTTTGTAAGATTCACAGTTGAATTACATTTACAAGGTTAGAGAACTAAGTTCGTTTTTCAATGATAAACAGGAAATGTCCAGTACTCTGAGTAATATTTTCCACTTATATAGCAAATGGGATTTTCCAACAGATTGTTGGTTCAGTTACATTTTTTTCAGACGATATTTACTCCAAGTGCTAAAAGATATTTTATGAAACAATTTATTTCTTCTTTAGCTTGAATTAATAATCAGATAAAATTCATATGTGATATGATGTGCTCCTGGGCTGGCCTTTAAGAATCTTGAAAAGAGATCACAACTGTTAAGTTTTTATCTCTCATCATTTGAAAGATTAAGGAGTTTGTTTCTCTAGAGAACACTTTGTTTTGTAATATGAAAATATTTTCTAATGTGTATTTGTTTCATTTCCAATGTTATATATACTTTTTATAACAGGTAAAAAAGTAAAAAATATAAGATTAGTAGTGTCCTCTTTCTCCAAATTCCACTTCCTGGGGTGACTGTTGCTAACAGATTTATTTCTTTCTAAAACTTTATGCTGAAGAAAACATTTACAACATTTATATAGGATTTTATTGGATTAATCTCTTTTTTTTTAAACAAATTAGGATCACTGTATATTTATTAATTTGAATTGCGCTTTTCAAATTAATGCCCTTATCACTGGGCAAAATGTTATAACACATTATTTTTAATGTTTACATAATTTAATCCCCTATTATGTATAAACCGTAATTTTTGCAGTCATCCACTTTTGATGCCTTCAAGATGACTTAAGTTTTTTGCTACCATAAACATTGCTTCAATAAATGTTCTTGTAGGTATAGCCTTATGTGTCAGTGGTTTCATTTCTATAGGCTAGATTGCTAAATGCATTGAATCAAGATTACATGTATTGCAAACTTTAATATATTTGTCAGATTATAAAATTCACACACTAGCCATATGTGAATATTTTCTCATTCCCTCTTGAGCACTGGATATTTTAGTCTTTTAAATGTATTGCCTATTAATGGGTGAACTAGTATTTCTGATTGCTTTGACTTGCTTTTCTTAGCCCACTAGTGAGGCTGATGCTCTTTTTATTTGTTTCCTCTTCTGTCAATTTGCTGTTCAACCCTTTACCGATTTCTTTTGAAAACATTCTTTTATTGAATTGCCTAGATAAAAGTGCACAAACATAGTGTACAATTCATTGAATTTTCATAAGGTGAACTGACTCATGAAATCAGAATCAATATCAAAAATAGAGTATCAACTCAGAAGTGGTCTTTGAATCCCCTCTCAGGTACTGTCTGTCCCCAGAGCTCACCACGGTGCTGACTTAAATCACACTTTACTAATTTTGTCTGTTGTGAACTTTTTGTAGATAGAAACCCTAGCGATCTTCTGCATCTGGCTTCTTTTGCTTAACAGGATGTGCAAGTTGGCCATGTTTGTAGAAAATAATGTGTTCATTTTCGTCTTTGAATTTCATTGTCTGAACATGCCAGAATTGTTTATTCATTTGTATTGGTTAGCTATTTCTGTGTACCAAACCAACCCAAAGTTCAACAGCTTTAAATAAGCTTTAAATGAAGAAGTGTATGTTATAGTTTACAAGTGAGCTGGGTGGTTCTTCTGTTTGTAGGTGGGCTTACCCTCAGGTATGTAACCAGCTTGGGTTGGGTATGCAGTTCTCTAATGGTGCCGGGGCTCTCTTATGTGATTGGGAGTCAGCTCTTTGTAAGCCAGTCTAGGAGACCTCAGCGGAACAAGTGGGCTCTCCTTTACAGTATCTTGTTCTTGAGAAGTCTCGACTGGGCTTGTTCAGATGGGGATGGCAAAGTTCCAAAAGAGAGGATAGAAACTGCAAGGCCACTTGAGGCTTGGTTTGGGATTAGCACACCATTATTCCTCCCATAAGAAGCAGGCCAAGTCTATATACCAGAGAATGGTGATAGATTCCACCCCTTGATGGAGCTGGAGCCAAACCCTATCTCTACTCTGTCTCAGTTGCCCCATTTTGCATTCCTGGCAACAATGTGTGATTATTTCAGGTGCTTCAGTTCCTCACCAACATTTTTCATGTGCTTATTTGCCATTAATGTATCTTTCTTGAAGCAGCTCATTAAATCTTTGTCTATTTGTTTTAAATTTGAGATTTATTTTCTTATGTTTGAGTCTTGAATGTTCTTTAATATTCTAGATACAAGTTGTTTCTCATATATATATAACTTGGAACTATTTTGTCTTAATCTGTAGTCTGTCTTTTCATTCACTTAACAGTGATTTTGAAGAACAGAAGTTCTTAATTTTGTTAGTCTTAATCTCACTTTTTGTTCTTTTGTAAATCATGCTTTTGATGTTGTAGCTAAGAAATTTTTGCCTAACCTAGGGTCATAGTTTCTTACTTAGCTTATCTTAGTTTATCTTGCTAGTTTTAGTAAGAGGTCTTATATATTTCTGTCAGATTTATTCCTAAGTGTTTTATATATTTGATGCTATTTAAAATGGTATTTACTTTCAAATTTCATTCTCAAATTGTTGCTAATATATACAATTTATTTTGGCACATGAATCTTGTATTCCTAAAACACACAAAACTCACCATTTAGTTCAAGTAGCATTATTATGCGTTCCACTAAATTTTCTCAATGGATGAAATATCATTTGAGGATAAAAACAGTTTTCCTTCTTCATTTCCAGCCTAATGCCTGCCCACTTTTCCTCCCTTCTCTTTTCCTTATTGCACTGTGTAGAACACTCGGTATAATGTTAAATATAAATGCTCAGAGTGGATTTTTGCTTGTTACTTATGTTAGAAAGTATTCAGTTTTATATCTCTTGGTAAACTGTTAGCTCCAGATTTTTTGATCATTCTATTTCTATGGTGACTCCAATTACGTGTATATTAGGCTGTCCAAAACTGTCTTCATTTTTTTTCAGTCTTTTTATTTTGAGTTTTCTTGCTCTCTATTTTCAAATATACTTTTCTTCTTTATTGTCTAATCTGCTTTTTGTAACATGCACTGTATATCTCATCTCAGACATAGTTTTAATCTCTAAAAGTTGGATTTCAGTATTTTAAATATCTTCTGTATGTCTACTTAACATGTTTAATTTTTGCTTATCTTCTGGAACATATGCAAGGCCACTATAATAGCTGCTTAAATGTCCTGCCTTTTACTCTGTCATCTGCATGATTTCTGTCTGTGTTAGGTTTAATTGAGTTTTCTCATTATGGGTTTTATTTTCTTAATTCTTTGTATGACTGGTATGGTTTTGTTAGATATTAGACATTTTAAATTTTACCTTGTTGAATGCTGGATATGTTTGAATTCCTATAAATACTCTGTAGCTTTTTTTCTGGAATTTAGTTAAGTTATTGAAACCAGACCTTTGGGTCTTATTTTTAAGCTTTGTTAGGTGCTAATTTTATCCACTATAGGGAAAAACCCTTCTAAGTACTCTGCCTAATGCTCTGTGAATTATGAGGTTTTTTACTCTGTTGAGAAGAAGCTCTTTTCTTTGTGTTTTGATAGTTCTGTGACTTTTCCCTCTAATTCTTTAGAGTGATTTTTATCTGGCCTTGTGTAGTTTCCTCCCATGCGTGGGAGAATCAGTGCTCAGTAGAATGTTTGAGATAGACCCTCTGCAGATGTCTGGAGTTCCCTCTCTGTGCAACTCTTTTATCTCCCATGTTTTCTCTCTGGACTCCCAACTGTACCTTCTCAACTCAGAGGGAATGCCAGATTTGACCTGGGTTTCTTCTTCCTGTAAAGTAGCCTGGAAACTCTCCCCAGAAAGTAAACTGAAGACATTATGGGACTAACTGACTTCATTTGCTTTTTGTTTCTCAGAGGTCACCCTTTTTTTTGCCTAATGTCTAATTTCTTGAGACACTTCTCAACATATTGCCCATTAAGGGAGTACAAGTTAAAGCCACACTGGAATACCACTACACACCTATAAGAATATCTAACATTAAAGGGTTGGCAAGATGTGAAGTAACTGGAATTCTAAAACACTGCTTGTACAGTGTTTTAGTACAACCACTTTGAAAAACTATTTTATACTTTTCTTAATTAAACATGTATTTACCAAATATTCCAGCTATTCCACTACTAGATATTTGTCCAAGAGTAACGGAAGCACATGTTGTACAAAGACTTGCATATAAGAGTGTTCATAGCTGATTTATTTGAAATAGTCAAGAAATAGAAATAATCTAAATCTTCCACTAATAGGTGAAAAATAAATTATGATATACCCATACAATGGAGTACTACTTAGCAATTAAAAACATGAACTCTTGATACACACAAACCAACATGGATTAATGTGAAAATAATTATGCTGAATGAAATAAGCCAAACAGAATACAAATACGTTTCATTCCCTTTGTAAGAAATAAAATTATATAAAGTACAAGTTATCTACAGCAATATGAAGCCATTCAGGAGTTTGCTGGGGATGAGGATGGAGCAGGGAGGGAAGACAATTAGGAATTGCCCAGGGTCGTGAGAAAACTATTGGGGCTAATAAGTATATTCATTCTCATGATTGTGGTGATGGTTTTATGGATGTGTACATATATCAAATATTGTCAAATTTTATAATTTAAATATATACAGTTTAGTGTAGTCAACTATAACTTCATAAAAGTAAAAACTGTCTTGGAGAAGTTTTAGATCAGAATGATATTTTCACATTCAGTAATCCCTCCACAAATCGTTTTAATATATTATTTAACTCATCCATGGAGTTTTCAATGTCAACTACTACATAATTTTTATTCCTAGAAATTCTATTTTGTTCTTTCTCTTATCTTCTGATTCAACTTTGACATATTTTGCTTATCTTTACAAGTCAATCATTATTTTTAAAAAATCTTTCTCTTATCTTCTGATTCAACCTTGAGATATTTTGCTTATCTTTACAAGTCGATCATTATTTTAAAAAAATCTTTCTCACATCTTCTAATTCGACCTTGAGATATTTTGCTTATCTTTACAAGTCAATCATTATTTTTTTAAAAACACTTAAATGTAATAAAAAATTAAAAAATAAAAATATATGCTTATTTTATATTTAATGTCTGATAATTTCTGTAATTCAAGTCCTTGGGGATGTGAGTATGTTGTAGATAGTCTTTTGTTTCCTCAAGTGTTTGTCAAGTTTTGCCAAGTGAACCTAATCCACAGGAATTGCAAGGTGCTGTACTCAGGACTCTTTCCTCCAGCAAGTATTATATTATATTTGCTTTTGTCAGAAAGCATGGATGCAAACCATGAGGGATTCTTTATTTTTTGATTTGAAATCTCTCCTACCATACAAGGCTACAGATTCAAATCCCACTGGCATGTGAGGGTGGACTTATATATACACTCCATGGGAGAATATTTTTATTATTCCTTTCTACCCGTGACTTAGTCAGCTTGGGCTGCCAGAACAAAATGTCATAGAGAAATTTACTGCTCATAGTTCTGTAGTCTTGGTAGTCCATGATCAAAGTAATGGCAAAGTAGCTTTCATTCTGAGGCCGCTTCTCTTGGTTGTAGGTGGCCACTGTCTCACAGTGTACCCCCATGTCTGCTTCTTTGTGCATTGTCAGGGAGAGAGATAGATTAAGTTCTTTGTGTCTCTTCTTCCAGGGGCAGCAATTCCACCATGAGAGCCCTGCCATCATGACCTTATCTAACCCTAATTGCCTCCCAAAGGTCCCATCTCCAAATACCATTACATTGGGGTTAGGACTTCAACGTATCAACTTTGGGGAGACACAACCTTTACACAACCCAATATTGTGGCAGAAACAGGTTTTTTTGATTGGCTACCTTTGCTAGCAGTTAGGTTTTTCTCATCCATCATTTCAATGGAGTGTATCAACTTGGAGAGTCCAGTTTCTATGTCTAAAAGAAAGAAGCAGGAGGCAAAGGACGTGTACATTAAGTCTCCAACATTCAGTTGACCTATTTTATGGCCATTATTTTTGGAGACTCTAGAATCATAGTATGAGCATATGTTCATACAGGAGCTTTACCTTCTGTTTTTGCTTATCACTTTGATTTCAATTTAATATTTTTTCTTTTACCTTTGGGAAATTTCCTTAATTTCTTGCTAACTTTAGCAATACATTTTAAAGCATGTTTGTTGTAATATTTGAGAATCTAGATGTTTTCCAAGTAAGGGGTGCTCAGAGCATCTAGTTATCCTTTTACTGGAAACTCAGATTCTGATAGGTATGCCTCTATTTTGCCAGACTCAGAATTGAGAAGGTGGAAATGCCACGATCAAAGGCACAGAGAACAGATATTTCTGGTAGTATTTGGGGTCTTGTGACAGGCTCACAAAGAACATGGATAACAGTGAGTTTTTCTTGTGGCAAAGAAGGACTGTTGGATTTTGAATAGAGGAATGGCATGATACATTGTGGAGATTTGAGAATACAGATGATTAGAGCCAGGAGTATAGTCTTATATATTATGACAGTGTAGGTGAGAGTAAAAACAGCCTCCACTGGGGAAGCGGCTTTGGAAATAAGAGAGAACAGGCAGCTCCAACTTGGATGGACAGAGTAATGTGTGGAGGCTTACAACATGAATTTTAGCTCCAGAATTACTGCAAGAACATACCAGGAATCCCAAGAGGACCCAGAGACCCTCTGAAGGAAGTGGACTGCTCCTGCAGGGTCCAGGAGACACCCCAAATACTGTGAGTGCCCAAACTGCGGATGTGGAAAAGGGAGATCCTCCACTCCTGAACACACACCCCACTGGAGAAACTCAAGGTCTAGTTTGTGGGAGAAGTTTCCGATATTACCTGGAGCTGAGTGCATTTAGAGAGCTGAGCAAAATCCAGGGGTAGAGGAAGAAAAGGGAAAGGACCTGAGAGCTTGTGTGTTCCCAAGCAGGCCATCCCTGCTTGGCACCACAGGGTTCCTTTGGGAGGGTCACCAGAGGTGTGAGGTAAAGCGCCACAGGGAGAAGGAAGTGCCCAGCTGAACTTTGTAATAATTTGAACCCAGTGAGAAGCCTACTGGTCAGAACTCTGGGGAGGGCACAAATCTGGTGTGCAGACTCCACAGGCGGGGGAAGAACCAAACACCTTTCCTTTTGCACCTGGGAGGCGGCTAGCCTGAGGCAAATTCTCAAGCCCTGTTCACCCACTGCTGAGAAACAGACTCGAGGAAACAGAAACTGAGTCTGTTTCCAGGCAGTAGGTGAACAGGTGGGAGGGAGACTGGTCCCTGGGGGGCATGGAGGGAGACTGGCCCTTCAGATTGTGTGGGAGCTGGGTGAAGCCTGTGACTGCCGGCTTTCCTTCAGTTTCCTGACCACTTGCATGACTCAGCAGAGGCAGCCACGATCCTGTTAGGTATACAACTCCATTTATCTGGGAACCTCACCCCCATTCTTCACAGCACCTGCAGCAAGACACACCCAAGGAAAGTCTAAGCTCAGACATGCCTCATCCTGCCCCCACCTGATGGGCCTTCCTTATCCATCCTGGGAGCTGAAGACAGAGGCCATATACTCTTGAGAGTTCTAGCCCTCACCCATCACCACCACTGGTTCTTCTCCATACTGCCACAGCTGATGCTCTCTGGAAAGTGCCACCTCCCAGCAGGAGGCCAACCAGTACAAATATAGAACATTAAACCACCAAAGCTAAGAAACGGCATAAAAATAGAGCATTAAACTACCAAAGCTAAGAACTTTCACAGAGCCCATTTCACCCCCCTGCCACCTCCACTAGAACAGGTCCTGGTATCCATGGCTGAGAGACCCACAGACAGTTCGCATCACAGGACTCTGCAGACAACCCCCAGTACGAGCCTGGAGCCAGGTAGACTTGCTGGGTGGCTAGACCCAAAAGAGAGATAACAATCACTTCAGCTCAGCTCGCAGGAAGCCACATCAATAGAGAAAAGGGGAGAGTGCTACATTAAGGGAACACTCCCTGGGACAAAATAATCTGAACAACAGCCTTCAGCCCTAGACTTTCCCTCTGACAGAGCCTATCCAAATGAGAAGGAACCAGAAAACCAACTCTAGTAATATGACAAAACAAGACGCTTAACACTCCCAAAAAATTACATTGGCTCACTATCAATTGATTCAAACCAATAAATCCCTGATTATCCTTAAGAAGAATTCAGGACGTTAGTTTTTAAGCTAATTGGGGAGGCACCAGAGAAAGGCAAGGAAATCCAAAAAACGACACAAAAAATGAAGGGAGAAACAGTCAAGAAAATAGAGAGCTTAAAGAAAAAACAATCAAAACATCAGGAAACCTTGGACACACGTATACAAATGCAAATGCCCTGGAAAATCTCATCAATAGAAGTGAACAAGTAGAAGAAAGAAATTCAGAGCTCAAAGACAAAGTCTTCAAATTAACCCAATCCAACAAAGACAAAGAAAAAAGAATAAGAAGATATGAACAAAGCCTCCAAGAAGTCTGGAATTATGGTAAATGACCAAAACTAAAAATAAGGAAGAGGTGTTCCTGAGGAAGAAAAGGAATCTAAAAGTTTGGAAAATATATTTGGGGAAATAATCAAGGAAAACTTCCCCGTCCTAGCCAGAGACCTTGACATCCAAATACAAGAAGCACAAAGAACATCTGGGAAATTCATTGCAAAAGATAATCACCTAGGCACATTGTCATCAGGTTATTTAAAGGTACGATGAAGGAAAGAAGCTTAAGAATTGTGAGACAAAAGCACCAGGTAACTTATAAAGGAAAACCTATGAGATTAACAGCAGATTTCTCAGCAGAAATCTTACAAGCTAGAAGGAATTGGGGCCTTATCTTCAGAATCCTCAAGCAAAACAATGATCAGCCAAGAATTTTGTATCCAACAAAACTAAGCATCATATATGAAGGCAAGATATAGTCTTTTTTAGACAAATAAATGCTGAGAGAATTCGACACTACCTCGGAACCACCACAAGAACTGCAAAAGGAACTCTAAATCTTGAAACAAATCCTGGAAATACATCAAAATACAACATCTTTAAAGCACAAATCACATAGAACCTATGAAACAAAAATACAATTTAAAAAGCAAAAACAGGCTGGTTGTGGTGGCTCATGCTGGTAATCCCAGCACTTTGGAAGGCCAAGGTGGGCAGATCATGCGGTCAAGAGATTGAGACCATCCTGGCCAATATGGTGAAATTAGCTGAGCATGGTGGCACGCACCTATAGTCCCAGCTATACGGGAGGCTGAGGCTGGAGAATTGCTTGAACCCAGTAGGTGGAGGTTGCATAGAGCCGAGAACGCATCACTGTACTCCAGCCTGACAACAGAGCAAGACTCCATCTCAAAAAAAAAAAAAAGAAAGCAAAAGCATAAAACAAAAAATCCAAAGTACACAGGCACCAAATAGCACAATTAATGCAACGGTACCTTACATCCCAGTATTACATTGAATATAAATGGGCTAAGTGCTCCACCTAAAAGATATAGAACTGCAGAATGGATAAGAACTTACCAATCAACTATCTGCTACCTTCAGGAGAGTCACCTAACACATAAAGACTCACAAAAACTTAAAGTTTATGTGGAAAAAGGAATTTCATGCAAATGGACATTAAAAGCAAGCAGGGGTCGCTATCTTTTTCATGAGACAAAACAGACTCTAAAGCAACAGCAGTTAAAAGAGACAAGGAGGGATATTATATAATGGTAAAAGGCGTTGCCCAACAGGAAAAGATCACAATCCTAAACATATATACACCTAACATTAGAGCTGTCGAATTTGTAAAACAATTACTAATAGACCTAAGAAATGAGATAGACAGTAACACAATAATAGTTGGGGACTTTAATACTCCACTGACAGCACTAGGCAGGTCATCAAGACAGAAAGTCAACAAAGAATCAATGGATTTAAACTATACCATGGAACAAACGGACTTAACAGATATATACAGAACATTTCATCCAACAACTGCAGAATGCACATTCTATTCAACAGCACATGGAACTTTCTCCAAGATAGACCGTGTGATAGGCCATGAAACGAGCCTCAATAAGTTTAAGAAAATTGAAATTATATCAAGCACTCTTTCAGACCACAGTGGAATAAAACTAGAAATCAATTCTAAAAGGAACCTTCAAAACTATGCAAATACATGGAAATTAAATAACCTGCTTCTGAATGAGCATTGGGTCAAAAATGAAATCAAGATAGAAATCAAAACATTCTTTGAACTGAAAGACAATAATAACACAACCTATCAAAACCTATGGGATACAGCAAAGATGGTTGTGAGAGGAAAGTTCAAAGCCCTAAATGCCTACATCAAAAGTACTGAAAGAACACAAACTGACATTCTAAGGTCACACCTCAAGGAACTAGGGAAACAAGTACAAACCAAACTCAAACCCAGAAGAAGAAAGGAAATAACCAAGATCAGAGCAGAACTAAATGAAATTGAAACAAACAAACAAAAAACAATACAAAAGATAAATGAAACAAAAAGCTGATTCTTTGAAAAGATAAAGTTTATAGAGCATTAGCAAGATTAACCTAGAAAAGAAGAGAGAAAATCCAAATAACCTCATTAAGAAACAAAATGGGAGGACATATTACAACTGACCACTGAAATAGAAAATATCTGAACACCTTTATACACATAAACTAGAAAAACTAGAAGAGATAGGTAAATTCCTGGAAAAATACAAACCTTCTAGCTTAAATCAGAAAAATTTAGATACCTTGAACAGACCAATAGCAAGCAGCAAGATTGAAAGGGTAATTTAAAAATTACCAACAACAAAATAAGTCTGGGACCAGACAGATTCACAGCAGAATTCTACCAGACAAATGGTGCTGGGATAATTGGCTAGCCACATGTAGGAGAATGAAATTGGATCCTCGTCTCTCACCTTATACAAAAATCAACTGAAGATGGATTAAGGACTTAAATCTAAGACCTGAAAGTATAAAAATTCTGGAAGATAACATTGGACAAACCCTTCTAGACATTGGCTTAGGCAAGAATTTCATGACCAAGTGCCCAAAAGCAAATGTAATAAAAACAAAGATAAATAGCTGGGAACTAATTAAAGAGCTTTTGCATGGCAAAAGGAACAGTCAGCAGAGTAAACAGAAAACCCACAGAGTGGGAGAAAATCTTTACAATCTATACATCTGACAAAGGACTAATGTCAAGAATCTACAACAAACTCAAACAAATCAGTAAGAAAAAAATATCTTATCAAAAAGTGAGCTAAGGGCATGAATAGATAATTCTCAAAAGAAGATATACAAATAGCCAACAAACATTTGAAAAAATGCTCAACATCACTAATGATGAGGGAAATGCAAATGAAAACCACAGTGTGATGCCACCTTACCCCTGCAAGAATGACCATAATCAAAAAATAAAAAAAACAGGAGATGTTGGTATGGATGAGGTGATCAGGGAACACCTCTACACTGCTGGTGGGAATGTAAACTAGTACAGCCACTCCGGAAAACAGTATGGAGATTCCTTAAAGAGCTAAAAGTGGAACTACCATTTGATCCAGCAATCTCACTACTGGGTATCTATGCAGAGGAAAAGAAGTCATTATATGAAAAAGATACTTGCCCATGCATGTTTATAGCAGCACAATTCGCAATTGCAAAATCATGGATCCAACTCAAATGCCCATCAATCAATAAGTGGATAAAGAAACTATTTCATATATATATATATATACATATATATATACGTATATATATAACATATATATATGATGGAATACTACTAAGTCATAAAAAGGAATGAATTATTGGAATTCGTAGTGACCTGGATGAGACTGGAGACTATTATTCTAAGTGAAGTAACTCAGGAATGGAAGACCAAATATCGTATGCTCTCACTCATATGTGGGAGCTAAGCTATGAGGACGCAAAGGCATAGGAATGATACAGTGCACGTCAGGGACTTGGGAGAAAGGCTGGGAAGGGGCAAGGGATAAACGACTACAAATAGGGTGCAGTGTAGACTGCGCAGGTGATGGGTGCACCAAAATCTCACAAATCACCACTAAGGAACTTACTCGTGGAACCAAATACTACCTGTACCCCAGCAAGCCTTAGAAAAATAATAAAATAAAATAAAAATAAATAAGGAGAGAATGCACACAAGGATTATGGTGGAGGTAGATGAAAGACTTGGCACCTTCTTTGTTGTTGGGTGTAGGACTTTAGTAAAAATTCAAAAAGAAATGCTGGTTTAGCAGGGAGTAAAGATGATGCAGTCTTTTTTGGAGCCATTATTATAACTTGATTTATATGATCTTTTGTTAGATTTCTTCCTTTATCTGCCAAGGAAAGAGATTGGCTACATTCCTAAAACTATAAAATTTTCTTTGAAAACTTATGCAGGTTGTGACTTACAACATTTAGATTAAACGTGGTTTTTATCCAATATGGAATAAATCACCCATGTTTTTTATATGTTTTATTCATACCTAGATCAATTTATGGCTGTATACCTGAGAATATTTAAACTCCGATGAAAAGTATTAATTGAAAAAGTTATTATAGGCTTAACTTAAAGGAGATGTTGACACTTTTAGGGAAATAAATCGGACTTGTTAAGACTAATGACCCCTAAGTTTGTCCTTGGGATCCACCTTGATCTTTGAGTTTGGCAGGTCACTTCGACATTTGAATAGCCAGTAGGAACACTGAAATGTACTGAATTAAGTAGGGTGAAGATAAATAGCAAAGTAAAAATGACAGAATCCTGGGTGGTTGTTATATGAATGATGTTACATTATTTTTTCTATTAGCTTTGTGAATTAAATAAAATGCAGGCAATCAAATAAACTCAAAGATGATAAGACAGTTGCCTTCCTCTCAAGAAACCTACATCTATAGGAGAAGACGTTGTTATACCATATCTGGAAAGCAATAGGAGATTTAAGAGCTTTGAAAAAGTAAGTTCGGTGTGAACCTCTTTATAAGATAAACAGAATTCCTGGCATCGGAGAAGGAGGAGGATGGAGATTCACCCACAGACATGAAAACCAGTGTTTATTTAATGCAGCCGTAACCTGAGTTTAGTGTGTTTTCTCTTTCTCATGGAACTGTTCTATAAATGAGAACTTTTAAAATGAGGAGGACCTCATGTTCAGACCCATGGAGAATAAGAAAAAAAAAAAAGAAAAGAGTGAGAATTTAAAAAGCTGTCCACTTCTATTCATTTATTTGTTTAACTTTCATGATTTATAAAAGACTGCATTTCTTCATTGTAGCAATGGCTCATCACAAATTCTGTGAGAAATTAAGCATAGTCTTTTTTTTTTTTTTTTTTTGAGACGGAGTTTCACTCTTGTTACCCAGGCTGGAGTGCAATGGCGCGATCTCGGCTCACCGCAACCTCCGCCTCCTGGGTTCAGGCAATTCTCCTGCCTCAGCCTCCTGAGTAGCTGGGATTACAGGCATGCGCCACCATGCCCAGCTAATGTTTTGTATTTTTAGTAGAGACGGGGTTTCACCATGTTGACCAGGATAGTCTCGATCTCTTGACCTCGTGATCCACCCGCCTTGGCCTCCCAAAGTGCTGGGATTACAGGCTTGAGCCACTGCGCCCGGCAGGTGCATAGTCTTTTAAATTTTTTTATCTCTTTTCCAACTAGAGGGCAACACTGCGTAAAATAAATCAAATGACATTTTTTTTTTCTTTATTTGAGACAGAGTCTTGCTGTGTCACCCAGGCTGAACATCCACCTTCAGAATTCAAGTGATTCTCCTGCCTCAGCCTCCTGAGTAGCTGGGATTACAGGCACCTGCCAACATGCCTGGCTAATTTTAGTGTTTTTAGTAGAAACGGGGTTTCACCATGTTGGCCAGCCTGGTCCTCAACTTCCGACCTCAGGTGATCCATCCACCTTGGCCTGCCAAAGTGCTAGGATTACAAGTGTGAGCCACTGCTCCCAGCCTAAATGACATTTTGAAACAGTCCTATAAAATTAAACTACAAAAATATTTTGAACCTTTTCTGATCATAGCTCTCTCCCTTGTATCTCCACTGTATGCTGTACAGATAAGTGAGGCAGTCAGTCAGTCACCTGGAGAATGAGACTTAAGCCATTTAGACCAGGGTGCAAATCCAAGCCTACCACTAAGAATATATGTGAATTTCTTCAGTTTACTTAATTGTGCCTCAATTTTTTTGGTTGCAAAATGAAGACAGTAATACCTGTCTCAATGTTGTATAAAGATTAAATGTGATAACTTGCGTAATCTCCTTGGCACACATAAATACAAATGATAGTTATTGTTGATATATTAGCACAGTTTTTAGTGGAATTTATGTTTTATCTGATCATAAAACTTTAACTACTTGACAATTGATCCAACTGTGCCTTAGTTCTGCAGTCTTAGGTGCGGTTTCTGATAAGGTTTAGTAAATGTGTGTTGGATGCGTGACTCAAATCTACACTCAAGTCGATAATGGGGAATTGGAAACAACATTCAAAAAAATTTATTTTGTCCCTGGGAAAAATGCATTTTGAATGGATGGCACTGTGAATTATGCATCTAATTCATCTAAAAACAGTTATGCTGTGTTACTTGTAGATAGTTCATGGATGGGACAAAGTAAATTTGATTTAAAGACCTGGGCTTTTTATTGGTTCTAAAGCAAATTTCTTTTGTATCTTAGACAGAAACCACTTATCATCAATTTCTCCTACTTTCATTACTGGATAGAACAGAACCTACTTTGCAGGCATTTAAAAGACCAGTGAATTCTAGACCTTTGGATAAAACCAACATAGAATTCTGCCTGAAGCAATATTATTAATTTCTATTGCCTACAATTAGATTTAATCTTTAAACTATGCCCAGAGAAATAAAAAATGTCATTGATGTTATTTTCCTGCTCCTAGAAAAAACAGATGGGCCATTTATTAAATTTCTTCATTAAATAAAATCCTTAAATTATGATGAATAAGTGCTATAATAATATACTTTTTAAAAAATTGTAAAAATCATGACAAATTACATATAAACACAGGAACCAGAAGTTTCAGGATGTGAAAGCTTTTTTAAAAAGGAAGTTAGTTTAAAGACATGCATAATTAAATTGTTATTTTTATATGTAAGTTATATTGGACCAAGTAAAAACTAAGTTTTTTTCTTTCTTCTAATTTGGGCTCTGACATTTTATCATGAGAATCATGTGTTAGTAATTAAGTTCTGCTCTTTCTTCGATAGAATTATTAGGCCTTAAAATCATTAAAAAAAAATCCCCCAACAACAATAACACACAACAACAAAAAATCAGACTCACAATTACAACTCCAAAGAATACCAAAAAAGCAAAATATAATCCAGAGAAACAGAGAATATATTATACAGAACTAAGGAAGGGTCTTGGTATCCTTGCTGGGATCTCCCCATCAGGAGAGGTGACTGGTCAGAGGTAAAACCACATGTACTGGGATCTGTCATTTGGACTGTCAATCTTCACAGCAGGTTTAGGTTAAAAAAAAAAGAGACTCATCTAGTTATTCTAAAGGCCTAAAAACTGAGAGGATATAATTGGGTTTGCAGAAGAAAACTGGGTATCTTGTTCTAGATACCCAGTTCCAAATTCTTCCTAGTCAATAATTCCTCTAAATACAAATTTTACATTAAAAAATAAGAAGAGAGAAATTACATTGCATTGACTCAGTAATAGGGAAGTAAATATTTTTAAAGATTTTTAGAGACTATTATCTAATTATGTATGATAGCATACCACAAATATAATATGAATATAATTTTCAAGGAAATATAGACAGACAATGGGTAGGGATTATGAGAACTAACATTTTGAGAACTAATAGGATAAATGCTTTATATATACTCTGCACTGTATGGAATTCTCTTCTATTCTTTTTTCTTTTGAAGAGGAAGAAAAACTTACCAATTTATTTTATGAGGCCAGCATTACCTAGATAACATAGCCAGACAAAATCATCCCAACAAATGACTCTACAGACCATTATTCCTCATAAATGTAGACACAGAAATTCTCAACAATAGTATAAAACTGAATCCAACTGCATGATAGTATTTTTCTGTGTTATCTGCTACAATATTATTTTAGGTTTTTACATTTAAATCTAAAATTTACCTGGAATTGATGTTTTATAGTTTAATACGTGGGGTAGGAAATGATACAGGATTTTTTCGATGCTGCTTAACAAGCCAGAAAATTTTATGGCCAGTGGGACCGCTGCTCATTTGTTACCATTGCCCTGCTCTGGACTGTGGCTTCTGGGCTGGCCTGGCCCTGCTGCTGCTTCCTGTCACATGGGGCAGCTGTGTTATAGCTCCTTTTGTACCCACTGTTTGGCGTGTTCCAGGTTCTTGTCCTGTGTCTAAGAAGAATGAGATTACAGGGACAACTGAAGAGTCAGTAGGGTGGAGAGTTTTACTGAGTGATGAAACAGCTCTCAGAAGAGAGGGAGACACAAGTTGGGCAGCTTACTTACCCAAAGTTGGATAGTACTCCCAACTCAAAGGTGGGCAGTCCCCCAGTGTTGCTGAGTCTGGGACTTTTATGGGTTCAGAATAGGGGAATGTGTGCGGATTAGTTTGTGAATATGCAGAAAAGACTAAAACAAAGACACTACTCAAAGTTAACATGACAGTGTAAAACACCAATTAAGGAAGGGTAGATATTGTAAAATAGGAGAAGGTTGGGGACCAATCAGAGGAAAGTGTGCCAGATGGGAACAGAGGTTCTCAATCCAGTCCATGGATTTATCCAAGACTTGTACCTTGGTTTTCAGGCTTTAAATTGTCTTTAGTTTGAAGGTCAGGTTTCACCAGGGACCTACCCCTGTCTGCCTCCTGCCGCTATCAGAGTTAAGATTCATTTTTCCCTCCCATATGAATAACCAGCTGACCTCAGGTCATTTACTAAGAAGACTTTCTTCACCTGTGTGGAATTTTCTATCTCATGCAATCCTCATGATCACAGTGTGTGGCAGGAAACAGAGACTCATACAGTAAATTAAGTTGTCAAGTTGTCATGGGCCATTCAGTTAGTAAGTGATGAAACCAGAATTTTAAAAAATACACTATAAAAGTAATATTTGCTCACTGTAAAAATTCAAATATGGAAGATCATAAAGTGAAAAGTAAAATGCCCTAACTTGTATTAATACTACTCAAGTGTCACTGCTTATAAAGCAAACATTAATATTTTCTTGTATTTTTCTGGAATTATTTATACATATGAAATCACATACCTTTATATCTATTTCTGTTTATATTTTCATTCCTTTCTCTATAAAGAGAAAGATATAGAAAAAATTTCATATATCTTATATGTATATATAACTTTCTTGTTTTATCTTTTAGATCCTGATAGGATTACACTATGAATTTTGACACCTGCTTTTGACATTTAACAATACCTTTTGTAAAATGTTCCACTTCAATATGTATACATTTTATTCTTATATGAATATTCGAATCTAATATAATTTAATTAACAACATTAAATTATTTCCAGTTTTATGCTATTATATTCTTTCTATTCAAATTGCCTATAACAGACTTTTAAAATGATAGGTGAATACTGCCAGTCTGATAGGTATGTTATTGTTTTCACTTCAATATATTTAATGAATGACTTTTAACACCTTTTTCTAGGTTTGAAACCATGTGGATCTCTTTTCCATGAACTTTTTTCTTTTTTTTTTTTGATACACCGTCTCACTCTGTCAACCAGATTAAAGTGCAGTGGTGCAATCTCAGCTCACTGCAACCTCCGCCTCCTGGGTTCAAGTGATTTTCTTCTGCCTCAGCCTCCTGATTAGCTGGTATTATAGGTGCACAGCACTATGCCCAGCTAATTTTTGTATTTTTAGTAGAGATGGGGTTTCACCATGTTGGTCAGGCTGGTCTTGAACTCCCAACCACAGGTGATCTACCCGCCTCAGCCTCCCCAAATGCTGAGATTACAGGCGAGATCCACTGTGCCTGGCTTTCCATGAACTTTTGATTCATGTGCTTTGCCTGTTTTCACAATTTGGTTTTTTGACTTGTTTTATTAGAGCTTTTTTATGTTAAGGGAATTAAGCCTTTGTTTGACATAAGTGTTGCAAATAATTTCTCCATTGTTTTGGTAATTTAGTGTTTATTTATCTTTGCTTAATTTAATGTTGCTTTCAATTCCTTCTGTTAATCTTTACTTCCCCAGGATAGGAGGATGGGTCACATAAAAGAAAGTTGTAGTATTCATGCATTTTTTAATTGCATAGTTCTTTCTCCCCTGTTCTGTGATGTGGAGTTATTTTCCTGTATATTGCCCATCTCTGCAGTTTTTCATCCTCCATGAAACATGTTGGTCCATGTCCATCTATCTATTCTGCATAGGACTGGCAGAAATTCAGATATTACTCAGCCCTTTGATGTATTGCTGAGTTGAAGTGCCTGTATTGCCAAAACAAACAAACCAACAAAACCCCCAAAAAACTATTGGAAAAATTCTTTGAATCATTTTTTTTCTGCAGTATGAAAAAGCAAAATCATATGTATCTACTGTATATGAACTGTATATGCATTTGACTCTATGAAATGCTGGAATTTGAAATACAGGCTAAACTAAAAAACAATTCATGTTTCATTTATAAACACCTCATACTTATAGAGATGTAAGCAAGAGTGTGTCAAAGAATAATTTGCAAGATCTAGTCTTCATGTTTTCTCAATTACACACATGCAGACACACATACACAAATAATAAAGGCTTTGAAAAAGCCCCATGTAATGAATTGGAAGCAAGTAGTAAAACAATGAGTTACTACTCCAACTAAGGTGGAAAAAATTCACATATGAAATAACTGCATTCAATAAAAAAGTTATGGATGTGGTAAATTGTACAGAACTGAGTACAGTTTTAAACTAATGTTTACAAAAAATTATGTGCTAGACACATTTCTCCTTTAGTTTTTATAATGGATTAAAAGTTGATTTAGGCCAGGTGCAGTGGCCCAACTTCTGGGCCACTGTGTAATCCTGGCACTTTGGGAGGCTGAGGCAGGTGGATCACAAGGTCGGTAGTTTCAGATAAGCCTGGCCAAAATGGTGAAACCCCATCTCTACTAAAAATACAAAAATTAGCTGGGTGTGGTGGCACATGCCTGTAGTCCCAGCTACTTGGGAGGCTGAGGCAGGAGAATCGCTTGAACCTAGGAGGCGGAGGTTACAGTGAACCGAGATCACACCACTGCACTCCAGCCTGGACAACAGAGTGAGACTCCATATCAAAAACAAAAAAGTTGATTTGTATTCCTATTTTATAACTAAAGAAACTGTGTTTCAGTAAGGTTAAGTAATTTGGCTCAGGTCACTCAGCTAGTAAGGGGCAGACTTTGGATTCCAAACCCAGTCTTTGGCTTCAAGCCACCACACAGTACTGCCTCCTAAAAGAAGTTCTGAGAAACAAGACAAATGTAAGCCAAAATAATCAAAGAAGCATCCAGGGAAAACAAAACTTTAGCTTTCAAAAATGAACAGGATTTAAATGAGCAAAGTTGCATAAGGGGGACTTATTGCATGGGGAAAACAGCATGAATGAAATCATGGCTGTAAGAATGAATGTAGTGCATAAAGAGAAGGGATTTCTATGACTGGGATTCATGCATAGGGGACCATGCAGGTAACATGCAGCTAATGACAGAATTCAGAAAAAGAAGTGTTGACTTAATCAGCTACAGGATGGGCAGTGTGGAGACAGTGAATATGATTGGTCAGATTAACAAGGTGAAAAGTGCTGATTTGGAAAGATCATCTGCCTGGCACATAGAGTGTGATCCAAAAGGCAAGCTACTAAACATCTGTCTTAGTCTGTGTTCCTTTAACAAAATACTTTAGACTGGGTAATGTATAAAGAACAGAAATTTATATCTTACAGTTCTGGAGGTCAGGAAGTCCAAGGTCAAGGCACTGGCACTGGTGTCTGCTTGTCTGGTGAAGGCTATTGTCTGATTCCAAGATGGCACCTTGTTGCTCTGTCCTCACATGATAGAAATTAGACAGGCAATAGAATGAACTCAGTCTCTCTAACACTTTTATAACAGCCCTAACCCCATCTATGAAGTCTCTGTACTCATGACTTAATCACATCTTAAAGACGCTACCTCTTAATACGATCACACTGATGATTAAATTTCAACAGAATTTTTAAGGGACATATTCAGACCAATAGCAATATACAAGAAGATAAGTAGGTGGCTATTGATACAATTCCTATAGGGTGAATGAGAGATGTGGATTAGGATGACAGCTATGACCAAAAAGCAACTTGAAGGACATTTTGAAGATGAGAAATGGGAAATAAGATGAGTCTTGTTGTTTTGGCATGTTCTAAATATTCATTGTTCTGTTAAAAAATTGTTAGAACAATTCTATAAAATTATAGAACCAGGCTTAGCTATAAGTTATTTTGGGAATGCTTTGTTTATTATACGTGTTTTTCCAGATAGCTGAATTAACAAAGTTTCCACCTTAACCCATTTCCCATTTAGAAAAAAAAAAAGTGTATTTTGCTGCCAGTGCTCATTTCTCAGGGCAAACAAGAGATGGGTTAATCCAGATTTGAATAATTCCTTAGCCTTTGTTGCTTGTCTGAAGGGAGGAAGAAACAAATAAAGGGTGACTGAAGAAAACAATTGTCATTGGCAGGTACTATCATCATCAAACCCATTTTTATTTCAACTGAGTGTTGCTTGAATTTATTTGAAGCAAATCCCTTAGCCTAGAGGTTCATGGTATTTCAAGAGCTGTGGCTTTGGCTGGGCACAGTGGATCATGCCTGTAATCCCAACACTTTGGGAAGCTTAGTCAGGCAGATCATGAGGTCAGGAGTTTGTGACCAGCCTGGCCAACATGGTGAAACCCCACATCTACTAAAAATACAAAAATTAGCTGGGCATGGTGGCCCATGCCGTAATCCCAGCTACTTGGGAGACTGAGTCAAGAGAATTTCTTGAACCTGGGAGGCAGAGGTTTCAGTGAGCTAAGACTGTGCCACTGTAGTCCAGCCTGGGAGACAGAGTAAGACTCCATCTCAGAAAACAAAAACAAAAACAAAAACGAGCTGTAGCTTCATTTGAGCTTGCCCTTAACATTGTATTGTCTTCATCCATAGGCTCTTTTGACTCAGGGAGCACAGACTTCTGAAGTAGCACACTTTCTCTTTCGCATCCAGGGGAAAGGAGAGGATAGCTTTTAGCTACCATGTAAAAGTCTAGGGATTCTTTGTGATTGCACCAGTTTCAGCTCCTATTAAGGATGGGATTACATAAGTGGGTTTAGGCCACCCAAGGAAGTTGGGGACCATTCTTAACCAAATGGTGTAGCTCAGAAATTCAGGATTCCTGATAGGAAAATCTCGAGGAATTGATGCTGGAAGGCAATAAAAAATGATTATTCTCTAGCCTTAGCTTCGCTATTGTTCTAGAATATGAACCATAAGACTGTCAGATTCATGTTTGATGTATCATTATTTCCTCCCTCAGCACCTAACAAAGAGCACATAGTGTGTAGATATAGGTGGGGCTTTTGTTAGGGGGGAGGGGGGCTAGTTGTCAGTTGAGTCCATGAATGAACATTCATTCATTCATAGGAGCATCTCTTGAAAGAAAACATTTTTAAATCAAAGTGATAAGGAAAATTCATACTTAAAACTATGTAAAAACATACATGAGTGAATGTAGATAAGTTTTCTTTGAGAAAAGAGAAATGCCATATTTCAGAAAAAGATCTCTGTAGAGAAAAAATAGCTAAGTAGTATACATAAAAATTAGAAAATCACCTGTAATCTCAGCACTTTGGGAGGCCAAGGCGGGTGGATCACAAGGTCAAGAGATCGAGACCATCTTGGCCAGCATGGTGAAACCCCGTCTCTACTAAAAATACAAAAAAATTAGCTGGGCGTGGTGGCGCATGCCTGTAGTCCCAGCTACTTGGGAGGCTGAGACAGGAGAATTGCTTGAACCTGGGAGGCAGAGGTTGCAGTGAGCAGAGGCCGTGCCACTGCACTCCAGCCTGGAACCTGGTGACTGAGTAAGACTCTGTCTCAAAAAAAAAAAAAGAAAAATTAGAAAATCAAATCCTTAATATATTGAGATGGCACACACCAATGTATATTTCATATGATTACATAGTTTGCAATAACATTAGTATTTATGGAAATATTTTTTGCCTGAATATTTGTGACATACAAGCATTAAAATTAGATTTTGAAATATTGGAACTTGGAAATGGATTACGTGTATAGATTTACTTGTTGTCTGTGAGGGAAAAATGTTAAAATTGCATTTAAAAACTCAGGATCCAACTGAAGATAATAATACTAGTACAACAGTTTGAGCACCTACAAGGTATCTGTTGTGTCACATGGACCAGCGGTTTAATGCTGAAATAATCTTATAAGTAAGCCTCATTATCACTAATTTACTACTAAAGGAACTGAGTTAGTGAGAAGTTAAACAACAAAAAACAGAGATAGAAAATAATAAAGCAAGAATCAAACCCAATAAGATGTGTTCCAAAAAAATATTCCATCATTATCCCGCTTGTCTTATTTGAAATACAGTCTCTTGAGACGTGGATTTATGTGCGATGGATTTACTAAGGAAGTGCCAGGAGAAAACACTGGGCTGGGGGTTGGCGGGTGGGGAGATAACGGCTAGGGAAGAAGAAGCTGAGCAGGAGTGTGATTCTGTTGCATTTCCATCCTCAACTTAAACCCATAGAAAACATGTCCCATCTGGGCAAGGCTGCTGGACATCCCCATCCCCATACCTTTCACCTGCCCCAGAGAAAGGTATATTTTGTGGCACTAGCTCTCTGTATGATAGCCCTCCTAGGAAAGTTGCAGATGCAAATGATTAGAAATGAGAAACCTAGAACAGAACCTGGGTGGTGTGTGCACAGAAAGGGCTCCAGGGATCTGAAATGTTCTTGGTAGAGCACTGATGTTATCCCATCTATGGCCCTGCTAATAAAGATAAGAGTACACCATGTGGTGGTTAGGAGCACGTTCTTGATCCAGACGACCGGAGTCAAACCTGGGCTGTGACACTTGGTCAAGTTTCTTAACTTATTTGTGCTTTATTTTCTGTATCTATGAAATGTGGACTAATTCTTTTACTTAAACACATAAGGTCATTTTCAGGATTAAATGAATGTCTATATTCATCTAGTCTGTATGTAGTCTAGAGCTGGATGAGAAGCAGGGCTATTATCATGTGACTTACAGCATGTCCCACAACTGGTTAGTCGCAGAGCCAAGATGGGACCTCCGGGACACTACTACTTCTTGCTGGCCATATATGTATTAATTTAAAATTGACTACTTCTTGCTTACCACAGATGTCTTAACTTCAAAATTTCATACAGTTCTATGTGATCTCTGGTGTACTGAATATCTCAAGTAATTGAAAATTAATATATATGCTAATATAGGGCCAGAAGGTACCTTAGAGTTCATGAGTGATCTATTAAAAATTCAAAGAACAATATATACAAGCATGCTGTCTTACAAACTGTCTTAAAAGTAATGTTTTGTTTTGTATGTTTTTATATTCTTGAAGTGTTTGGCCAAAGGACCTAATTCATTCAAATTTTAAAATAAATGACTGCAAATATTAACGTGTTATCTCTCTTCAAGGGTCCTTACATATTCATCAAGTCAAATAACCTTAATCCTAAGTGCCTAGGTGGAAATTCAGAAATCAGTAAGCAAGGGAGAAAGACATTGGTATGTAGCAGAGGAAGTCATTCTCTTCCAGCGTATCGCTCTTCAAGGGCATTTACTGAAGTAACTTTATTTGGAACTTATGCAGGTCACATTAAGAACAGTAAATAAACTGGAAGAGTAAAACACAAGCAAAGTAATTGTTTGTGGCGATGTTCCAGCGTGAAGAAAAAAATTTGAGGGAGCACATGTATGACTACACAAACTTATTGATGAATTGATGATTTATACCTACTTGTGTTTGATTCTTAATCAGGACTTTTGTTTGCAAGCAATAGAAACCCAAGCTGAACTAGTTTCAGAAAAAGAAAGGAATATATTGACTCAGTTATTAAAAAAACTTGAGTAAATAAACCACAGTTGGCAGAGATGCAGTGGTTTCAGGAACAGCTTCAGTGAAGTATTCGAACTCTGCCCAGCCTGTCTTATCTTGTCTCTGGTACCTCTGTGTGTGCTTGCTTGATGGTATCTCACTGAATGCTGGCTTCTTTCATGTACTGAGAAACACCAGCCCTGGAGGTTGCTGAACCTCACAGCTCATATTCAGATTGTAGAGGGTGTTGAATTCTTTTTCATAGTTTGAAAAATTCCAAGATAGGCTGGGCACCCTTCCCTGAATTGGCCAATTGTGGCTGGCAGGGCACGGTTGTGTTTGAAGATGGTAGACCTGTGAGAATTCGGGACTATAGTAATGGGTGAGTTATTTCCCGGAAATAACTCACCCTCATTTCTTCCCTTTTCCCCTTCCTTTTCTTCTTCTCTTTCCCACTTCATCTCTTCTTGGCATCACCTCATGGGCTTTAGCTAAGTCCATTCATGCTGTGGCCCTTTACACCACATCAGCAAGTCAGGGTTTGCGTTGTACCCTTACCTTCTTCAGAGTGGAGTGCCTGTGGTGCAAAGATGCCATTCCCTTGTTAATTTTGGTTGCCTCTCATACCTTGGCTATATTGTCAAGCTAAAAGAAAGAGCCCTTCCTGTTAGGGATGAGGATATGGCAGGAGACACGGAGAGAGAGGGGTAGATACCTCTGTGCTCCCATTGTCACACGAGCATGTCAGCATGATCTACACGGTTAGTTCTGGCTGAAATGTCCTCATAGGCAGCATCACTTTAGGAGCTAGCTGACCTTTGGATAACTTTTTTTCAGAGATAGATTACGGGCTTTTATGTGGGCAGCAACCTGTGCCTCAGGTGGGTACATAAAGCAGGGTGCCAGGAACAAGAATGGGCAGGAAGAAAAGCGATGGGAATTTACAAAATTTCCAGCTCATTACAGATTACACTCATCACCTCTCTCCTTTTGTTTTAGTTTTGAATCTATTGAGTTGCAAGTTGTTTTTGAAGAGCTGTGTTCCACTCTTCCACTCATGTTTTAACAAGCAAGGAACCACATGTTAAATGGGTAGAGTTGGAAGAATGAGTACAGGAAAATTATTCAAAAGAGCTCTAGTTGGCCGGGTGTGGTGGCTCACGCCTGTAATCCCAGCACTTTGGGAGACTGAGGTTGGCAGATCATGAGGTCAAGAGATCAAGATCATCTGAGCCAACGTGGTGAAATCCCGTCTCTACTAAAAACACAAAAAGTTAGCTGGGTGTGGTGGTGCACGCCTGTAGTCCCAGCTACTCGGGAGCCTGAGGCAGGAGAGTTGCTTGAACCCAGTAGATGGAGATTGCAGTGAGCTGAGATCGTGCCACTGCACTACAGCCTGGGTGTGGGTGACAGTGTGAGACTTCATCTTAAAAAAATAAAAAGAGCTCTAGTAACCTCCGTGTGTTTCTCACATATTGCTGAGCATACTCAGACAAGACAAAAAAGGTACTTTCTCCTGCTTTATTCCCAAAATTAACAACCAAAGCATGACACACATATATTTAGCTATAAATAAAGAAATCTATTTAACTTCAGTCATGTATGGGAAATGTATATTTGTGATGAGTCCATGTTACAAACAATGACAGAGACAATCATGACCTGGGTATAAATGTACAAATCTCCAAATTGTTAGTTTATGGTAGAAAATTTAGGATGTATGAGTTTCCTAGGGCTGCTGTAATAAGTGACTGTAAGCTGGGTAGCTTGAAACAGCAGAAAAATTATTCTCTCACAGCTCTGGAGATCAGAAGTCTGAAATCAAGATATAAGCAGGGCCAGTCTCCTTCCAAAAGCTCCCCTTTCTTGCCTCTTCCAGATTCTGGTAGCTTCTGGCATTTTTTGGCTTGTGGCAGCCTCGGCCTGCATCTTCATGTCTCCATCCTCTGTCTGTGTGTGTCTGTGTCTGAATCTCTCTCTCCTTTCTCTCATAAAGACATGAGTCATTGGATTGAGAGCCCACCTTAATCCTGTGTGATCTCATCTCAACCAATTACATCTGCAAAGACCCTATTTTCAAATAAAGTCCTCTTCCGAGGTTCCAAATGGACATGAATTTTCAGGAGGCGCTGTTAACACAGCACAGAGGAATCAAGCAAGAAAATATGTTTCTTTCAGTCAGCATTATTGTTTAGGTAATTGGCTATTTGAAGCCTGCAGAACCATACGGATTTTTGTTGGCCAGTACTCAGTGTCTTTCACTAAAAGCCTTTTCTGAATTGAATCTGTTTTCAGGGTAGGTGCTGGTGAAGGGAGACCAGCAGGTAGGCACAGTTTTGCCAGAGATCTCATTCCTTCAGTCGCTGAAAGAAAACATACATTTCCTCTAAGATTTTCTTGCCTCATATTCTGAAACAGTTTCTTGGTTCTAAGTTCTAGGGAATTCTGCAACACATAGACTTTTTTGGTCTTATCCCTGTACTCAGTCCCTTGGTCTTAGGTTCTCTATGTCTCATCCCACTCCTTATAGCTCAAGTTAAGCAGAATAGAATGCCACCAAGTGTAGATTCTTTGAATCATTTTATTACTTTTTACATTGTAAAAAATGAATCTATGCAACGGGTTGTTGACATTTAAGACTTTTCAATAATATTGTGTCCTTTGCATCAAATTCCACCCCCAAGCTCTGCCCTCAGGCAACTATAGAGTAGATAGAAATGCTTTCCTCTCTCACCAGAATAATGAAGACATTTGCTGAGAGCTGATTAGGAGGTATGCATAGATTGGGAAAGGTTTTAGAATAGCCACTTCAGGGAGATGAACAGAATGCAGAGCAATGACTTTCTGAGGCAAAAGTGTGAGGTATGAACATTGAAGTCTTCTGCGAATAGTTGTATAAAGTACATCTTCAGTGTCCCAAGTGGAGGATGAGAAGGAGCAGATAACAGGAGTGATTCACCATTTGAGCATTTGGGTCAGTTGTGAGAGTGCTGCTGAGTGATGAGTTCAAGTGGCCTCCCAGGAGAAAATGGCAGGCTGAGCAACTGAAAAGTGTGAAAGAGCTAACAGGGAAGGAAAGAGACGCACAAAGAGAATTTCAGACGTAGTGTACTCATGGGCAGATACAAGGACAGATGTGACAATGGGATTCAGTAGCTGAAGTGGGAGGCAGTATAGTGGTGATAATGAAGAACTTCAGAGGCAAATGAATTTAATGATTCAGACTCACTGATGTTGGCTTCATGGAAAGGGTCGTATTCATTTTATTTTATTTCAATTCAATAAATAGTTATTAAGTACTCTTTTTGCTGCAGGGTCTATGTTAGGTATATTTGACCTGGATAAAGTAGGTAACAAGAGATGATGAGGTTAGGAAAAATGGTCATTGCCAAGGTCAGCTTTATGGTCAATGTTAATTTCCACCTTGGTTTTGGCTACTCTTGAGCAGTTGTTTATTGTTGTTCTTTTCTTTTCTTGCTAAGATATCTCAAGTGTATCTGAAGGCTCCAGTGACTTGACCTAACAGAAGAGACTATTTTCCTCTTTAAAAGATTCTTTCAGGTTGAAGTCTTTTCCTTTCTTTTTCATCTATGTTCAGGTTTCTGGGCTGTCCCTTTAATACAGCAGTTAACAAATAACCCATAGCTGCCAGGCCTTCCTTGCCTGGTCTGTTTTGCCGTAGAAGGTAAGCTCACAAGCGTCTCATCATTCTGGGTCCGTAAACCCCACTTTTGTACAAAAATGTGGGATCAATAACACAGTTTGATGTCGTCAGGGGAATTTCCATGTTTGCTCTTGCCCCCACTTCCATATGCACTGCTTTATATTCCTTTTTATTTATTTCTTCTGCCGTCGTATAGCCAGGCTACAAGCAAAATTAAATTAAATGTTCATTCCAAGGTTAGAAATACCAATTTATCTACATTCGTGCACTTTCTATGGCCATGACTTTCTTTAATACTTCCTACATTTTTAATATTTTTTAGTAGAGGCAACTTTTGGCATTCCCACTGTGATTGTAATAATAATGTGAATGTGGGAAGTAACCAGAGTAAGGAACGCTTTTGAAGTGCTACTCTTTAATATACTGATACATTACAGCCTTACTTTTCTTAGTATTTTAAGTAAAAAAATGTATAACTCTTATCATCATTACAAACAATGAAATAATGCAAAAGCAGAAGTCTTATTTTTTCTGTGGACAGTTACCCGGCACATCAGAGAGTCGGGTTAATGGTGCATTCAGCCAACAAGCAGGAGGGGGCATGAAGCTCTGTGTGTGCCTCACTCCGCCTGCTCAGACCGTGCCTTGGCACTTCCGCCTTACTGGCACTGAAGAAGAATATCATAACAGAGCTTAACACACAAGTTTGTTGATGGTTTAAAATGTTTGTAGAATTTGTTGTGGGAGCAGAAAATAATGAGCAGCTGCCATTGGGGGATTGGTAGCAGTGCCCTGGCTTCATCAGGCTCTGTAAGCATGGCATGAAGGATTGTGGGAAATCCTATCCTGTGCTCAGCATTTGGGCCAATGGCCCTGTCCTGCACTGATCACAGTGCTCCCATTTCCTCAAGTTGTATCCTCCATTAAACAGGCTATGTCCATCCTTAAGGAACATTCTTGGTGTCTCATTTAATATCCCCATGGTGTTCTGAAATTTTCCTCTTTAGAAATTATTCTTCTATTCTTCAGGAGTTTGATAATCAGGTATTCTTTTTTTCCTCTCATATTAACAGCCTCTTAATTTATATTTATCCTTATATGTCATTTCCAAGCACTTGTTTTTCTCTTTTTCCCCCTTTCTTTGCTTACATCCTATTTTGCCAAGGGCATGCTTCTTCCAAGCCCTTTTATCCTCTCTTCCCATGATCAGTACCCAAGTTTGCAGCAAGCTTCCTTGTTGTTTTATAGGTTGATGTTTTTGCTTAGGAAATTCTCATGTTTTAGGCTGTATCCTCAATCCGTAACCGGAAGGTCAGATTACAATTTAATTCTTCTTGAAGCCCTCATCAGGTTTTGAAGAGAAGCCTTTTTGTTTGCCCTTTTTAGGAAGGAACACATTGAAAGGCCATGGGCCTGTCTTCTCATCCTAGAGGCCAAGGGGCCCTGGGACTGGAGTGGCAAGGAAGCCAGGAGGCCCCTCCCCAGGTGTAAGACTCACAGTCTGGTGCTGCACCCTGAGGGCATCAGCATGTGGTGGTCCCTGCTAGTGGCTTCCAGAAGCACCTTCTGGCATTGTTGATGACAGCTGTCGGTAGCTTGTCTTACTGAAGGCTTTCATCCTCCCTCCCACTGGCAGCAACTTCCAGGGTCCCTGATGCGTCTCCAACACACTTCCTGCAATAGTGTAGCCATTAGAAAAGTACAGACTTTGGCCTCAGGCCAGCCTGGTTTAAAATCCCATCTACCATTTCCCAGCCATGGTGCTTTGAGCTTGTTGTCTAATCTCTGAGTTTCAGTAAATTTGTAAGATTGAAGATTATAATGTCTTTCTTATAGATTTGTTGTTAATATTAAATACATAGAATGATGCATATGTGGCTAGTGGATAGTAGGTCTAAATAAAAGACAGATGTTATTATTATTCCAGGGATAAATTGGTAGCTTGGCAGTTTGGTGTTAGTTTCAGCACTTCCTATGAAGACAAAAAAAGCACTTGCTCTTAAAAGGTTCTTTCAAACTGTTTATTTGAAGCTCCCCAGTCAGGCACCACCCAGCATCACACACCGTTAACTCCCTCTTCCTACACTTCAGTGAAGGCCACTAGTGTCTGAAGCTGACATGACAGTAACCAACTCTCTGGTGCCCTAAAGCCTTCTTTCCAAGACCTACCTTGTAGAGCTCAGTACAACCTTCAGGTTTTGCCTGAACTTACAAGCACTCAGCGAAAATCTCACATGTGTCTGAATATTTTGCTGTTGACATCTTAGCAGTGCCCTGTTCCCCTTGGAAGACTGAGGAACCCAAAAATGTCAAGTCTCAGGCAGAAGCTCAAACTAGACATAGAAATGAAATTCCAATAGAAATCCTGGGTTCTACTTCTGTGCAATCATTGTTATTATGCAACCATGCTTGAACAATAATAACTACCCTTTTCAAACAAAATAGAAAAGTTTCTGCCTTTAGGGCTCATGACCTGTTAGAGACAAAACAAGTGCAAACAAAACCATGTGCAATGTTTTTTCCATGCATGTGATGTTACAAATGTACCCGAGGCTTAGGTGTGGTATGACTCATTGTGTAACACAAAAGAAAACTGGATTTAAAAACTTGAATTTCTTGGCTGCACCTTCAGACTCTACCCACTACATTCCCTTTCCCCCCTTGCGTAGATTTTCCTACAGAAAAGAGAAAAACTACGGATAAAATGGAAAACAAAGTCATAGGAGAAAACAGCTGAAAGCACTTCATGTAAATGTGCATGCTGAAAGTAGAGAGCAAGCAAGGAGCTCAAAATGCAGTGCTGTATTTGAGTAGTTAGGACTAAACACGAAAGTGCTGATGAACCCTAAGGTTAAACTCTTGGATATTTAGGAGCACACTAGGGCTTCTTTATCGGCTGAACAAAGATTCAAACAACTCTGAGGGGAAAGAAAAAAGAACTCTGTAACCCAGGGTCCCCAGCCTTTTTGCCAACAAGGAACTGGGTTCTGGAGGACAATTTCTCCATGGACTGTAGGATGGAGGACATGGTTTTGGGATGAAACTGTTCCACCTCAGATCATCAGGCATTAGAGTCTCATAAAGAGCACTGAACCAAGACCCCTCACAGACACAATTCACAGTAAGATTCGCGCTCCTGTGAGAATCACACGCCACTGCTGATCTGACAGGACGTGGAGCAGACCGTAATGTGAGTGATGGGGAGGAGCCATACAGATGAAGCTTTGCTCCCTTGCCTGCCGCTCACCTCCTGCTGTGCATCCCAGTTCCTAACAGGCCTTGGACCAGTACTGGATTGGGGACCCCTGCTGTAATTGATGGCAACACCTATAGCTCACCTACACCAAGTGCAAGGACCCATTTGGTCTACATATAGAATCTCTGGGATGCTAGGGTGTACTTTACTCATTCTGAGTTGATTCCTAGGTTCTTGGACTAAAGTGGGTGAGTGTTATCAAGGGAACTAACAGAGCAAGCAGTGGAAGGAGCGCTTTCACGTGGATCATGCTTTTCACATGAGGACCAATTTCACTGCCCATTCTACTTGTTTCTAGTTTTCCTCTCCGAATTCAAACAGTGTCACAGGAGCATGTAGCTAACAATGCTTTTTTTCCCTCTTTCAAATTGTAATAATAAAATTGTTACCAGCTTTTGATCTTAATCATTCAAATAAAAATAAAATGTGCAAGGAAGCTTGCAGCAAGTCTCTTTGTTTCATGTGTGGATTTTTTTTCTTAGGAAATCCTCATGTTTTAGGCTATACCCTCAATTCTTAGTCTGGAGGCCAGATTACAATTTGATTCTTTTTGAATTTTATTGATTATAAAATTATCAATAAAAATGATTGGCCAGGTGTGGTGGCTCACGCCTGTAATCTCAGCACTTTGGGAGGCCAAGGCAGGTGGAGCACGAGGTCACGAGTTTAAGATCAGCCTGGCCAAGATGGCGAAACCCCATCTCTACTAAAAATACAAAAATCAGAGCGTAGTGGCGGGCGCCTATAATCCCAGCTACTTGGGAGGCTAAGGCAAAGAATTGCTTAAACCAGGAGCCGGAGATTGCAGTGAGCTGAAATTGCGCCACTGCACACCAGCCTCAGCAACAGAGTAAGACTCCATCTCAAAAAAACAAAACAAAACAAAAAAAGATTGAGCCCTAGCCTTCTTCTCAGGACCATGCATTTGTGGAGATGAATAAGACCTCATCTCTCAGCTCTGGTAGGGATGAGTAAAGATAACATTTTGAGGTGGATGAGAGGGAGACTCGGAGCATTTGTGCCTACAGCCTTGACTTCTTTCTTTCTATGTGAATATATATGTATATGGGAGGAGGAGGAAGGGCAGGCCTGGGAGAAAGCAAGGAAATTTCAAAACAGCTGCTCTGCAGAATGGGCAAGGGACACGACAGTGAGTTAACAGCCAAAAAAGCCGATTAGTAAAGCCCTGTGTTTCTTGGAGTAAATGGTTGTCTCATCCTGTTATTGCCATTGTCATCAGCATTATCTTTACCATTGTCACCATCTCCAGAACAAATTAGACTTGAACTACACAACCTTTACATAATTGAGAAGAATATTCCTTTGAGAAACTGATAATAGTTTATGTTAGTTTTCGTGCTTGTCGTGGGATGTTGTAGGGTGGCTTTATTTATTGTGTCCTTCCTCTCATTTGTGTCTGTGTAGGTTGAGCCAGTGATACAGAAAGGCCATGAGAGTCTGGTGCACCACATCCTGCTCTATCAGTGCAGCAGCAACTTCAACGACAGCGTTCTGGCGTCCGGCCATGAGTGCTATCACCCCAACATGCCTGACGCGTTCCTCACCTGTGAAACCGTGATTTTTGCCTGGGCTATTGGTGGAGAGGTGGGACTAATGATTACTGAGACCTAACACAATTAATTAATCATGTTTCCCTCCACAAATAGGACTCCAATTAATACAAGTAAAGCTCTAACTCTGCTTTTGATATGAAGGTGGCTTAACTCCATTTTCCTAAGAAGGGATTCTTTCCTAAAGTCATTTTTATTTTATTTCATCAGATGTAGATTAATGGGGTTCCAGAGGGTTGAAATATCCTTGAAAATGGCTGGTTTTTGAGTGGAGCTCTCAGGGACTCTCCTAGGACACTGTCTCATGACATTTTCCATATTTAGGGTTTTTCTTATCCACCTCATGTTGGATTATCCCTTGGCACAGCATTAGATCCCCATTATGTGCTCCTAGAAGTCCATTATGACAATCCAACTTACAAGGAAGGTGAGTTTATTGCTCATATATTTTACCTATGATTTTTATAAAAGTTTTGTATCTTGTAACTCGTGTGTTTAACAGAGTTGAAGCAAAATGGCAGCCAATGTTAGAAAGAATTAACCTATACATTTATCATTCAAATTAGGCTACTTTTAAAAGTAAAAGTGGGTACCATTTATAGTTATATTGTAACAGCAGGCATTAACCAGCATTAAACCAGGTAAATGAGCACATGCAGTCACTAATCTTAAAAAATCATTTGCATACTACCTACCGGGAAGTAGAATAATAGACTTTTCCTTTGCGATGTGAATTAGTCCCAATGCATGGTGTTTATGGAACATTTTCTTTTTCTTTCTAACTGTACATAAGAGAAAGCTACCATTTATTATACTGAAAAGCATAAGCATTTTATTGTGTGGTAAGCAAGTCATAGATATATTCAAGAAGTACTTAGGCAGTGACACTGTATAATATGATATTGAAGTAAAGAAATATATTTGATTGCCGAAATTATTTGTATGATATTCCAAATCCCAACATTGATAGATTTAATATGAAATTATCAACAGAAGCAACTCCAAGTTATTATTTTACATTGACTTATGCAATTATTCAGCAAATACTGAGCACCAACTATATGCCAGATCTGCGCTTGAGGATATGATGTGAGTGAAAAACAGATGCTGTTCCCACCTTCATGGAAATTATAGCCCAGTGGGAAAGAGAAACAACCAAATAATCACAACAATCATATGAAATTATACATACATCAATTGATCCAAAGGAGATATCTGACACTATGAGAGTATTTAATTGGTGACCTAATCCCACCAGAGGTGTGTGGTGGTGGTGATGGTCTAGAAAGTCTTTGTTAAAGAATCAAACTATTCATCTGGGTGACTACAGATGCTGAAGGGTTAGGTTTCAGTGAAGAAAGATGCTGATGAACCTGCAGAGGAAGGCTGAAGCAGACCATCTAAGGTCTTGTAGGGCCCATTAAGGATGTTGACCCTGAAGACAATGAGCAGCAATTGAAGAGTTTGATACAGTGGAGTCAAATAATGTGATTTGTGTTTGAAAAGACCACTCTGGCTGCTGCAGTATGAATAATAGATTATGAAGAGAGGACATGTGGTATGATAGTTAAAGAGCAATGTTTCTATAAAAGTAGGTGTTAAGCCATTCTGTTGGTGAGCAAGCCAGTATTCTTTTTTTTTTTACCCTAAAGTAATTAATAGGAAATAGTTTCTCTCTGAATTCACTTTAATTTCCACCCACCAATTATATCCCATACTCTGAACCATGAATCTATGAGAATTACAGTTTAAAAACGCTCATAAATCAAGCATTTACAAAATAACCCGTTAAAAAATTCTAAAAGTTAGATTTTCCATGAAATCATAACTGACTATAAAGTATAAAAATTATCATCACAATAATAATGGGATTAATTATTGAATATGTCTTATATGGTAACATTTCTTTTAAAAAATTTTACATTTTGGATTTTAAATTATTAATAGAATAAGTATTTTACGTAATGTATAATATTTCTCCAATTGGAAATTCTATGTGAACTACTTCTTTCTTTTATAGTCTTTATTACAAAAGCGGAAAACTTAATTTATTTGCCTTGTCTGTTGTCAATTAAGTTGACTTTCTCATAGTTTCAATGTAAAAATGAAATATCAGCTTATTTTTCTAACAGGTTAATAGAGAACTCAGAATTTTTAGTACTTTCTATTTTTATTCATATACATAATTAGACCAAATTTTAGATTATAGTAATTTTATTTTTTATAAATATAGCATAATGTGAATTTGTTTCCAGAAATGTTTTTAATCATTACATTTTATTTGCTTAATAAATTATTACTTTATTTAGTAGATTATCTATTAATGGTCCAAATAGCTAATGAAATTAATGAACCTCACTATAGTAAATGCAATTGAAATTTCTACTTATATTTTTTCCCTGTTAAACTATTATAAGGAGGCAGATCGCAAAAATATAAAATACAAAACAAAATTCTGCAAGACATTTCCAGAGAAAATTCTAAGGTCAATATAGATGTTCTACATTATCATGGTCATGGGTATCTGCTCTGGTAATTATGTAAAAGAATTGATTTTTATGATTAATTTGTTTAACAATTGATTGAAACCCTGGTACATGTGTGACTAGCTGCTATTTATTGAGCACCTCATTTGTGCCAAACCCTGTTCTAAGAACTTGGTATTTAAGTCACACATCACCCTTATGAGGGGGTAGTGCCATTATTATGGCCATTTTCCATATTGGAAAACCAAAACACAAACTGATTAGGTACCTTTCTGTCTTCATCTGTTTTGTGCTGCCATAACAGAATACCATAGACTGGGTAATTTATAATGAACAGGAATTTGTTGCTCACAGTTCTGGAGGCTGAGAAGTACAAGTACATGGTACTGGCATCTGATGAGGTGTTTCTTGCTGTGTCATAACATGGCAGAAGGCTTCACTTGGTGGAAGGGTAAAGAGACCGAGAGGGTACAAATCCACTTCTGAAATAGTGGCATTAAGCCATTGACAGGGGAAGAGCCCTCATGACCTAGACCTCTTAAAGGCCTCACCATTCAGTACCATCGCAATGGCAATTAAATTTCAACAACATTCAGACCTACTTTTTGGAAGGGATAAACATTTAACCATAGCACTTGCCAAGGTCACATAACTCATAAGCAGCAGAGCTAGGATTTGCAGCCAGGTTGGTCAGCTCCAAAGTTGGTGTCCCTAACTGTCACACCAAAGTGCTTCCTTGTGATGACCCTGAACATCTGAACAAGCTGCAGTCAAGAAACACATAGTAAATTATTTTATGTTCACAATAACAAACTCACAAAGCAGGAAAGGAAGCTTGGATTTTTCCAAGGCTGTTGGAGGGGTTGTGAGGTAAGAATTTATTGGGATAATTATTGGAACACTTAATTTTAACAACTTATTTCGTTCTAAAACATTCAAAGTAATGGATATCTTCTAAATGTGTGTATGTGTGTGTGTTTGTGAGTAAGGGGTATATAACATACGATGAGGAATATTTGATATAAAGACCTTGTGTTTAAAAATGATTGACTGGAAATAGACTAAGCCGATTGATTTAAAGGAGACAAGAAAGCAAACTGAGGGCAAGAGATCAATCTGTTAGTTACAGGTGGATAAGTCACTACTGCAGAAGGAAGTCAATTAATTTCCAAGTTACTGAAACAAATTTATGAAAAGTTTGGGCTCATACTCTCCCTCCCTGTAATGAATGTGTCATAACAACAAGCGTGTCTTATTCATCTCTCACCCCCACAATGCCTAATAGCGTGCTGTTTATATAATGGATTCTTAACAGTTGTGTGTTGATTGAATGACTGTTGAATGAAGAAGACAATGTTGACAAGCTGTAAAGAAATAAAGTTAATCTTTAAAGAAATAAAGTTAATGAAGTAGTTTTCTTCATCAGCAAATGGTTTCTAAACTAAGGAATTTTTACCTCAAAGTAAATGTTATTGAACTTCATCTTGAACCAATATAAAATAAAACTTTTAATGAGTTATTATATATTCTAATGAATGACTTCAGAATCTTCATTCTGTCTTCATGTTAGATAATTATGGCATATAACAGCTAGATAACTGACACATTTCTCTCATGGTATGCTGTGTGAGTTAACAAAGGTTGCAGGCAATATGGCTACTCATCTTTTAATTCTTGTTTATGAAACTGATTGTTGTCTGCCACTAATTTCTGCTTGTATTCTTGTCCTTCTTGACAGTTTATGGAAAATAAACCTATTTCAACTAAACGTGACAACTTAAACATCAAACCAAGAATTTTCTTGGGAATAAAAACTTTTTTAAGGACTCAAACTCACTTTGTGTGTTTTTGTTCTAGGCTTAATAGATAATTCTGGACTGAGGTTATTTTATACAATGGATATAAGGAAATATGATGCTGGGGTGATTGAGGCTGGCCTCTGGGTGAGCCTCTTCCATACCATCCCTCCAGGGATGCCTGAGTTCCAGTCTGAAGGCCACTGCACTCTGGAGTGCCTTGAAGAGGTAGGCAGCATCTCAGTCTGAGCTGCTCTCTGCAGATTCATCCATGCTCTTAGAAACTGTGGTGTGAAAAATTGCATGCGTGTTTATTATTGATTCCTTTCTTGTTGACACATTGTGAAACCATTATTGCAATTTTAGTAGGACCTTTGACGGCTTTTTTTAATCTTGAAAGCTACAGGAGTAGAACTCTAAAGACAGAAATCGTTGACAGGGTGTTTTTCTTCTTACCTGCCTTTTTTTTCGTTGCATATCTCATGCTTTATATCATCGTTTGCAATTTCTACCTTTGTTTGTGTAGTCTTTTTTTCCTTTCCCTACTTTACCTTTTATCCCTATTTATTTTTTCCATTATTCACATTCACTTTCCTTTTTTCTCTGCCTTACGGTTTTCTTCCCTTCCTTCACACAGAGCAAACTAACTAATATAAAAATAGATATTGCATAGGAGAAAAGCTGAGTATAAGTATTTAGTAATGCCAATTTTTACTTAAAGTTTTTTTAATGAAAATATTTCAACATGGATCATATTCTTTATGAATTATAAGATCGTGGTTGTGGACAGTATGGCAGACTGATGAGGTGGAAAAATTAGGCTCTTCTGAGTTATTTAGGCCACAGTTCATACAAATTGCCATGACCTCATTTACAAACTGTAGGACCATGGGCAGTTCATTTAATTCCATTGACCCACTTTGGCTTTCTTATCTGGAAAAGTGGGAATAATATTTTCTTTTAAGAGTTTGGGTTTTCAGGTTACTAACATAGTGGAATCTTTTTGCTAAGAGTGTTTATTGCCTCTTATCCTCCTAAAAAGAAGGAAAAATGAAGGTAACCTGTAGAAATGATCTGGTGGGTCCCTCATAAGCATCAGTTCCGCTATTTTTCTGCCAGTAAATAAATGTTGCTCCACTAGGAGAACACTGAACAATCTGAATTCAAAATGTTTGGCAGTTGAAGCATTCATTTATCTTGCCTTAGCTTTTTATCTCAATTGTCCCTCCAAGTGTGTCTGAATGTGAACTGTCTGTACATGCACTTGTTTGGGCTAATTGGGTCTTCCTTGGAGTCCCCTGCAGGCTCTGGAAGCCGAAAAACCAAGTGGAATTCATGTGTTTGCTGTTCTTCTCCACGCTCACCTGGCTGGCAGAGGCATCAGGCTGCGTCATTTTCGAAAAGGGAAGGAAGTGAAACTACTTGCCTATGATGATGATTTTGACTTCAATTTCCAGGAGTTTCAGTATCTAAAGGAAGAACAAACAATCTTACCAGTATGCATGTTTTTGCTTTTTTTAATTGACTGTTGTAAAAGTCATGAGACATATCTGCTGAGATGTGGCAAGGTTTCTAGAAGTGAAATGAATTTTTCCTTGTATCTGTTTTCTTAAAAACCACCCCCTGTGGGTGTTGTACAACCCAGATGGAATGTGTTTGATCTGTTTTCCAAAATTGAAACTCATTTTTTTATGATTCCCAGGAGCAATTCAAACTGTTGACAAGAAAAAAACAAAAACAAAACCCCTCAGGTTCTGAGGACTAAACGTTACTTTTTTTTATACTTGACATTCCAGTTAGCGAGTCTTTGGGTTGCATTTCTGGCAGTGGTAAAATCAGAGGTGTCTTTATGGTCTCTTGAAAAGATAGGATATTTTTAGAAGTTTCATTTTATTAAAAATGAATGTAAGGATAATTCTTTTACCTGATAAAGCTATTTGGATATAGCTAATTAAACTGTGCTGTGTGATCCAGCTTGACACAATGCATGGGGTTATGGTGAGGGAAAGAAGAGAATGAAGACTTTAAAGACGTTATAATGCTCCGTTTTCTCAAATTTTTATTCCATGACCATCAAGCTCAATTGCAGTATAATTTTCTATTCTTATTTAAAAGTCAGACCCCTATGCCATTTATGGAATGAGAGTAATAGCAGTATCTTTTCTACATGGTGCTGGAGACAGGGTTTTTAGACGGGATGAATTGTCAGGGAGAAGACATGGCACAATAAGATGTAAAAGGGAAGTTGAAAAAACAGAAGAAAGTCATGGAGAGGAAAGGGATCTTCTTTTTACTAATAGCTATCCCTTAAATCCATAGCTTTGGATCTATATTCCCTTTAGAAATTATTTGATACACCCTGAGAGTAGAAAGAAGTTTGAGAAACAGTGATCTAGTCAAGGTTCTTAAGGATTACACTCTATTTTATTGTGATATCTCTGGGGCTTTCCAAATAGTGTTATCTCAAATCTTCCTAACTGATGTGCCATGATGGGGGCATACGTGTGATGAGATATTTATCTTTGGACCCTCTGAGTGGTGTTGCAGGGAGGTCAGATTTAAGGACTAACACCCAGCAATGACTATCTCAGATCCATAAACAGCTTCATCCACTTACCTGAAAGGGGAAACAAACAAAAAAAAAGTTATTTTCCATGTCTACTGTAATGTACAAAAGGATGGAAAACACTAGAACAATAAATTTCTGTTCATTTGCCTCACAATTCAATTTTAAGAAAATAAAGTCATGACTAGGGAGCTTTAAAGAAAATAAGGTAAATGAAGAGGTGATCACAGTAACTACTATGTTTGACATTTATTAAGTGTTCATCTGCACCAATGACCATGTGTTATATCATTTAATCTCCTCATAATAGCTGTGAAAAAATAAGTACTATTTTTATCTTTAGGCTTTAGATGAACAAATTGTACCTGGGTTATACCTAGGTCATCCAGCTACAGTATTGTTGAGTCTGGCCTGAACAGAGTCTTTTTTTTTTTCCTTCTTGAGACGGAGTCTTGCTCTGTTGCCAGGCTGGAGTGCAGTGGTGTGATCTCAGCTTACTGCAACCTCTACCTCCTGGGTTCAAGCGATTCTCCTGCCTCAGCCTCCCGGGTAACTGGGACTAGTTTCACCACGTTGGCAAGAATGGTCTCTATCTCTTGACCTTGTGATCCACCCGCTTCGGCCTCCCAAAGTGCTGGGATTACAGGTGTGAGCAACTGCGCCTGGCCGAGAGTCTTATTTACTTGCTTGTTTGTTATGTTAGCAAACCTAGAATTAAACAGATCAGAGGTCTTCTGCTGAATTAAATTATTTGATGCATCCATTTATACAGCAAATATTAACTGTTGACCTGCAAATGTGTTTGGTAAATACATCAGCATAAAACTTCAATCTGAAAGCTTTTACCTTTATGTTTCAGGGAGATAACCTAATTACAGAATGTCGCTACAGCACAAAAGATAGAGCTGAGATGACTTGGGTAAGAAAATTTTATTATTAATTAAAGTTCATTTATGGAGAGAAAGAAATAAACTTGATTTTAGAAGAAAATGGTAAAAACCATTTCCATTTGGAAAGAAAAGTTCTAAAAATTTTGCGCATCAGGTATCCTAAAAATGGTATCAGTGATGTTTTAGCATTTTATAAGACTTCAAATTAATGATATTATAGTATTAAATAATATTTGGAGTATAATTTATTGACTCTTTCATGGAAAGCTATCCTTAGTCTTTTAATTTTTCTCATATAATATTTTTAAAAGAACTGTGGTCATTAATTGACTATCTACTTGAGCCTGGCTTAGATAAATCCAAACTTCCAAAGGAAGAAGGAACTTCATGACCTTGAGGCCTCTGACTCATAGAGAAATTTGGTTCCAACAGATTTATTGAGGGAATTCCACCAAGCATACAAGAAATAGATCATTCATGTCTTAATCTCTTTCACGAACACAAAAAGAGAGAACATCTCCCACCAACTTATGAAGTTACCATAATCTTAAAACTAAAACTTCACAAGGGTAGTATAAAAGAGGCCAGTAGCATGCACCTGATGGAAATAACTTGGACAAAATTTTGACAAAACAAATCCTTTTTTATATATAGATCTAATGATGAGACTAACTTCGGTTTAGCTGAGAATATAAAATTGATTTAAATTAGAAAATATATTAATGTCTTCTACATGAAAATATTGAAGGAAAAAGACATATTATCACCTCAACAGAGGTAGAAAAAGCAAAATTCAAGTTTACTGTTGACAGGGGAGACATTTAGCAAGCCTGGAACAGGAAGGAATTGTTTTAACGAGGTAAAAGTTAGCTCTGAAAAAGCTATAGCAATATTAAATTAAATGAAATATCAGAAGTGTTTTTTTCAAGTTAGGAAGAATATAAGGGCATTTGTTATCACTACTTGTATTTAACATTGTACTGGAAAAGAAATGAAAATAAGATATAAGGATCAGAAAGGCAGAAGTGAAGAAACAAAACACATTATTCACAGATATTGTAATTTTCTGCATCAAACCCTCCTCCAAATTGATACTATCTAAATTGAATTTCAGTGTATAAGAAATTATTTCAAGAAAATACAATTTAAAATAAAAATTATACAGAAATAAAATCTAACAGGTTTGGTCTCTGTGAAAAAGCTTATAAATCTTTATTGTGAAACATTAAAGAATGCCTAAAGACATTAAGTGTTCATGGACAGAAACGCTCAGTAAAATAGAGAAAATACTTCAATTTATATTGGTCTATAAATTTGATATAATTCCAGTAAAGAAAATTCAGAGAAATTTTATTATTTGAGGTTTGGGTACCCTAAGAAATCTTCACCGACCAAGGTTGCAAATATTTTCACCTATTTTTTTATATATATAAACCTTTTGCTGTTTTAGCTTTTACTTGGAGCAAGTTGATTCTAAAATTTACACAGAAGAGCAAAAGGTTAAAAATAGGCAAGATAAGACTAAAAAGAACAAGGTAGAAAACAATCTACTAGATAAGAAGGTTTATTTTAAAGCTAGTGATTAATACAGCATGATTTGAGTCCCAAGTTAGAAGACTTGGAACAGAAGAGGGATCTCAGAAACAGACCTACAAACCCTATGGTTGGAAACTTGGTTATGATAGACATAGCATTTAGATAAATGGAAAAGGATAAACTTTTTATTAAAGGATGCTGGCACTACTGGATATCCATATGACATAAATAAAACTGAGCCTTAATTTCACACAGTGCATAAAAATCAATGCCAGATGTATTAAATATTTAAATGTGAACAGCAAAACTTTAAAACCACTGGAAGAAAAAAATACCTGAATATATCTTCATGACTTTGGAGTACTTATTTTATAAGCAAAACATAAGAAGCACAAACTGTAAATAAAAGATTAATCAATTTGACTATGTCAAAGCTTTTGCTTACCAAAATAAAATACTATTAAGAAAGTAAAAAGAGTTTTAAACCAGAAAAAAATATTTGCAATACATAGATTAACAGAGCATTAGTGTCTAGCTTATAAAACAGAGTCCATAAATCAGTAACAGAAGAGAATGCAGTAAAAGAGGATAAGACAAAAACCTTTCAAAGAAATAACAACCCAATAGATAATATAAATATATGAAAAGATGTTCATTTCGTTTAAAACCAAAGTCATGCAAATATAAACCAGAATGAGATATTTTGAACTCACCAGTTTGGCAAAATTTAAAACAGCATTTCCGTTGTGCTGAAACTGGGACACTTATACACTGCTAGTGGTAATATAAATTTGTAAAACCACCTTGGGGAAAAATATGGTATTATCTAGTAAAGTTAGAGATTCATATACACTCTACCCAATTCCATGCCTATGTAGATTTAGCCTTGGAATTACTTTTGCAGAATGTGTTTTAGGAGAGAAATACATCAACTATTCATAATAGCATGTAATAATATAGGAATGAAAAAATATGGAAATGTCTCAAATACCCATCAAAAATATAATGAAATAGTGAAAAATTATGAAAATTAGTGAACTAAAGCTGCATATATTAACATGAATGTATCTGGAGAACAAATAATGTTGATTGAAAAGACCAAGCTTGTAACAGAATATATGTAGCGTGATATTACATATGTAAAGCTCAGGAACATGGAAAATTAAACAATATGTTGTTTAGGGATACATACTTCAATATACTGAATGTAAAGTGTAATGAAAAGCAATAGAAAGATAAGATACTAAGATAGTAATCACCTTTGGTTGGAATGGGAAGAAGAGAGATAGAAGCTGGGCACACAGGAGGTAGTCAAGGTACTGGTGTTGGTTTTATTTTTTTCTTAGGGCTTATGTGTAATTTTTCTTGTTGAAATATTTTCCTAAAGACATGATAAATGAGTTATTATTGTAGCGGTTATTTTGGTGCACTGTCTTGACACCCTTTTCAGGGCCAACACAACCAAACCTCAGCTACTGGGAATATCAGATGATAATGTAATAGCTCACAGCTGTGTCCCTCATTGGAAATTCCTCCTTGGTATTAGAGAATGACTCCTTAAAGTTATACTCCCTACAGTAGGACAGCGAGCAGCCAATGACTAGTTGATAAGACACTGCAAAGGCCCAGCTTTCTTTCTGCAATTTGGTACAACTCTGAACAGCCATCCTAACTTAAAGCTAAATTAAATACGGTATTTACTGAGGCATCAGATGTAACTTTATTTGCAGATCAGCTTCTCCCTTTGCCTAATCCTGTCTTGCTCATCAAGAGCAAACACCATGTTTTTGCAAGTAGTAAAATCATTGTATATTAGTCCCTACATTAATTTATAATATGAACAATATTAAGTTTCTCACCTTTGTTTTCAAAAGCTGGATTTTGCTGGATACAGAATTCTTGGTTGGCAGTTGCTTTTCTCCTGCAACACTTGTGAATATATAATTCTAGTATCTTCCTTTACTTCCATCATTTATGATGAAATATCAGCTGTCAATTGGATTCCTGGTTACCTGTATGTGATGTGTCATTTTTCTCTTGCTCCTTTCAAGATTTTCTCTTGTCTTTGGCTTTCAGCAGTATAACTGTGATGTGTCTAAGTATGGCTTTCTGTATTTACCTTTGGCTTTTGTTGAGCTTCTCGGGTCTGCAAGTTAATGTCTTTCATTAAATTGGGGATTATTTCAGGCATTATTCCTTTTAATATTTTTTTTACCTTTTTGTCTTCTCCCTCTCATTCTGGAACTTCAATTACATGTATTAACATACATGAAACCATACATGTGTTTTAGACATCAATGCTAGAACATTTAATATTGTCCCACAGATATCTGAAGTATTTTCACTTTTCTTTTGTCTTTTATCTCTCTGCTCTTTGAATAAGATAATTTCTATTGATTAATCTTCAAGTTCATTGATATTTTCCTTGCTCATTTGAAACCTGCTGCTGAGCTCATCCTGTGAAGCTTTTATTCCATTTTGGTACCTCTCAGCTCTAGAATTTCTGTTTTTAAAAATGCTTTTCTTTCTCTAATGTCATTCCCTATCTGTTCACTCGTTTTTAACATATTTGCCTTTAATTACTTGAATATATTTTTCTTCAACTCTTTGAAAACTTTTTAAACAGCTTTATTGAACATGTTTTCATCTGCTTTCAAGTCATTGTCTGATAAATCCAGCGTCTCAATCTTACAGTCCATTTCTACTGACTTTTCCTCCCTTGAATATAGGTAATAGTTTCCTATTTCTTTTCCTGCTTAATAATTTTTGGTTGAAATTAGACATATTAGATAATATGCTGTAGTAACCCTGGATTCTGTTCTTTTGAGGGTCTTTAATCTTTTTCCAAATTTTAGTAGATAATTAACTACCTGGATTCAAAATATGAAATCTTTCTCACCGGTGGTATGCAGCAGCTAATGTTTATACACATGAAGACAAGATTCTAGAAAATTCAATTAAATTAGAAAAATTTCTCGCCAAAATTCCATCAGACTGATTAATTGGTATTATGCTAACCAAACGTCCTTATGTTTCTCTGAAATGTTCACTGTGTTGAAAAGTTTACTTCCCATCAGCAGAATTTTATTAGATTATTTAAGAAAGGCAGATTTTAAAACTGGAAATAATTCTATTAATTTTTCATTGTGTCACTACCTTTTAAAAAAGCCAAATTTTTACTTTTCAGTTTTAAGATTTATTAAATTTAATACTGGAAGAAAATGTATGACACTGATGACTTAACCTGCTTTAAACGTCAAAGGTGGTAGAACACATACTTCGCTAAATAAACTGTCTGTTTTCAGGGAGGACTAAGCACCAGAAATGAAATGTGTCTCTCATATCTTCTTTATTACCCAAGAATTAATCTTACTCGATGTGCAAGTATTCCAGACATTATGGAACAACTTCAGTTCATTGGTGTTAAGGAAATCTATAGACCAGTCACGTAAGTAGTAAATGTATTTCATGATGAGGTAATGTACTCCAGAGAAAGATGGGCTTTATTGTCATATGTGATCCATTACCATGCTATAGAAATTTTTGTGTTTGTTTCATTTTATTACTTTTTTTTTTTCTGAGATGGAGTCAGTCACTAGGCTGGAGTGCAGTGGTGTGATCTCAGATCACTTCAATCTCTGACTCCCAGGTTCAAGCAATTCTCCAGCCTCAGCCTCCCAGCTAGCTGGGATTGCAGGGGTGCATCACCACGCCCAGCTAATTTTTGTATTTTTAGTAGAGACAAGGTTTCACCATGTTGGACAGGATGGTCTTGATCTCTTGAACTTGTGATCCATCAACCTTGACCTCCCAAAGTGCTGGGATTACAGGCATGAGCCACCACCCCCGGCCTCTATTTGATTACCTTTAACTGGGGAGACCAAGTAAGCTTTTTGATTACTATGTCTGGAGTCCCCAAGACTACCCTCAGGTTCTGTGATTTGCTAGGAGTACCTAAAGGACTCAGCAAATGGCTGTATTCATGGAAAATATTTATTAAGGTGAAAGCATACAAAGCAAAAAGAACAAAAGGAAAAGCCATATGGAGCAAAGTCCAGAGGAAACCAGGTGCAAGCTTCCAAGAGCTCTCTCTCAGTGCAGTCATCCAGAATGTACCAAATCCCACCATCATCAGATTGTAACAACATGTATGAAATGTTGTCTATTGGAGAATCTCATCACAGATTCAGTGCCCAGAGTTTTTTGGGGGAACTAGTCATATAGGTGCTCTCTGCCTGCCACTTACTAAAATTCCAAACTTCCAGATGGAAAGCAGGTGTTCAGCGTAAACTGCCTTGTTTGTACAGTCTAGGCACAATGAGTCACTCTTATCGTTGAAAGAAAGTTCATATCAATATAGGAAATTGTTTACTATTTAAGTTTCTAGGCACCTGCCAAGGGTTATCCTTGCAAGCAGGCCTATCTGAGGTGGGCCTATTATGTTAACTCTTCAGGTACAATTGTATATCATAGGAGCTATTTAAGATAAAATAGACAAGATTCTTATTATTCCTGTCCTCTTAAGATTATATTCTGGAGTGAGGAAGAGGTAATAAACAAAAAACAAATATATTTTAAATAGTTATAGATGTTATGAAGACAAAGCAGTGAAGGAAGCATGTAGCATTTGTCAATAGAATAAAGAAAGCCTCTCTGAGTTGGTGATATTTGAGCAGTGACCTACATGATAAGGAGCCAGCTATATAGATATGCAAATACTACACAGGAAGAAGAGCCAGTGTAATGAGCCTGTGGTGAGTCTGAACTTACCGTGTTTGTGGAGCAGCAAGAGAGTGCATTTGGCTGGAGAAGAGTGAAGTATGATAGAGAATAAGTGAGGACATATGAGAGCAGGTGGTACCAGATTATTTAGGACATGATGGGCAACAGAAGGCCTTGGGCTTTAAGTGCAAAGGGAAGCAATTAAAGGATATAAACAAAGTCAATTTGGTTACTGTGTTGAGAAAGGACTCTAGGAGGGCTAGATTGGAAAGAATATCAGGAAACTTGTGATTACCTCGCTGAGGGATGAGGGTAACTTGTGTAAAGGTTGTGACACCGAGTTCATGAGACGTGTTCCATTCAGGTTACCTTTTGAAAGGAGCACCCACAGGCTTGTTGATCAATGGCATCTCAGGGAGGCAGTGAGGGATAAAGCAGAGAAAGGCTCAGTGATGTTGTGTGAATGGTGTTAGGGGAACATGCCTGAGGTTGATATTGATAATTCTATTTTGGACACATTAAGGTTGGTATATCTATTCTTATCTATTCTTAGTGATGTCAGTGAGAGGAATTAAAATGGCTGGTGGAAATTTGGGGGTGGCTGAATTTCTTTTAATATAAAGAAGATTTTTCTAATGATTAGTACTTTTCAAAATGAAAGGAAATAATGTAATTAGAGAAAATATACACATAGAGTTTTGAGACATGTATTTTAAGGACAGAGTGGAAAAACAGTCAGTGAGGATATGATAAAATGCAGATGCTGAAGAAGAATAGAAATATAGTCAAGTTTTTGTGCCTAAATATTATAGGGTTTATAAATTATGAACTGAGAACCACTCCTCTTTTTGAATTAAATTTATCATTCATAGATAGATTTTACTGTTGAATAATTTTTATACAAACAACGAAATGACCACTAGAAGAAATACCTATATCTACTGAAATAAAAATAACAAAATGCTTACATAAATTGGTTTATAGTTGACTGAGTATTTTCATATGCATGTTTTTAATTCATTTTTACACAACTCCAATAGGTAGATCAGGACATGGAATCCCAGTTTTATAGGGGAGGAAATAAAAATCAAGAGATTAAGAAATTATTCAGCATCACATAGTACATAATAAAAGGGAGAGTTGGGGTTTGTGTCTAGTCTCTAATCTCTTTCCATATAACATGCACATATAGGCAGATATATACATATACATGAATACATAACAAATAAATAATTACATATGTAACAAATTAAAACAACAAAAATGCTAGCATCACATAAAATGCCATTTAAAAACACTAGGCTATAATCTCGGTTTTCAAATATTGATGTTATATTGTTCCTTACTTAGAATTGAGTAGTCTTTTTCTCATTTAGAATATTTTTTACATATTGAGTGGAAACTTTTTCTAATCGATGGTTAATTTGAGAGAATGTTAAAAACAAATGGATATTAAAAGCTGTATGTTTGCAAGATGATTGAAATGCATTCCACAGCCTATGTATATTTTTAAGTTTAAACAGTATGAAGCCTCTAAAGATGCTCAGTTACTGTTTCCCAATGAGATCTACCAGTGTCCATACCTTTGGTCTCCCTCAGGAAGACCAAGTTGGATTTTCATCATTTGGAAAGACAGGGAAAACTGATTTACAGAACAAGGCTAGTTTTGACATGATGTCATTCTCCACTGCCAAAAAAAAAAAAAAAGGAAATAAAGAACAAAACCCATTTAACTTCATGGTTTACTTATTCCTCAAAAATATGAGCACAAAAGAGCCTCTATTTAAAAATACATGTTTAGACTTTAAATTAGATGTTCAAATCTAGCTCATCACCACAGTGACATAAATGATAGTGAAGGCCAAACTAACAAGGTGCTGGCTCAAAAATCAGAATGAGAAATGGCTTAGGTGCTTTTTTCTGTTTTGCTTAAAAGAATATTACTACTTGATATTCAGGATACAATACTAAAAAAATCATATAACATATGAACAAAACTTTTCTATTCCGTGCTTTTCATATAATGATTAATCTGTGCTACATTTTATTTTAAACATTCTAAAGCAGTCCTAGGAAGGATTGATAAAAAGATGAGATAACTACATCCTGTCTCAATTTTATTGTCTGTTCTGGAGGGTGCTGTTTCTCTCTGCCTCCTACAGATCTGGCAAGTCTTAAGGAAGAACAAAAACCTCACAAAGATCAAATAACACAATAGATAATGGGTATAGATAAATTCTGTATTCCCTGTTGTACCATAAATCAAGACTGAATATGCAGGCCTTGTGAGATTTAAGTGATGGAAAGTTATTAGTTCTGTTCCTAAAAAAGAATCAAATAGCTGTTTCTCTTTCTCTTTACAGGAAAAACCACTTTATATTTTTACTACTTAAAACTCACACACGCTTATTATGAAACATTCAGGTAATGCAGAACAAATTGTTATAAAAAAGGCAAAAGCAACCACCTCAAATTCTACTCAAAATAAACATTGCTAATATGTTGATTGAATGTTATTATAAACATCTGAATATGTACGTATCTATGTAAAATGAATTGATTAAATACAGTTATAAGAATATAATTTGTGCAGAATTTTAAACAAAACCATTGAATTTTAATTTTGTTTTAACTCATAAGGAAGAAACTAAAGTAAAACTGAACATTTGTTGAAATTCAAATAAATATTGTTGGTGGTGTTTTTAACCACAAGAAACGATATTTTATAAAGAGGATCTCAAATGTTGAGAAAACAGATCATAAAATCATTAAGTCATTGGATTCACTGTGTTTTAATTTTAGGTCATGAAAGATGAAGACATTTATACTTTCATGTTTTGTCCACCTCTGCTTTCTACACCACCAAGTACTTATTATTTTTATTATAATTTTAATATTTTTGAGATTTTTAATTTTTACACTTAATTATGAGACTATCATTTTCAGGATATTTAACATGACTTGTGTATATAAATTTATTCAGTGATAACAAGACCATCCTGGCAAACATGGTGAAACCCTGTCTCTACTAAAAATACAAAAATTAGCTGGGAGTGGTGATGCATGACAAGGGGATCCTTGTCTTGTAGTGGTTTTCAAAGGGATGCTTCTGGCTTTTGCCCATTCGGTATGATATTGGCTATAGCACTGACATAAATAGCTATTATTATTTTGAGATATTTCCATTAATACCTTGTTTATTGAGAATTTTTCAGATGAAGAGATGTTGAATTTTATCAAGGCCTTTTGTGCATCTATTGAATAATCATATTATATCAATAGCGTTTTTTTTTCTTTGATTCTGTTTACATGATAGATTATGTTTATTGATTTGCATGTGTTGAACTAGCCTTGTATTGATAAAGCCAACTTGATCATGGTGGATTACTTTTTTGATGTGCTGCTGGATTCGGTTTGCCAGTATTATATTAAGGATTTTTGCATCAATGTTCATCAGGAATATTGGCCTGAAGTTTTCTTTTTTGTTTTTGTGTTTCTTCCTGGTTTTGGTATCAGAATGATGCTGGCTTCATAAAATGAGTTAGGGAGGAGTCCCTCCTTTTCGCCTGTTTGTAATAGTTGCAGAAGGAATGGTACCAGCTACTCTTTGTACCGCTGGTAGAAATTCAGCTGTGAATCCATCTGGTCCTGGGCTTTTCTTAGTTGGTAGGTTATTAATTACTGCCTCAATTTCAGAACTTGATATTGGTCTATTCAGGGATCTGACTTCTTCCTGGTTTAGTCTTGTGACGGTGTATGTGTCCAGGAACTTATCCATTTCTTTTAGATTTTCTAGTTTGTTTCCGTAAAGGTGTTTATAGTATTTTGTGATGGGGCGGGGTGTCAGTGGTGACATCCCTTTATCATTTTTTATTGTGTCTATTTGATTATCCTCTCTCTTTTTCTTTATTAGTCTAGCTAGTGGTCTGTCTATTTCGTTAATTTTTTCAAAAAACCAGCTCA
>NW_016107396.1:231738-298621 GCF_001604975.1 Cebus imitator
TTTTTTTTTTCTTTCAATTTGCTTGGTAAATTTCCCTCCATCCGTTTGTTGTGAGCCTGTGTGTGCCTTTGCATGTGAGACGGGTCTCCTGAATACAACACAATGATGGGTCTTGACTCTTTATCCAATTTCCAGTCTGTGTCATTTAATTGGAGCATTTATCCTATTTACATTTAAGGTTGATATTGTTATGTGTGAATCTGATCCTGTCATCATGCTGCTATTTGGTTATTTTGCACACTAGTTGATGGAGTTTCTTCATAGTGTCATTGGTCTTTATATTTTGGTGTGTTTTTGCAGTGGCTGGCACCAGCTTTTCCTTTCCAGATTTAGTGCTTCTTTCAGGAGCTCTTCCAGGTCAGGCCTGGTGGTAGCAAAATCCCTCAGCATTTGTTTGTCTGAAAAGGATTTTATATCTCCTTCACTTATGAAGCTTAGTTTGACTGGATATGAAATTCTGGGTGGAAAATTCTTTAAGAATGTTGAATATTGGCCCCCAATCTCTTCTGGCTGATAGAGTTTCTGCTGAGAGGTCTGCTGTTAGTCCGATGGGCTTTGCTTTGTAGGTGACCTGGCTTTTCTCTCTGACTGACCTTAGTAGTTTTCCCTTTATTTTGACTTTGGAGAATCTGACGATTCTGTGTTTTGGGGTTGATCTTCTCATGGAGTATGTTAATGGTGTTCTCTGTATTTCCTGAATTTGCATGTTGGCCTGTCTTTTAGATTGAGGAAGTTCTCCTGTATAATATCCTGAAGTGTGTTTTCCAGCTTGTTTCCATTTTCCCCATCTCCTTCTGGTACTCCCATCAGTCATAGGTTCGGTCTTTTTTATGAATCCCCATATTTCTTGGAGGCTTTGTTCATTGCTTTTCATTCTTTTTTCTCTGGTCTTGTCTGCATGTCTTATTTCAGCAAAGTGGCCTTCAAACTCTGATATCCTTTCTTCCACTTTGTCGATTTGGCTATTTGTGTATGCTTCACAAAGTTCTCATGCTGTGTTTTTCAGCACCATCAGCTCGTTTATGTTCCTCTCTAAACTGATTATTCTTGTTAGCAGTTCCTCAACCTTTTATTAAAGTTCTTAGCTTCTTTGCATTGGGTTAGAACATGCTTCTTTAGCTCAGATTAGTTTTTATTACCCACTTTCTGAAACCTACTTCTGTCAATTTCTCCATTTGATCCTCCATCCAGTTCTGTGCTCTGGATGGAGAGATATTGCAATCATTTGGAGGAGAAGAGGCACTCTGGCCTTTTGAATTTTCAGCATTGTTCACTGATTCTTTCTCATCTTCATGAGTTTGTCTAGTTTTGGCCTTTGAGGCTGCTGATCCTTGGATGGGGTTTTGTGGGGGCTTCTTGTTGATGCCATTGTTGTTGCTTTCTGTTTGTTTTTCTTTCAATGGTCAGATCCTTCTTCTGTAGGGCTGCTGCAGTTTTCTGGGTGTTCATTTCAGGCCCTAGTCATCTGATTCACTCTCATACTTGGAGATGTCACTCAAGGAGGCTAGAGAACAGCAAAGATGGGTGCCTGCTCCTTCTTCTGGGACCTCTGACCTCAAGGAGCACCAAGCTGTGCCAGAGGATGCTTCTGTACAGGGTGTCTGACAACCCTATTGGAGGGTCTCACCCAGTTGTGTGGCACAGGGAACAGGACTCATTTAACAAAGCACTTTGTCCTGTGGTGGAGGGGGTGTGCCTTGCTGGGGGAAAACCCACTCATCTGGACTGCCTGGATTCCTCAGAACTACCAGGAGGAAAGGCTAAGTCTGCTGGTCCACAGAGACTGCGGCCGCCCGTCCTGCTAGGGGTTCAAGCCTAAGAAGATATAGGTTCTCTTTCTGAGCCTCTGGCTGGAGTCATTGGAGTTCTTGCAGGAAAGTGCCGCCCAGTAAGGAAGGATGGGTCAGGCCTGAAGAGGCACTCTGGTGGAAGACAGCTGCAGCTGGTGTGTTGGGCTGTTGAGGACAAGTCTTGGGACCAAGTCATCCAGCTTCCCTGGCTCCAGCAGGAGAAAAGTGCAGCCTGGAGCTATAGAGATGGATGCTGCCTTTCCCCAGCCCAGGGAGCTTAGTATGTTAGGCAGTTGCAAGTCCCAGTGCTGGCTGCTGCCCCTCTCCCAAGGAGCTCAAACAGCTTAGACAGCAGGCAGCTGCAGTGTTGGTCACCCCTCCCGTGGGAGTTCCATAGGCTTAAGCAGATTCCAGCTGAGAGGCTGTTGAGAATCTGCATGCTAGGCCCTGATGGCGATGGCGTGGGTTTGCAAGTAGGATCTTCAGATCCATGAGTTGCACAGTTCTGTGAAAAAAATCACAGTTTCCCCAGCTGGGTAGCGTACTCACTCACTGCCTCCCTTGGCTGGAGGGAGGGGGCTCCCCTGCCCTTTGTGACTCTCAGGAGGGCTGCCACACTAAACTGCTCTTCCTTCTCTCCATGAGTCACACCAGCCTCCTAGTCAGTTTTGATGAGAGAACCTGAATGCCTTGGTTGTCGGTGAAGGAGTCACATGCTTATTATGGTATTTTTTTGATGGGAGCCTCTGAAAGCCACTGTTTCTAGTCAGTCATCTTGGCCCCGCCCCCACAAAGTGTTCTTTCATTACATATATTCATTTGTTTTCTTCATTTCAGAGAAATTTTCTTGTATTATATCTACAAAATTTAAAAAAATCTATTTGGGCTTTTTCCTCAGGCATTTTCTCTTACAATTTTTCAAGAGTGTTTTTCTGGGCTGGGTGTAGTGACTCATGCCTGTAATCCCAGCACTTTGGGAGGTCAAGACGGGCAGATCACTTGACGTCAGGAGTTTGAGACCAGGCTGGACAACATGGTGAAACTCCATCTCTACAAAAAGTACAAAAATTAGCTAGGTGTGGTGGCATGCACCTACTCGGGAGACTGAGACAGGAGAATCGTTTAAATCTGGGAGGTGGAGGTTGCAGTGAGCTGAGATGGTGCCATTGCACTCCAACCAGGGCAAAGATCGAGACTTCATCCCCCTCCCCCAACAAGAGTGCTTTTCTGCATCTTGCATTTTCTAATTTATTTGGTGCTATATTTATTTTGTCTTCAATTTATTTCCTTTGGTCTGCAGTCTCCCTTTTCATCTCGTTTTGTTGTTTTACCATCTTGTATTTGAGCTCTTATTTCATTGAATTTATGTTATTAAATAAGCTTATAACATGAAATCCTTGTTGGAATTATCTCCAGTATAATTAACTTTTATTTTCTTCTAGGCCTAGTTGTTCCTGTCTCTTTACAATTAATATGATATAATTTTCTTTTCACCATATGTTGGCATGGTTATTGTCTCAATTCTTGCTTACGCTGAAGCACTTTCATCCAAAACTTGTTTTCACTCTGATAACAATGTAGGTGAACGCTTGACTTCATTTTAGGCATGTGTGAGCCTAATTTTCTTTCTTTCCACACCACAGTTTAAGGTTTTGGTGACATATTTTAGGTAAATATGCTCCTATATTTTTAAAGAGTTTAGGGTGCAGGGATGGGACTATGTACTCAATATTAGAATGTGCAGGTTTTATGTTATTAAAAGTCTGCTCAAGGAAGTTTCCTACCTGGTTGGAACTGAATCACTATGCACAGGGTAATGACCCATACTTTATATAATGTGGTCAACTTTGTTGCAGCCCTCAAGCCTTCCTTTCTAGCAGGGAGACTCCATTTTACAGTGTACTTTCCAACATTTATTTGCTCAGAGACTATGGGGAGCAGAGGTCTCCAACCCCCGGCCACACAGTAGGAGGTGAGTGGCAGGCAAGCGAGCAAAGCTTCATCTGTATTTACAGCTGCTCCCCATCACTTGCATTTCTGTGTGAACTTCACCTTCTGTCAGATCAGCAGCAGCATTAGCTTCTTATGGAGAGCGAACCCTATGGTGAACTGCACATGTGAAGGATCTAGGTTGTACGCTCTTTGTGAGAATGTAATGCCTGATGATCTGTCACCCATCTCCCCCAGATGGTACTATCTGAGCAGGAAAACAAGCTCAGGGATCCCACTGATTCTACATTATAGTGAGTTGTATAATTATTTCATTATACATTACAGTGTAATAATAGAAATAAAGTGCACAATAAATGTAATGTGCTTGAATCGCCCTGAAACCATCCCCACTCATCTCCCCAGTCCATGCAATAATTGTTTTCCATGAAACTGGTCCCTGGTGGCAAAACAGTTGGACCACTGGTAGGGAGGATTGAAAGTTGTACCTAGTTAAGTTAGATTTGCTGGTGTTCTGCTTTAACAATTAGACTGTAAAGTTTATGGCATCCTGTTGTCTCTTTTTTGCCTGCTTGTTGATGATAAATTTTTATCTATTTCGTCTTTATTTTTTACAGCCATATTGCTTGAGGTGTAACTTACATACGATAATATGTATCTATTTTAACTGTACTGTTAGACAGTTTTAACAGATATATACACCTGTTTGGCTCCATCACAAACAATATACAGACCATTTCCATCCCTCCTGAAAAGTTCTCTTATACCTGTCTGGAGACAATCCCACCTCTCATTCAAAGCCCCAGGAAACTGCACATCTGCCTTCTGTCACCATACATTAGTTTTATCTTTTCTAGATTTTATATAAATAGGATCATATATTATGTACTCTTTCACACCTGGCTTCTTTTACTCAGAATGTTTCTGAGATTCATTGATGCTGGTGGATGTATCAGCAATTCATTCCTTTTTATTGCTGAGTAGTATTCCCTTGTGTGGAGATATCACAATTTATTTATTAATTCACCAGTTGAAAGACCTTTGGACTGTGGGTTTCTGGATATAATGTAGAAAGCCACAATGAACATTTTCACAGTCCCTATATAGACATACGTTTTCAACTTTCTAGATTAATGTTCCACGTGGAATCACTGGGTTGCACGCTAAGTTTATGTTAACTCCATAAGACTCTCAAAATGTTCTTGAAATACTATTTTTTTTATTCCTACCAGTAATGTGTAAGAACTCCTGTTACTCAATATTCTTGGTAGTATTTTGTATTTTCAGCATTTTGCATTTTATCAATTTTAATGTGTATCTAGTGGTATTTTCTTATGGCTTTATCTTCCATTTTCTTTCTGACTAATGATATTGAGCCCCTGTCCCCTGCTTATTCGTTATTGTAAAGCAGGTTTACTGTGCAGGTTGTCTGAGTCCAGTAAGACAGAACACACTTATACACAACAAGTTACATTAAATGGGTTTATTGCTTATAGATAGGCAACGAAAACAACAGAATCCTAGAATTTATTGCAAGCCAGTTCTCCAAAGCTCAGGAAATTTGCATGGAATGGATGGAGCCTCTACTGTAAATGTCCCAGTTGCGTTGCAACTGAGAGACCTTGAAAAGCAGCCCATTATTGGTTTTGTATCCCAGGGCTATGTGAGATTCTGGGCTAAAGCATTGAAGGACACTGTTTCCAGGGAATCTCTTAGTTGGCTTGGGGTGTGATAACAAAGTAGCTTAGACTGGGTAATTTACAAGGTACAGAAAATTATTGCTTATTGTTCTGGGGATGGGAAAATCCAAAATAAAGGCACCAGCAGTTTCAATGTCTGCTGAGGGCTTGCTCTCCATTTCCAAGATGGCACCTTCTTACTGTATTCTCACAGGGTAGAAGGTACAAGTGGAAGTTTCCCTCAAGCCTCTTTTATAAGGACACTAATTCCATTCATGAGCGTGGAACCGTCATGACCTAATTACTTCTTCAAGGCCCCACCTCTTAATGCACTGCAGTGGAGATTAGATTTCAACATGAATTTTGGAGGGATATGAACATTCAAACCCTATTGAGGGGTACTGGAACAGAACCTGGGCTATTCCAGTCAGTCCCTTCCTATCTCAAGATGTTGCATTTCCAGCGCATTCTGTAGTTATTCTTGAGAACTATTAAGCAAAAATGAGAATGGATTGGATTGGTCCAAGGCCACCAAGAGAATTATCCTGAAGTTTTATATGTATATGCACACACAGATATATACATATATATATATGTACATATAGGTGTGTGTGTGTGTGTGTGTGTATACACAGTCCTCTGCTTTTACAAATGCAGAACATGGGTTCTGCATCCGTGGATTCAACCAGCTTCAGATAAAAAAAGTTTGGAAAAAATTGCATTTATATTGAACATGTACAGAATATTTTTATTGTCATGATTCCCTAAACAATGTAGCATAATAACCATCTACATGGCATTTACATTGTATTAGGTATTATAAGTAACCTAGAGATAATTTAAAGTAGATGGGAGGATGTGCATAGGCTATATATAACTACCACATCATTTTATATAAGTGTCCTGAACATCACAGGTTTTGCTATCCTCAGTCCCCCATGGATACCAAGGACAGCTATGTATTTCTTTTAATTGTTTATTAGAATTTTTGTTCATTGTTAATTGAATTGTTTTCTTATTATTGAATTATAAGAGTTCTTTATACTTTGGATGTAAGTCCTCTGTTGAACGCATGTTTACAGATCATTTCTCCCAGTCTGTGGTTTGACTTTCATTTTTTAGTTGTATTAATTCAAGTTTGTTTCATAATTTTTTTGTTTGTTTTGTGCTTTTGATATCCTGGCTAATAAATCTTTGCCTGCTCAAGGGAAGACTTCCTCCTGTTTTTCCCTCTGAAAAGTTTACAGTTTTAGCATTTACATTTAGGTGGATCCATTTTGAACACATTTTTGTGTGTAGTGTGAGGTGAATTCAACATTCATTGTTTTTCATATAGCTATCAAGTTGTTCAAGAACCATTTGATGAAAGAAAACTACCTTTTTACTATTGAATTACTGTAGAATATTTGCTGGAAAATTACATGTCCTTATATTGGTTCTTTCTGGACTTTCTATTCTGTTTCATTGCTGTATGTGGTTAGCCTTACTTTAAAACCACACCTAATTATTATAGTTTTATAGGAAGTCTTAAATGTAGGTCTCCAAACTTTGTTATTTTTTCCCAAAATTATTTTGATAGTCTAGGTTCATTCTATTTTCTCATATATATAAATCAACTTGTCAATTTCATTAAAAAAAAAAGACCTGCTGGGATTTGATTGAGATTATATTGAATTTCTGTGTAATTTGGTAGAATTAATACCTTAACAATATTGAGTCTTCTAATCTATGAACGTGGTATGCCTCGTCTCTTATTTACTGTTCTTTCATTTCTCTAAGCACTTTTTTTGTGGTTTTCAATATAGAAGTTTTGCACATGTTTTGTTAATAATATGTTTTTTTTTTTTAAGTTTTAGTATCCTTTTCTGCTAATTCTTTAATCTCAGTCATTTCAATATCTTGGAGTATTGAGTGATTTTTCTTCTGGTTAAGATTCACATTTACCTACTTGTCAATTGTTTAATAATTTTTGACTAGACATAGATACTGGACATTATGCACTTGGTGTTAATTAGTAGTAAGTTTGTTTTTATTTCTTTAAAGAGCCTTGTTAGTGTGAGTCTAGAATAGATGTTTACTCTGTGAAGTCAACAGAAACATTCCACTCTGGCTAGTTTGAGCTCCAATGTCTGCTAGGTCTATACAGGTTGTTCTGGGAATTGTTTAGATTACAATCTTCTAGTTGTTCATTGCCCAGTCTTGTGGATTTCTACTCCAAATATAGTTGACTTATTGCTTAGTCACTGATTCAGAGGATCCTTATACAGATTTTCCCTCTGCAGTAGTCTACCTTGAATATTCAAGCTGATTCAGACTTCTTTAACTCTGGTTTTCATCTCTTAACGTATTAACATCGTCATTTTCTGTTTCAAAATCCCCTTTCCTGAATTATGGTCCAGAGAATGCTTCTAGGTAGAAAGCTGGGATAAGCATAATATTCAAACACCTTATTTGTCTCCTTTATTTTGGGGATCATAGTTCTGTGCTATTTTCCAGTGTCCAAAGCAGCTGTTTCATATGGTTTGTTGATTTTTTTTTTTTTTTTTACAGCAAGTTGGTTTCAGTTACTCCAACATGGCCAAAAGTAGAAGTCTGTTAATGAATTTTTGTTCCTTTTGCTAGTTTTTGATCACATGTTTACTTGCTTGATGGATGGAAAGTCTGTGATATAGTTCATTTAGTTATAAGTACATGAACACTGTTTCTTGGTTAAATTTTCCATCTGTCTTCCTTTCTCCTCTTTCTCTACTCCCAAGAAAGACACTAGCAATAAAACTTTTAAAACAGGAGTCCAGAAAGCCTCAGATAAGAAATGCAGCCACAGATTATTTTTCTCCATCTACTTTTCAGTTTATGTGGAACAGGGGGACCAAGTATAAAAATCATTAAACTGTTAATATTTCCATTGATCAGTTTGAATTTATAAGAATAAATAGCTTTATTTTTCAGTTATAAATTAAAAATTACTCTACCATGGTGTACTGCGGTAAACTTTTCTATCTTGTTAGAAAAAATGTCTCAGAGTTTAGATGGAATTTACCAAAGAAAATTACCCATCAATATTAAAGCACTGTTTTTTATTGACTACAGTCATATATATAGTACCATTCATTTACATGCATGTATGGATAGACATTTACACATTGACAAGATATGCATAAATGTAACTGTTTTTATTTCTATAACATTCCCAATTATTTCTAACTAATCCCTAGTCCCAGTAAGAGCAGAAATACTTGCTACTTCAAGGTTACCTGTTTCTGGTTTAAAGCTTATTCATTTTGAAAAAAGTATTCAGGATAAATATTCACTTCTTTTGTCTGCTCTTTTCTCTAGAGGATGATCTAGAAGTGTATAGGTTAGCGATGACAAGTAGGATGTTTACTAGTATAAAGTTATTACAGAACAGGGGCCTAAACAAAGTCAGTAGGAGTGAAAAGGAGATGATAAATATGAGACAAAGATGCCATCTCAGAAACATTGGTGACCACATCCCCAGATCACCCAGCCTCAATCATTCTGTCTCCAACACAGGAGCCACTGGGCTTGCCCTTTCTACGTATCTGTTCTAAAAACTGACCAATGGGATTACACCTCTTCTGTCATTTCATGTTGGGCAAACTCAATAATAGGCAATTTAATAAATTATTATAGCAGCAAGGCTTTTAAAGATTTCATCAGTGTATAATGATCACACTATTCACTCCTACCAGCAAGGCTCCAGAACATTCAGAGGCTTTAGGCCACCTGAATATTCTAGTGCCACCTTGTGGTGTTTTAGATGATTACAGACTGATGACTTTCCCCTGGCATTTCTCTGGTTATAAAATTGATTTTCTCTTTTTCAAATTAGGCATTTTATCTTTTTGCAAAGTAAATTTTATTTTTAATATTTGTCTTAAAATTATCAATAGATACAGCTTTTAGTGCATCTAAAAGGACATTGTATGCAGATATAACTTCTTTCAAGTCAAGTTTTTGCTTTATGCTAATTCTTCATTGTATCTCTATACAAGTTGTCACAATATGTTTAATTTTAAAATGCTATGGATTTTTTAGGTCATAAAAATATGTTTAATGCTAGATATGTTTAATGTAATGTGATGCTGATTACTCTTACTTTATGGTGCTTAACTTCAAGGTCTTTGTATAAAATAATGCATTTAAAACTCAGCAAAGATATATTGATTTTAATTAAAGGAAACTAGAACTGAAAAATATAAAGATCTGCAGATATTACCTATTTTTCTCGTCTCACTTAAAAGGAGGAAATAATTCAATGTTGACATTAAGTATTTACCTTTATAACTCCAAAAAATTAATAAAGTACTTTTAATTTACTTAAAAAGATGATATTCAATGTGCCTGAGTGGGTTATGTATGTCAGAGAGGGAGAGAGAGCAATGACATAAATAAATGGTAAACTTGTGAAGATTGGCCAGGTGCGGTAGCTCACGCCTGTTATCCCAGCACTTTGGGAGGCTGAGGCGGGCAAATCTGAAGGTAAAGAGATCGAGACCATCCTGGCTAACATGGTGAAACCCTGTCTCTACTAAAAAAACCAAAGGAAAAAAAAAAAGCTGGGCATGATGGCACACACCTGTAGTTCCAGCTGCTCAGGAGTCTGAGGCAGGAAAATAGCTTGAACCCGGGAGGCGGAGGTTGCAGTTAGTCAAGATTGTGCCACTGCACTCCAGCCTGGTGACAGAGCGAGACTCCGTCTCAAAAAAAAATTGTGAAGACTAAATATAAGAATGTATATTTCTCAGCTGAGAGTATTTGGTAATTACTAGAAATTACTGGAACATCTTGGGATGTTATGGGTGCCAAATACTCCCCAGTCGCCATGATAATTTCCTGCAAGGTCCATGGATTAACATAAAATTTTGTGATATACCAATATTTACACTTTTCCCTTTGTCAGTAATCAATAATATAAAACTTACATTTAATGAAAGGCAACACCTGAAAAGTAATTTTTCAAGCAGGTCATGTCACTTGTGATTTTTTTTTCCTTTCTTGGATATTTAGCATGTGTTTTTTGGAGTGGCAGGTGAAGGCAGAGTGTATTGTATACACAGTATTTTTCTTCTCAGTACATTTTTTAAATTTCAACTTTTAGGGATGCATGTTCAGATTTGTGACATGGGTATATCGTGTGAAACTGAGGTTTGGGGTATACCCAGGTAGTGAGACTAGCACCCAATAGGTGGCTTTTCAGTTCTTGTTTCCCCACTTCCCTCTCTCTCTAGTAGTCCCCCGTGTCTGTTTTTCTATCTTTATGTCTATGTGTACTCAATGATTAGATCCCACTTATACATGAGAACGCAGGGTTTTTGGTTTTCTGATCCTATGTAATTAACTTAGGATAATGGCCTCCAGATGCATCCATGCTGGTGAAAAGGACATGGTTTCACTCTTTTTTGTAGCTATACAATATTTCATGGTGTATGTGTACCACATTTTCTTTATCCAGTCCACCTTTGAAGAGCACATTGGTTGATTCCATGTTTTTGCTATTGTGAATAGTGCTATGATGAACATACGAATGCGTGTGGTCTTTTTGGTGGAACAATTTATTTTCCTTTGGGTATATAACTAGTAATAGGATTGCTGGGTTGAATGGTAGTTCTGTTCTAAGTTCTTTGAGAAATCTACAAACTGCTTCCACAGTTGGCTGAACTAATGTACATCGCCACCACCATGCATTGCCTTTTCTCTGCAACCTTGGCAATATCTTTTTTTTTTTTTTTTTTTTTTTTTTTTTTTTTTTTTTTTTTTTTTTTTTTTTTTTTTTTTTTTTTTTTTTTTTTTTTTTTTGTTTTTTTTTTACATTTTAATAATAGCACTTCTGACTGGTGGGATGGTATCTCACTCTGGTTTTATTTGGAATTTTCTGATGATTATTAGTGATGTGGAGCATTTTTTCATGTTTTTTTGGCCTTATGTATACCTTTAGAGAAATGAGTAATATTTTTAAAACATTGATCAAATCACATTTTTTTTTTGTATTTATCTTCTCACTTAGCTAAGCCAAAACAGAGCAGCCAGTAGGGATCAGGCTTTTCTAGTGGAAGGATTTGAACTTTCCATCTCTCACAGTATCTTTTAGGCACCTGCAGTTTTCTTGATGACAGCATTAGCATTGTACTCTTCAGAAATGAATGCTTACCAGTTAATTTGTTAACTAGAACTAAAACAAATTAGTGTAGAATTGTGAGATTCTGTGGAAAATTTCTGAGACAAAATTATTTATTTAAAATTTGACCAGGCATGGTGGCTCAGGCCTCTAATCCCAGTACTCTCGGTGGTGGAGGTGGGAGGGTTGCTTGAGCCCAGGAGCTCCAGAACAACCTTTGCAACATAGTGAGAAGCCGTCTCTATTAAAAAAGTAATTTAAAAAAAATTAATGCCCATCTGCTACTAAAAAAGTAAATATTCTTTGAAAAGATTTTATTTGGTACATTTCTTCTAGTAATTGCTGATGAGTTCATTAACGTTTTGCATTAGGTCAGCTATGTGTGTGAAAATGACCAAGTGTGAGATCTGTTTTAGGATGTTGAAAAAGTAAAGGAAACGTGTAGTGCATTTGTTCTGAATACGACTAATGATGCCTTTTAAATTCAGGACCTGGCCTTTCATTATCAAAAGCCCCAAGCAGTATAAAAACCTTTCTTTCATGGATGCAATGAATAAGTTTAAATGGACTAAAAAGGAAGGCCTCTCCTTCAACAAGCTGGTCCTGGGCCTACCAGTGAACGTGAGATGTTCCAAGACAGATAATGCAGAGTGGTCGGTAAGCTCTTTTTAAGCTCTGACAACACAGATGGCACATTTTATCTTAATCTATTACAGGAAAACCTAAGGAGAAGACAAGTATCTATAAATCCAAGGGTCCAGTTGCATTTTAATGTCTGATAATTTATTTGTCCAATGATTACTTGGGTTATTTGTTCAATCATTTGTTCAATGATTACTTGACTGAAAACTCCTCATTCCACCCTCTTTCAAGAGATAAACTAATTCTAAAACTAACCTTGGGATACAGCAGGAATAGGCTGGAATGAGTGCTGCAAAAAGCAATAGAACCTGCTTTGTGTTCTTTTCCAAAGGAGTGCCTGGTCTTCTTTGCTGTTTCCTTCTAAACCCGAGGTTTCTGACTCCCCCAGTGTGTGACTCCTTTGGTAACCACTCCTGCCCCCTGCAGAAGTGTGGGCAGCTGAGCATGCTTGGTCACTGCCCTGCTGTAAATCAGATGCTCATTTGCATTGTTTGTGCTTCCGTTTTCAGATTCAAGGAATGACAGCATTACCTCCAGATATAGAAAGACCCTATAAAGCAGAACCTTTGGTGTGTGGCACGTCTTCTTCCTCTTCCCTGCACAGAGATTTCTCCATTGAGTTGCTTGTGTGTCTTCTGCTACTCAGCTGCACGCTGTGCACCAAGCGCTTGTGATCAAAATCCTGTTGGACTTGACAATGTTTTCTATGATCTGAACCTGTCATTTGAAGTACAGGTTAAAGACTGTGTCCACTTTGGGTATGAAGTGTGTGGAGACTTTTCTTCCCTATTTTCCCTCCCTCCTTTTTTCCTTCCATGTTACATGAGAGATGTCAATCAGGTTCTCTTCTCTTCCTTAGAAATATCTGATGTTACATACAGACGATCAATAAAATAAAACTGGCCTGACTTAAGAGAACCATTTTTTAAAAATTGGACTATCACGTGGGAATAAAATAATTCTTTATTTCCTACTACATTCTGTTTTATTTAAATACTCATTGTTGCTATTTCACTTTTTGACTTGACCTTTGTATTTCTTTTAAAAATGCCTTTCTTTTATAAACGGGACTACTCTTCATTCCCGTTTTCTTTTCCTTTCTTGTTCTTCTAGTGTGACTTTCCAGGTGTAACAACAGTTCTTCCTGTCTTTAACATTGTCCAGTTCTGGTCTTTTCTGTGAATTACCATTGGGCCCCTTACCTCAATGCTTTATGTTGATGCCCACTCTAGTTCCCTTGTTTAGCTGAGCCTGTTGGTACCCCAAATGACCCCACACCATCTTACTCTTTTTCACCTTCCCTTTTTAGTGCTGACCAGTTGAGGTTTTCTTGAGTTCTGTCACTATCTGAAAAGAAAGAGGCTATGGGAAACATAGAAATGGCTTGTATCAATAACTGATCATAGGCTGAGGAGAAAAATGTAGCTGGCTGCAAACCCTGTGCTGTGAGGGGACTTGTATGAGATTCCAGGTCAAAGACCGACCATGCGCGCCAGTGCAGGAGGGTATAAGGTCTGAATAGTTCCTTGCCGACTGTTGGGTGACACATGTACCACATACTGGCTCAATTTAAGTCATGGTTCTATTGTAGATTTATTTTTATATTCATTGATAAACTACTTAAAATTGTCACCAATTGAAACTCTTGTCACTCTTTTGGTTTTCTTTGTGTAGTTCCGCCAAATCTTGTTTTATGTCCTGTCTTCATCTCTTAAGCTAAATCTGTTTGGATCGTATTAATAAACTAAATGAAATTACATTTTTGTGTGGTATTTTATGTGCCTCTTAAGAAAAGTAAGGGATTCAGTACTAGTATTCTCAGTAAAAGTCAATTAAGAATGTTGCATTTTTTAAATTCCATTTTGAAGTTCTTTTTGCTCTACAATGTCTTCAGCACACACCACACTGCTTTTTAAACAAATATGCTTTGGAGTATTTTCTTCTTGATTCTTAGAACTTGTACATTTGATGAAATGCTTTTAATATTTATGAGGCATATTTTAAGATTTTTCTTTTTATTTTATAAGTGCTATTTCACATTCCATGAGTTTCCATTCAAATATTTATATGAGAAATATAATTCCAAACACTCCCTATTTGAAATTTTATGTTTATTTTTACTTCAGAATTTCTGAATTTGAAGTATCAAAGTCAAAAGATTTCCTCTTGAGATTCTGTAATATTATATTTGTTCTTACCGAGAACAAATGTTCAGTAATATTATATTTGCTTTTGGTAAGGAAGGTGAACACACCAGCTAGAAGAGGGTAAACTGCTTTGGAAGCTAACATTTATGGAGCCAGATCAGGAACCTGTATTTCCATTGATGTTACTAAGAAGAAAGTTGACATTTTTTTCCCTAGAAATTCTCATGAATATATGTGATTTCAAGGAATTGACTCTATTTCAAATTAGGATAGGTTATCTCTTGTAAGTTCTATGGAATTCTGATTATATTTTAAGTCATTTGATCTTACGTTGAGCACACCTTAAAAAGCTGGGCTTTTTATTACTTTTTCAGGGAGGCTTTTAATTGCCTCCCTGGATTAAATAGCATCACCTGACACCTAGGCTATCAGGCACAAGTGCCCGAGACTTCGGGGAGAAGAGGTCCCCAGGTATGATGGTCCCGGGTTGGACTGTTAGGTTCAAAGAGTGTGGGGAAGACATAACTGATGAAACCAATATTCATCAGTGCCGTGTGAAATTAAGGGTATCCGAGGTGATCATTTTTTTTCTGAAGGGGGCTCAGGCAGAACCAAAGGAGTCCTGGTAGTCATAGAGTGATGTAGTCAATACAGGTAGGCATATTAAGAGTTTTGAACTTTGTTCCAATGGCTCCAGAGGCCAATGATGGGTAGCAAACAAAAGGACATTTGGAAGCCGTATGTAATGGCCCTGCATAATTTGTTCAGCCAAACTCATTATTGGGTATAAAAGCCATTCCCATTTTTAATATAGGTATTGCTGATTTAACAGCTTTGAAATTAAAATATTTTTATATCTCAGCATTTTCTTACATTTAGGTTATAATAAATGGAATTACAGAAATAATCATTGCATATTTTCAAGAATTTTGATGAAATATTGCCAGATATCTTTAACTTATTTTCAAATGGTTTGGAAAAATATCTATCTATCATCTATCTATCTACCTATCTACCTACCTGTCTGTCTGTCTGTCTGTCTGTCTATCATCTAGCTGGCATCTGTCTATGTATCTACAGAGGATGACGTGAAATGTAATAATGGGTGAGTCTGATTGGAGAACATAAGATTTCTTTGTACTATCGTCACAATTTTTTAAGTTGGAAATTATTTCAGAATAAAAAGCTAGAAATGCAAAGCACATCATGAGAAATCCAGCTACAGCACAGTGATCCAGGTAGGTTTTCTTCCCTATGCAGTACTTCTACATTTTCAGGTGGCAAAGAGAGAAACTGGGTGGTGCTTACTCTCCAGATGCCCCTGGGTGAGGGGAGAAATGACTGAAAGATTGTCAGTTCTGACTAAAGATAGGATTTGCTTCCAGCTTGAAAAAAAAAAACAAAAACAAAAACAAAAAAACAACCGGAGGGCTTGAGGGACTGAGGGAATGAGGAAAGATTCCAAAAACTAAAAAAAAAAAAAAAAAAAGGAAGAGGTCTTGCAGGCTGGGAGTCATTTAAAAATACATAATATTTATTTTGCTCTCCCCCTGATTATAAACCTAATGTGTAATAATGTCCATTTGCTAAAGAAAATTTAGAAAATTATGATAATTTTAAAAAACAATAAAATCTGTTAATCCCATTGCCCAGATAATAAATACAACCTATTAATAAATAAAAATAAATAAAATCTGTTAATCTTATTGCCCACTTTTAACTTTTACATCATATGCTTCTAGTACATGCTTGTGGAGGTGTATATTTGCGTGTATTCATTTATAGGTAGAGAGATAGCAGGTGACAGTAGCTTCTGAAACAAATTCCAAAATAACAATACTTTAACACAAGTTTATTTTGTATTCAAATAATTGCTCAATGTTCCTTGTTGTGGTGATTCTGGGACCCAGGATCCTGTGGCCTTACCATCCCTAGGGTCTTGGGATCATCTGCATTCAGCCTGCTAATGGGGAAGGACCTGATCTAGAAGGGACAGAAATCACTTCCACTTTCACCAGCTTGGTTAAAGTAAGTCATATGGCCTCACTGAAATGCAAGCGGGGCTAGGAATGTCATCCCTCTCTGGGTACCTGGAGAATGCCAACACTACAGAAAGGAAGCCATCTACGCTGAAATCCAGACTTTTAGTAAAATTGACTTTCATCTACTCATGATTCCAAGATTTTTGAGTTTTAAAGACAATGACTAAACCAACATAGTGTTGTCAACTATATGTTTGGCAAAATAGGATACTAAACAGAATAGTTACTATTTATTTAATAAAGTAACAGATTGTATTGAGACCATGTTGAGCCATACTCCATACTACAGCGTTGGGCTTACAACTGTGATGAGGCTCATAGCCGAATACACTAAACTCCTATCACCAACATTTCATTTTACAAAATGGAAGGATTCAAAATAAATATCAGCTCTTCAAATTGAATAAATTTAGCTTTACGGAAAGCTTACATCATCATCATCATCATGGACCATCCTTTCTCCATAGTTTATTTGAACGATGGACTTAGTTTATATCTTTTTTATCATCTTAGCCCTACAAATCTTGGACAGTTGTATCTAAATCCAACATACTCAAACTGGTACTTCATGAATAGAAAATGGTCAATTGAACAGACTCATGAAAGCATCCATTACTCCCCAGGTTAGAGCTGTGATCCATGGAAAATAGAGAGTCAAGAAATATTGTTACATACTTAAACAGGCCTCCTGCTTAACATCTCTGTCTTAAATATAATACTGTACGTTTGAAAGTCCAAGAAGAGTTATGTAGTATGGAACATTTCTCAAACTCATTTCACCAAATCCCTGTTGCTGTGGAGCAACGTTCCCCAAGGAATAAACTCTGGGGCACACAACTTGAGCAGAGCATGTCCAGGTTTCTTTAACAAGTTTGCAGAAACTTCCAAACTGTTCATGGGCAACTATAAAACGTAGCCCAACAGACATACGCCTTTCACTTGGGTTCACTGGTCTGTTTCTTATTTGCTGTCCTATTTTGCCAATAAACAAACACACTGTCTATTTTTTTTTGAGGCATTTCTCAAGCAATCCTCCCATATCAGTCGCCTGAGTAGCTGCAACCACAGGTGTGCACCACCGTGCCCAGCTATTATTTTTCTTTTTCTTTTTTTTTATTGTAAAGACGGGGTCTCATCATGTTGCCCAGGCTCTGCTCAAACTCCTGAGCTCAAACAATCCATCTGCCTCGGCCTCCCAAAGTGCTGGGATTATAGGCTTGAGCCATTGTTCCTAGCCCTCAGTTTTTTATTAATCTTCAGTTGTACAACTTACAAAAAAAAAAAAAAAGAAAAAACAGTTTACCATTTTCTAAAAGAGTATGCTAAACTGAATTAGTTGACATCAATAAGTTATTTAAGAAATGTTGACAAGGCTGCATATCTTTGGAACATTTCACCTATAGATACAGATTACCTTTATTTCATAAGTAATTTTAATCCTTAAGAGAAAGCTAAATTTCAAAATCATGCCTTATTTCCCAACAATGGAAACAGAAAACATTAGAAACAAAATTTATTAGATGAGTTACAAGTGACTCTTTCTAGCCAGTCACAGCTTTTTTTCCCTCCCTCCTTCCCTCCCTGCTTCTCTTCCTTCCTTTCTTGCTTTCCTTCTTTCTTTTCTTCCTTTCTTTTTTTTTTTTTTGAGACAGTGTTTTGCTCTTGTTACCCTGACTGGAGTGCAATGGTGCGATCTCCGCTCACTGCAACCTCTGCCTTCTGGGTTCAAGTGATTCTCCCACCTCGGCCTCTGTAGCAGCTGGGACTACAGGTGCGTGCCACCATGCCCAGCTAACTTTTTGTATTTTCAGTAGAGATGAGGTTTCACTGTGTTGACAAGGCTGGTCTCAAACTCTTGACCTCAAGTGATCCACCCACCTCGGCCTGGCAAAATGCTGGGATTACAGGCATGAGCCATCGTGCCTGGCCAGCTTTCTTGCTTTCTAAGCGTCTTCCATCACAAAGAACAAAATATTTGCAGTGACTTGTTTGCTCATCATGATATTGCTAAATTGCTTAACCGTAACGAAGACCTTATGTTAAAAAGGCAACTTTTAATGAAAGTTATTTTGTAGGGTTCCCTTCATTGTCCTTTGATTAACAATGGCATGAGAACTCTGTGGCCTCAATCTAAGGTTTATTTAATAAAGATGTTTCTTTTCCAATTTCTTTAATATTTGTTGTGGAATTGATATAACATGAAAAAAAAGAATTTGGAGGGAATAATATACAAATGTAGAATGAAAGTCTGAATTACACAAGTTTCCCTCTTATTTTTTAATAATCCATTAAATATTGCCAATCAAAATAATGCCATACATTTTTATAATGCTTTGGAATTTGCAAAGTGTTTTCACAGTATTCTCATTAATTAAAGAGAATCTCATGAAAACTTCTTTTACAAATGAATAGTTATATTCAGAGAAGTTACGTAGACAGCATGTTGTACTGTGGTGATTATGGGAGACCTGATTTCCGTTTGCTTTATTTTAAACTATGTGGACATAAACTATATCCAAAATGACTTAGTAAATTTCTCTTTTCCCATCAGTAAAGTAGTGATAATAATTTCTTATGTTAAGAAGTTGCTTTGCGGATTAAATATGGTAACAAAGATACAGCATCTGACACATTGAGCTCAGTCAATATCAGTTTTCTTCTTTTCTTTGTAAGACTCCACATTTAAAGTGCATAATTCCTGGCAACAGATGCAGGTTTTCTGTTTTATTTTCTATACCATTTTCCAGATATAATCAACTGAAATTTGGCTGTAACTAAATCAGTTTTTCCAAGTGAATGACACTTCGTCAAATGAATATAAGGTCTGAGTGAATTTGGCAATCACTCTCAAAAAGAAAAAAATTCAAGACTGGCTACTTGTCATTTCTCACGTTTCCGAAGAGGACAGACATTATACTTTGCTCTTTTTCCTCCTGGAAATAATCTGCTCTTATTGAAACTAATAAAATTAAAATGAACCAATCTGCCTTTTTTGTTTTTCTATGATTTGCAAGAATGGAGTTCTAGTTTTGTATGAGGAAAGCTTTATAATTTTAGTCTATTTTTCATTTCTTCATGAGACTTTTTCTTCCATATTTGGTTAATGTATCTTCACCTCAGTTTGACTGTTGCATAAGTTGTCTTCTCTTCTGATAATACATTTAAAAGACAGATTTTTTTGAAATAAGTCTATCAAATAAAACTAAATATATTAACTGAAAATAAGGAATGACACGGGAAATAAAGGGGAGAGGAGGGAAGTGTTTCTCTCCTACAGCCATTAGATGGACTACTGCCTATCTGATATAAATCCTGCCAACGTTGGCTTCCCAGCTCTGCCCTCACCCTTCCCAGCTCTGACTCTACCTACTTCTTTCCCTATTACCTTTATTTTTTGCTAATTCTAAATTCAAATTATCTTAAGCTTTTTAAAGATTTTAAAATCTTCCATTTTTATGATTAACAGAGATTTCCTAATGTCTGTTCTTTGCTTAAGTGACATGTGGTTGTACAGATGGGTTCTTCAGGAAGTCCATATGCAGCCTTTAAATAATTTAAAAATGATTCTTCTTGAGGGTTAAGCTCTAAGATCAATCTTAAGTCTCTTAATCTTTACGGTAGTGATTCTAAGCCTCTTTTGAAATCACTTAAATTTTTAGTTTGTTGTAGCTTGCATTTTATACTTCACCTTCTGTTTTGAGATTACTGTATTTAGATATTTAACATCCTGTTCTTTTATCTTCAATTTTTTCTTTTTAAATTTAATTTCCAGCCTTAATTCTAATTGTGTTAAGAATTTTTTGCTAATCTTTGAATCGTTTAGTCCATTAGTTATTTTAAGAAGATATTCTTCTTTATTTTAATAACAGCTTGAGGAATTGCCTACGTCAATTGTGAGCAGTGGTAAGAATGCACTTTGTAAACAGAAAAAGCAAAGGATTTTTTTTTTTTTTTTTCCTTAGAACTCCCTGCATCTACATCACTGGCTCCCTGTAAGAATTTCCGAGGCCAAATGAGGATTCTCCAATGAACATGCCCAGTCATTTGCTAATCTGGCTAGAGTCAGAAGCACCATCACTCAGATGGGATACTGGACTTGAAAAGAATGGAATTGCTTTCCATAGACCATTTAATCATCATCTGAAGAATTGTGTTTTTTAACACTCCATCGTCTCCAAATTACAAAACCATAGGGTTTGGAGTAAACTGTGACAATTTCCTTTCCCTAGACAGGAGCCGTATATGAGCAGTGCACTTGGAGAAATGAGCAATGTGGTTTACTAAGCCCTCTCTGGAGGCTGTCAGTTTTAAATAATTTTAACTTTTCATCAATCATTCACCCTTGAACCACTCTGCTACATACTTGAAATACACTGGTGAACAAGAAACCTAATGACAAAATCCAGTTAATAAAACAGAGACTAGTTATAAATTTTTTTTAAAGACTCTTATTTCTGAGTCCTCTTTACTTAGCTAACATAGCATCAGTTTTGATGTCCATGGGGCATAATTTCTTTTCACATATAGTATACATATTTACTTATAATCTTTGACATATATATTCTGTTCAATTAAGTATTGTATTTACCATTATTAGTGGCATTTTAAAAACTATCATATTTTCTACATTATAGAAAGTATAGAAAAGATATAAATTTTTGTATATTTAGAAATATTAGTTATTTTAAGAAGATATACTTTTTAACAACAACTTAAGAAGTGCTTAAGTTGATTGTGAGCAGTGGTAAGTATGCGCTTTGTAGAAAAAAAAAGGAAAGAATTAAAAAAATATTTTGTTTAAGTGGAAAAACTCTTCTAAATATATAAGAATTTATTTACATCTAATAGTTTATCTTTCTTTAAGTAAGATATGCTTGCATCTCCAATAAGAATATTATTTTTATGTAATTTGGATTGATTCAACTCTACCTAATTTATAAATTATTATTCTCAGCACTCCTCCTACAAAAGTGAAAGAGAGGTGGGATTGGTGAGCATAGGGCAGTAAAGAAGGAGAATCTTGGTTCTGTACTGTAACTAATTTTGCATCTCAACCGAAAAGCTCTTGAAACTTATACAATGCTTAGTCTCCAGGTAATAGTACCTTTAGTACTTACTTTCGTATGAAGAACTGACATTAAATCTTTGTCATACTTCATTACAGTGAACAAATGATTGATTTAAAGTTGACCCAAGTACAATGAAGAAGCTAGAATAAAATATTAATTTTAAAAATCATCTTAAAGGCCGGGCATGGTGGCTCATGCCTGTAATCCCAGCACTTTGGGAGGCCGAGGCAGGCGGATCACGAGGTCAAGAGATTGAGACCATCCTGGCCAACACGGTGAAACCCCGTCTCTACTAAAAATACAAAAAAATTAGCTGGGCATGGTGGCGCGTGCCTGTGGTCCCAGCTACTCAGGAGGCTGAGGTAGGAGAATCACTTGAACCCAGGAGGCGGAGGTTGCGGTGAGCTGAGATTGCGCCACTGCACTCTAGCCTGGTGACAGAGCAAGACTGTATCTCAAAAAAAAAAAAAAATCTTAAAAAGATTATTTACAAATTTATGTGTATTAGACTATTTAATATGATTTAACTGAAAAACTTTCACATTTCTCTTTGTAACCCCTGTAAAGTTTTTAGTACAGTCAATTGCATACAGTGATTTTATTAGAAATATTAGTTGAATTACTATGAAATTGCATAATTTTAGATAATCTCCAAGGAGGTTTTTAAAATTTTCTCTTAAAAAATAGGTTGCCAAAAGCCCAATAGGCTAAGTGGAGCTTAGCATAAATATGCTTTTTTATAACTCTTAAAAAATCAGAATTTAGAGTGTTTTGTATCAAAGTGATATAGAGCATGTAATGTCACATTAAATAAATCAAGCTTTTCCATATAAAGCTCTTTCATGGGCCATTTTATTGCTGGTAGAAAAACACAGTAAACAGAACGATAAGACTAGCTTGAGGCTACTTCTCATAGGCAGGGCTTGCTTCGTTAAAATTGATAACCATTCATGTGATTTAGTTTCATGAACTCAGAAGCCTACAGCATAGATGATAAACCATTGCTCATTTCAGGCTTCTACCTGAAATTCCAAAAGTGGATAGTCATTATTTGGTAATGGGAAAGGTTACACATGAAATCTTAGTGTTATTTCTTCCTGAGATAGAAGAAATACAACGGGAATGTGGTAAAGATAGGAAGGCCGGAGGCAATGAACTAGTTGGCATACTCCAGGGAAAGAATGAACAAGACTACCTGCAAAGACAATGGATGCTAAAAAGGAGTTGAAGACAACTTCCTCTCCCATTTGCTAGGCTAGCCCTATATATGTGCATGAACTACACATCCAAGAGTTTCAAGGTCATTTGCATTCAACAATTCTTTCTTGGTATCCATAAAAGCAGCATAACGTTTATTCCAGTGTAAAATGAGAGTCCATGGATTAACAAGAGGGAAAACAGAATTCAGATTTTAAAATGCCCCTCTCACCTACCCCCATACACAAGAGAAACGTTTTCTTTCAGTCTTCTGCAACTAGAGATGGACTTGATTAATCAGCAAGGTTATGGAATAGTAGGTCAAGAGACAGGAGATGTTCCTTCTCCCTTTTTGTGGCAGGTGTGACTTGACTAAAGAATAGAAGAGGTGACATATCATTGAGGTCCTTATTTGGTTTTAAAGAACGCAAGGCCCATTGTGTGGGCAGATGTCCAGGCTGCTGCAGGAACACATCATTCCTGTAGGGCTCAGCAGTCTGGCTTCACAGACAGAGCAGCAGCCTAGCGTGTGAGCAAACACTGTGGCCCTCACACACAGATTCTCCGCTCGTCTTTTTCTTCCTTGTTCCCTCCCCACTTTTCCTTTCTACTGCTCCATTTCTCCATTCATTTCCTTGTCTTTTCTTGCATTCTCTCAGCTAGACAGACGTATTTGTTGAGTGCCAGTGTTTGCTAGGCCATAAATAAGACACATTTTCTGACCTTCTAGAACAGCCTTACTGGAGAGAAATATAATGAACAGTAATAATACAACTACCACTATACATATATCAGAATGACTAAAAAAAAAAAAACCTGGGAAATGCTGATAAGGTCGTGAAATATTAATTTGTAGATTTCTCATACACTGCAGCTGGGAATATAAAATAGTACAGCCACATTGAAGAAAGGTTTGCAGTACCTTATAAAGTTAAGCATTTACTGTACAACGCAGCCATCATACTTCTGAGTATTTATACTAGAGAAATGAAACCTTATGTTCACATACAAACCTTTATGAATCCCCATAGCAGCTTTAAAAATAATAGCTAAAAGCTGGTAACCAACCAGATGTTCTTCAATGGATGAATAGATAAACAAACTGGAGTACATGCCACCAATGAAATATTACTCAGCAATAAAAATGAATGAACCATTGACACACAAAACAACTTGGATAGTTCTCAATGGCATTACACTTAATGAAAAAGACAATCTCAAAAGGTTACGGAAGGAATGATTCCATTTACATAATATTATCACAAAATACAGCCATGGAGAACGTATGAGTAGTTGCCAGGGATTAGGTTGGGCTAGGATTTGATTATAAAGAAATAAAATGAGGAAATTTCTTTGTGGTGGTGTCTTTTTGCCCTGTTGAACCCACAGCTGCCATCTCCCCAAAAGCAATGCCAGGGGACTTTTCACAAGGGAGTGCCCCAAACTGTCCAGAGATGGGCCGGTTGGTGTTCCAAAGAGAGAAGCACTAAACGCTGGGTGATCAGTGCAAAGCATTTATTAAGGAAACATGCTCACATGTGACGAGAGAAAGGGAGTGGTCTGCCTGGGTATGTCTGCAGCAAGGGGGTCAGGGTAGGGAGTTTATACAAGCATTAAATGGATTTGGCTCAGAGCCAGGGCCAGTTTTCTTCAGTGTTTTATACAACAACCTGGATGCCTTTCAGTGCTGAAGTCAGTACCTGAAAATGTTCAAGGCTCTGATGTAGGTTCAAACCTGCTGGGGAAAACATACAGCTGTCTGTGTCATGGAGTCGTCAAGGCACTCTGTATTTTTTTTATTATTTGAGTTAGAGATAGGATCTCTCTCTATTACCAAAGCTGGAGTGAAGTGGTGCAATCATAGCTCACTGCAGCCTTGCCTCAACCTTTTGGGTTCATGTGATCCTCTTACCTCAGCTTCTTGAGTAGCTGGGACTACTGGTGCATGCCACCATGCCCATCAGTTAAAAAAAAATTGTAGAAATGGAGGTCTTACTGTGTTGCCCAGGCTAGTCTAGAACTCCTGTCTTGGCCTCCCAAAGTACTGAGATTACAGGCACGAGCCATGGTGCCTGACTCATTCTGTGATTTTTTGATCAGGACACAGAAAGAAATCAGGGGAACTGGAGGATCCTACATAGTAGAAGAGCTCTATATCTTGATTGTGGTGTTCGTTACATGACTGTGTTTAGGTGATAACATTTCATAGAAATACATAACCTGCACTGCCCCCTGCTCCCACCACAATAGTACATGCAAATACTAATGAAATCAAAATATGGTCTAAAGTTTAATTTTATTGTACTAATGTCAGTTTAATTCTTTTGACTATGTACTATGTTCATGTAAGATGTTATCATGAGGGGAAGCCGGGAGAAAGATACAAAAGAGCTATCTGTATTAATTTTTCAACTCCTTGTGAGAAATTATTCCAAAATAAAAAGTATACATGCATATTTTTAAAATAATGAAAGTAAAAATAATTCACTATGTATATGCTGAAAAAAATCACACAAATAAATAATTTATTAGAATTATGATCTGTTCTCCGTGGAAAAGCACAAAGTGTTAGGAGGGTGTTTCATTTCAGGATGAGAGTTAGGAAACATAATCTAGAACGTTAGCTTGGCTCCAACTCAGGGACAGCTGCAGTCACGGCGAGGACAGAAGCTGAGGTGTTTTTTTTTTTTTTTTTTTATCAGTGGAGCCCTTTGAGCTGCCTTTCCTACCTTTAACCCATTTTGGCTTGAGGTTTAAGGGTCACTCCAGATTCCCTAAGTCTGCTCCTGCATCCCAGTGTCACTGCTAGGGTTGATGGAACGTCTACAGAACAGTTTTCCAAAGAGAGGCCAGGCCTTCTCTCTCTCTCTCTCTCTCTCTTTTTTTTTTTTTAACCAACTTAAGCATCACTTGAAGAATGCTATCAGTATATACTTGGACAAAAGAGTAGCAATGTTTTCTCTTGGTGGCTGAGTATCAACAATGCAAACTGCTGCTCTCCAATTTAGGAGCTCATTTCCTTTAGTAGATGCTATAAAATGTGATTACACGCTAACAAAATTTTCTTTTCATCTGTCTTAGAGTTATGAACAAGCTGACATCTGTTCATAATAAAATAACCTTCACGTACTACATTGATATTGGTTAGTGCTATATATTTTTCCACATTTTTAACTGATTTCTATCTTTGTATTTAAAGTGAATTTCTTTTGGGCAGTATATAGTTGGGTCTTGATTTAAAAAAATATATAATTTGGTTCTTTGTTTTTTAATTGGGGGTATTTAGACCATTTATATTTAATACAATTATTAATATGGTTGGCTTAAAATTTGTCATCTTGTTTTCTATTTGTTATGTTTGTCCTTTGTTCTGTTTTTTTTCTTTTTCTGCCTTATTTTGGATTGAGTGTTATGTATAGTTCCATTTTATTTCTTTTGTTGGCTGGCTATAACTCTTAGTTGTGTTATTTTAGTGGTTGCTGATGGGTTTAGAATGTGCACCTTTAACTTACCACAGTCTACCTACAAGTGATATTTTACTATTGTACACACAATAATAACTTACAAAAGGGAAAAGAGTCTTCCCTTGAGAACTTTTTGCTATTTTTGTCATATGTTTTACTTCTTCATGTGTTATAAACCCCATGACACATATTATTTTTGCCTTAAGCTGTATTATCTGTAAATAAATTTAAATAATATGCAAACACATTTATTTTAATCCATGCAATTAGCAATACTGTGATGATCTTCATCCCTTTGTGCACATCCAGGTTTCTATCTGGTATCATTTTCCTTCTGCTTGTCAGACTTCCTTTAACATTTATTGTAGTGAAAGTCTACCTGTAATAAATTCTTCCAGCTTTTGTATTCTAAAAAAATCTTTACTTAACCTTATTTTTGAAAAATATATTTGCCATGTAGCAAATTCTAGGCACAGTTTTTTCTTTCAGTGTTTTAAAGATGTTACTCTTTCATATTGTTTCCGATGAAAATATTTTGTCATCATTATCTTTGTTCTTTTGTATGTAATGGGTATTTTCTCTGCTTTCTATTGACCATTAGTGTCAAACAATTGGATTATTACATGCTCTGTTGCAATTTTTTCCATGTTTCTTGTGCTCGAGGTTCTCAGATCTGGGTTTTATAGTTTTTCATTATATTTGGAAAATTTTGGCTATGATTCTTTCAAATATTTTTTTCTAACTCTATCCTCCTCATTCAGAGACTCCAGTTAATACATCTGGCACGTTGACATTGTTTCATAGTTAAGTGGTGTTTTATTTGTTTTCTTAAGACTTTTTTCTCACTGTGTTTCATTTTGCATAATCTTGATAGCTGCCTTTAAAGTCAATCTTTTTCCAGCAATATCACCAGGAAGTATCACCACCCAGTGTGATTTTCATCTTTAGAAATTTAAACTGAATTTCTAAATATCTTCAATGTCTCTATTTAACATTCCCAGTCTTTCTGCTAGTGTCTTGAACATATGAAATACAATTATAATAACTATTATAATGCCCTTGTCTACTAATTCTATCACCTCGACATCTTTAGGTCAGTTTCAACTGTCTGACTTTTTTCTCTCATTATGGACTCCATTTTCCTGCTTCTATGCAAAAATTCGTTGCAGTAGTTTTTGACTGAGTGCCAGACATGTAAAGATTTACCATGTTGGTTGCCAGATGTTTTTATATTACTATAAATATTCTTGAACTTTATTCTGGAACAATCTTAAGTTACTTGGAAACAGTTTAATCCTCAAATCTGCTTGTATTGGTGAAAATCACAGTATTTAGTCTAGGGTTAATTTTTTCCCACTACTGAAGCAAAACCCGTCTTAGTGTTTTACCTTATAAATTGTGAGTTTTTCACTCTGGCTGTCGGGAACAGGCACTAGCATTATTCCCAGCTTGTGTGACTTCCAGGCACCATTCCCTCTAGTCTTTTCAGGTGGTTTTCTTCCTGGCTTCTGCATGAAATCATTCGTAGTCAACTGAATACTTAATGTGGAAAACTCCTGGAGTTTTCTCTCTGTGTATCTCTCTCCTCTCTCTGACTCTTCCTGTGAATCCTAGCAGCCTTGGCTTTCCCATAATCTCAGCTCTGTCTCCTCATTTCAGACTTCTGGTGCCAATACGTAGCATCCTAAATTAATATTCACGAAAGTGATAAGTTTACATGTCGAAAAGCTCATATTGGCTAATATCTAAAATGACTTGGTTTCCACTCAGATTCTTCCCCTTTTCATAAATGAAGGAAAACATTTATCTATCTGGTTAATGGGGTTCCTTGGGTCCAGGGCAGGGATAGAAAGATTCCACCCATTGGGTGGGGACCGGTTTAAAAGCAACACCAAGACCAGGAGAATGTGCAGAGAAAAAGAAGAGCAGAAGGCCAAAGGCTATGCCAGACTGATCCTAGCCATAAGAAGCCGTCTACCCAAGCAGAAGGGGCCAGCAGTATATGTCCTGTCTTCTAGGATACTGTCCCAGACACTCTTCATCTATTCCCTGAAAGCATTAGGTACTCACATTTTTCATGGGTTTAATCTCTGTATATTCCCTCTATATTTTCCATGTCCTCTGGCCTATACATTTTATGAAGACATCAATTACATCCGTCTTGTTTGTTATTGTCTCACTTGGTCCTAACATGCTACCAGGTTCAGAGAAGGTGCTCAATAAACATTTGCTGAATAAATGCATCTCTTTCATGAATTATTAGATGAAAAGTCAAATTGCTCCTGAGACCAGTCTCATTGAACTCCTTTGTTGCATTTAACAGAATGATTGCATCAACTTTCTTTCTGCTTCACACTTTTCTCTCCTGCTTATGTTCTCTCTCCTCATTCTTTCCCAAACATTCAGTTTTTCTCAAACCCTGTCCATTCCTTATAACTGAGCTGGCAAACTCAGTAACTGTGGTGGCCAAGAAGGTGATGTGAAAAGCATTCTTGTTGATTGTAAGAACATTTGAAATAAAGGGATCTTTGGCCAAATGGGAGAATACAAATCTCAAGTAGAGACTTCAAGATATTTTTTAATTAAAAAATTCTGAGCTGACCATAAATATGTCTTTTGTGATTCAGAAGCTTCCAGGATTAAATGTCAGTGATGGTCAGCAGTTTTCTCTCTCCCCAGAGTTCACCATTATTTGTATCTTGTTAACTCCTGACCTCTAAACTGGACTAGACATAGCAGCTTGGAGTTATGCGTTCATTTCAAATGTATTATATCCCTAACAGAACTCATCTTAAGCTCTAATTTTATGTTCTTATCTATTTCCTGCTTTAGTGAATTGGCACCACAGGATTCTCACTCACGTAGCCAGAAACTTAGAATCATCATAGATTCCATTCATTTATCCAGTCCTCACAATCTGTCTGTTCCTGTGTTTTAAATGCTTCCTGCCATCCTCATGGTTAGAAGTTCTCAAGAACTCAAGTTCTTCTTATCTCTCATCTGTTCTTTTACCATAGTTTCCTTGTCAGTGGTCCCCAAACCTGGAAGTGAGTCAGAATTACCTGGCACATTTTGTAAAAATAAATATTCGCAGCCCCCACCTCATACCCACTGAAGCATGATATTAGAGGATGAACCTAGAGCATTCACAATTTATTAACTAAACCATGTGGTGAGTCTTTAAAGATACCCATCAGTAGTCCTTTTTTTCTTTTGAGGTGGAGTTTCACTCTTGTCATCCAGGCTGAAGTGCAGTGGCACGACCTTGGCTTACTGCAGCGGCATGACCTTGGCTTACTGCAACCTCCACCTCCCTAGTTCAACTGAGTCCTCTGTCTTGGCCTTCCAATTAGCTAGGATTACAGGTGCACCACCATGCCCGGTTAATTTTTGTATTTTTAGTAGAGACAGGGTCTCACCATGTTAGTCAGGTTGGTCTTGAACTCCTGACCTCAGGTGGTCCACCTGCTTCACCTCCCAAAGGGCTGAGATTATAGGCATGAGCCACCACACCTGACCCTCACCAGTAGTTTTATTGTGACATCGTATCAATCTGCATTTCTTACATAAACCCGCTGACACCAGGCTGCTCTCTTCTTTTGTCTTTTGAGAGAGTGCACCACTCTAATGTGACAAAGAGAGGTTCTAGGTTCTGCAGTACAGCCCAGAAATGTCTCAAGCTCACAAGACTATAAAATCAGAATGCAAATTGAGAGCCAGTATTAGGAGTTAGAAAATTATCCAGCTAAACTCTGCATACTTGAAAACCTAACTGCAACGCTGGGTAATAAAATTATATTCCTTAAAAAATTATCTTTTTCATGGCTTGGGCAGGTGGATCGTTATGGATGGATTGCTTAAAATAAAGCTCTCCTTTAGCTTTGCTGAGAAAATTTTAACCTAGTAGTGGTTAACCAAGTGACAATGTGCAGCTGAGAATTCTGTACATTGAGTGGAGCCTCTGCTCAGGGACTGGTGAAAATCCCCCAGATACAGTGAAAATAGCTCTCTGTTTCATTGAGCCAACACTTGATCATCTCTAACAGAAGATGATCATCTAAAACTTTCTCTAAAAGAAGAAAATTTTTATAAGTTGAGGCAAAAAGAAAACTAAGATGTTGCAAAGTTTCTCCACAAAGCTTCTACTTAGGTTAAAAACATTTTCTATTTTCAAAATGACACTGCTGATTGTCAACTCTAGGTTTTAGGACAGAAATTTTCTGCATGCTCCCTACAGCAGCGCAGCTATAATTGATGAAGAGGCGCCATCGTGTGGCGACTTGAAGTGGCGACAAACCAGTAAATAGTCATATTTGTTTTCTTGTCTTTGGAACTACTGAACTTATTAAGGCTTCCCTGTTTTATCTCCATCCAAATGCAATAGACGCGTGGCGCAAACATTCCTTTTGCAGCAGCTGGAATCTTCTGAAATAAGGACACAGTGCTGTTTCTCAAAGTGAGATGTTTGCTTCTTTTGGAGTGAATTAGGAGCACAGTGCCCTCTTGTGGTAGATCTGGCACTTTGCAAAAAGAGATAAATTTCTTTCCTAAAACAACCCAAAGTAAGACATTAAGGACTTCAATATGGTTGGGTGGACATTTGAGGATCTGCATAGGAATCTCAAATGCAATACTGATAGGATTTCCTATTATTATTGCATAATAAAGACAAGAAATGCTATCTTGCTACAGTTTTTTAAAAGAAATCTGTTAGAAGTATTGCTTTTAGACCCAGTGTTTCCTTCACAGTGCCTTGTGTACATTCGTGGAATATATTGAAAAATATAACATAGCCAAATATTTCTATTCACTTCAAACTGAAACAATTAAACAAACAATAAAATGGACCCAAATTCATTATTCATGTTCATCTGTAAGAAATGCTGCTAAATTAAAAATTTCAGTCTCAAGAATCTGAATGCTTAGCAAGTGTCTGGCATAATGGAAACACATTGGCTCCATTAATTTTTTTAAGTAAATAGGAAGCTTCATTTTATATTATCTGTCTGCTAGAATTCTGACATGGTCCTTCTCATGAAATAGATGGGTAGGCAATGAAAGCTGCATACATTAATTTCTATATTAATGTACATACATTTCTACATTAATTTCAATATGTGCTTAAAGGAATTTTATTATACTTGAAGATAAAGTCCTTGCTTTCAAGGAGTGCACTGACTAATGAAGCAGATAACTACCTACTATAATTTATTGTTTAAAAAATGAATCAGATTGTTCAACAAAGTAAATTTATGTAATGATAAACTACATATTAATTTAGTTTTCCCCAAAGGTGGTATACTTCTATGGCTTATTTTGTTATTTCTCAATTTCTACAATAAAGAGAATATAAATGAAAATTTAACTTAATATAAAATTGTTTGCATGTTATAGCCATCCTATGAGGCTTATTTCTTCCTTCTGAATTGTTATAGAAAGTAGAATTTTGAGATCTTAAGACATTCAGAGATGAGAAGTTTCCTTTTTCTTTTAATTACCTTAGCACACAGTCTTCAGAACAAAGTAGGTGACACCGCCTTCTACACTAGGGGTCTGCCGTTAGCCGTTCTGCAGTGCTCTGGGAGCTATTTAGGGCCTGGAAATTGGCAGACTAATTCTGGGAGGATCAGATTCTGCAGGACAAAACATACATAGGAAATTGCTAGAAGAGAGGGTTTTGAATGTTCCCAAAACAAAGAAATGATAAATATTTAAGGGGATAGATGACCTAATTATTCTTATTTTTATCATCATACATTGTATACATGTAACAAAATATGCTATACCATAAAAATATGTGCAACCCCCTTATGTGCCAATTACAAATAGTTAAAAATACCCATAGGATTTTGCTTTCTCAAGTTGAGGACTTTGAGATTGAATTTAAGGCACACCTCACATAAGAATACTTTAATTTAGGCTGGGTGGGATGGCTCCCACCTGTAACCCCAGAAGTTTGGCAGGCCGAGGTGGGTGGATCACCTGAGGTTCGGAGATGGAAACCAGCCTGGCCAACATGGTGCCCCGTCTCTACCACAAAATATGAAAATTAGCTGAGCATGGTGGCACACACCTGTAGTCACAGCTACTTGGGAGGCTAATTTATAGTCTGATCAAAACAATGTCTCCATACAAGAAGCATGAGGCGCAGTGAAAAATGAAATACACTATCTGTCCTCCAAGCCAGCAGGAGGAATGGAGTTCTACCCACTGAGCATTTTCCAAGGCCACACTTTTCATGTCCATTTCCTCATTCAACCCTGAAAAGTCTGTGAGGCATTTCCAGGCATTCAAGTGTATCATGTGAAAGGTCACTTACCAGTCAGGCAGAGAATCTAGAATAATAATAAAGATTCTACTGATATAATGCCATAAGGTTTGGCTGTGTCCCCACCCAAATCTCACCTTGAATTGTAATAATCCCCATGTGTCAAGGGCAGGGCCAGGTGGAAATAATTGAATCATGGGGGCAGCTTCCCCCATACTGTTCTCATGGTGATGAGTAAGTCTCATGAGATCTGATGGCTTTATAAATGGGAGCACCCCTGCACAAGCTCTTGTCTGCCACCATGTAAGACATGGCTTTGCTCCTCCTTACCTTCAGCCATGATTGTGAGGTCTTCCCAGCCATGTGGAACTGTGAGTCCTTTAAACCTTTTTCCTTTACAAATTACCCAGTCTTGGGTATGTCTTTATTAGCTGCATGAGAACAGCCTAATAGGAGACAGACTTTATTGAGGTTAACATATGCCATTTACTATACTAGATAACCATCCTATGAGGTAGGCACAATTATTTTCAATGTTGTAAATGAGAACACTGAAGCTTAGTGAGATTAAATAATTTCTTTATATTTACCCCTCCAAAATGATAAAGAATATTCAGTGAGGATTTAGACTCTGTTCCATCTGAGCATTAGACCCATGCTCTTGGGGCTCAGCTCTCTCGTTTGGACACTGAAGCCCATAATTCTGGCATTACTATGCCATCTTCAACATGAGACCTGATGGCTTTATAAATGGGAGCTCCCCTGCTTGTTCATGTCTTCTCCCACAGCATGAACCATTATGCCAAGGAGAGTTCAGGGGGGATTCCTAGAGGCTGAAAAGTTATTTGGATCAAGACACAGTATCTTCGGGTGCTTTTTGTTCCAAACCAAATATCTCTCAAAGGTTTAATTCTTTAGCTAGTGTTTCCCACTGGTCACCAGAAAAGAGATCCCTGGCCTAATGAAGTTTGCAAAACACTCATTTCAGCGACATTAAAAAGATGGTGTTATTTGTTGTTTTTAATTTTAGGAATTTTCAGTTCATTAAATAGTGGTAGTAGTATAAACTGTAATACTACTTAATTCTACTACTACTACTACTTAATTCTACTACTATTACTACTTAATTCTACTACTACTACTTAATTCTACTACTACTACTACTTAATTCTACTACTACCACTAATACTTAATTCTAATACTACTTATTAACATTTGTTTCACTTATGTGATACAGTAGATATTTTGCTAAATATTTAATATACGGCACAAAATTTAGTGCTCACAAAAGTAATAAGAGGAAAAATGCTGTTGTTAGCCCCTATTTTATGAATGAGAGAATGGAGGCAGAGCAGTTAAGTAACTTGTCCAGGGGAAGAACTCCCCGTGATTATTATAAATCTCCATGTGGCCTGGGGTAAGCTTCAGTTCACAGTTCAAACTTCCCAAGCATATTTGAATTTTGAGCCCTATTTGGTAGCGTGAATCATGAGATTCGTTTCTTCAGGACATACTTTGATAAATGCCACTGTAACAAGTAATACTAATATTGAGAAGCAGCCTTGCCAGCCCAGTTCTGAATGCCTTGAATAGAATATTTAATTACTCCTGGGATATGAGTATAATCTTTTTCAGGATGAGAAAAAACAAAGCCTCAGAGCAGGTAAGAGATTTGCCCAAGATTAGCAGGCAAGTGAGGAGCAGAGCTTCCCAGGCGGTGCCTCTGACCCGTCACCTTCTCTCCTGCGTGTCACTCTACCAGCAGCCATGTTGTTGTGCTTGGCCTAACTTCCTGCTTTCCAGGAAGTAGAATCTTGATTTGAAGAAATCCAGAGAAAGACTAGAGCCCTGGAGAGGAAGCATTAGAACATGGCACATTTTTTCTGCAGAAGGCAAGACTCTCTGTGGGTCTGCCTGGGAACAGGAGAGAGAGGCTGGTAAAGGGGAGACAAGGGCACCAGGGCCAGTCTGGAGCAAAGGGCTGGAAGTCACCTCAGACCAAAGGGAGAACTAGAGGGGATGTGGGTGAGGGGAGGAGATCCAAAGTGGAAAGTTTGTGCTGGGGTTTGGAGTCAGCCTGGGGTAGGTGAGGACATTCCTTAGAGGTCTAACATGACTTTGACAGTCTCTCTGAGGAGGCCAAATCCCATTCTTGGGGAGCCAGCGGGACCGCAACTGCTGTCCCACCTGGCATGCATCCTGCCTGCAGGCCCAGCTGCACCAGGCTGTGTGGGAGAGCAGGTGCCTCTCAGCTGGTCTAGGAGGATTCCGCTCCTTCACTGCGTTCTCCCTGCAGAGAGCTTATTGGAAAGGAAGGCACCTTTGTCCTAGAAGGGCAATGTTAGTTAGGAGGCCCTGCAGATAACAGACATGAACCCTGGGAGGCTTTATTTCTGTGTTAGGTTTCCTAGGACTCAGGCTGCAAACACCAGATAGGGCCTGGAGAGGAAAAACTCACAAAAAGAACCTTTCTATTTGTGGTTTGCACCTGGAATTGCTGGAGTAAAAAGCTCTGTTCAATGAAATTTCCACTATTGGCTCATTACTAGTGAGTTACACATTTAAGACACAACAAGTATAAATCCTTCAAGATGCCAAAGACAACTTGCCCTAGAGATAGCACAGAAAGCAGTGTGCTGAGGAAGGAACAGGGAGCTCTGCTGACTGTGCCACCTCCCCAGCCAGGACTTGAGGAACTTCGGTTAATTTTAGCACATTTCCTAATAGGAAACACTGTGTGTCAGGGGCACCTCTCCAGTGCAGCCTGGAATGTGGCTCCGGAGAGGAGACCCACTCCTATTTGGTCTGGCTGGCTGGTGAAGAAAAGGAACAGAATGTGCTGCTTCTCCAGCCGCTTGGACCCACCTGCCATGGCATTAACTGTTCAGGGTCTTTTCCAATACTATTAATATTCTGGAAAGTTCTCTGGCTCATCAAACTGGAGAGTTTAAAAACTTTTCTTTTCCTTACAGAACTATGGAAGAACAGCGGCGAATCACGTCATGACCATGTTTCTCAAACGGGGCGTTATGAACCCTCACGGTGATTGTGGTAGAATAGAGGCCACTATTTGTAAGACAATGAGAGGGACTTTGGAGAACTGAATTGACTTCCTTCAGCTCTCTAACCAGTCCAACAGGTGGGTTTTCCTAGCTGTCTGGAGCTCCACAGCTGAGTCTAATTTACACTCTGCAGGAGAAACTAGCATCTTTAATTAGCGATGCCTGCTGTGGGTGTTGGTGCCAATGGTGTGAAGCCAACCATGTTGTCTAGCAAAGCTAGTTTTAAACCATCCTGTTGAAAAGAAGCCTGTCCCACTGCTTAGGAAGATTTTGAGGTCACTGCACATTTGTAAGGAGAAACATAAACAGAACAGAACAAAGATTAAGAGATTTTGAAATTTACTCCCATATGATGTATTAAAAGGAAAATATACTGAAAAAGGTTTTTAGGAAGTGATGCCATATAAATTTTATTCAGAAGCATTTACATGAACACATTTTAATTGCAATGCGTTCACTGCAATTAAATATAGTGGCCATACAATGGCCATCATGTCTACTATACTTGACGGATTTGTTCAAAACACAAAAATATTTTTATTGATAGTATTCCATCTATAATATTAGATTCACGACTGAATATGTTGCAAACTTCAGTGATACGGTTACTTATCATCAGCTGGTGACAACATGTTACATTCTAAGTTTATTTTTCTGCTATAACATTGTTTTTTTTCATTAAACTTTGTTTTAATGGGTCTCAAAATTCTGTGATAGATTTTTGGTCAAGGTATTTCCGTTAAAAAGTAACAATTTTAAAAACTAATTAAACTGCCACACGAAAACAAAAACAAAATGCTCTACAAAACATTCTTTCCTTCTGTGGTTTTTATGATGGATTGTTTATTAACCAGTCTTTTACTGTTAAACAATAGCTGATTGAAGCAAATAGCTCTGCGATGGTTCTTCCACCGTTGATTAAGACTAGGGTGCTGAGGTGGGAGGATTGCATGAACCCAGGAGTTCACAACCGTCCTGGGCAATATAGCAGGTCCTCATCTCTACCAAAAAAATAAAAATAAAAATAACTAACTGGGCATAATGGGACATGTTTGTGGTCTCAGCTATTTGGGAGGCTGAGATGGAAGGATCACCTGAGCCTGGGAGGCTGAGGCTGCAATTAGCCACGATGGTGCCTCTGCACTCCAGCCTGGGTGAGAGAGCAAGACTCCATCTAAAAAAAAAAAAGACTAGGGTGACAAGTATTTGAGATACTGTTCATTTATCCTTCTGAACTTCCAAGGCAGACTCAGTGACTTTGCCAGCTCCAGCAGCCACTGCTCTAATGACAGCTTCAGCAACTGTCTGTCTCATATTATGAACAGCAAAACGACCTGGAGGAGATTAGTCACAGAAGCTCTCAGCACACTCGGCTTTCCAGGAACCATATCAAAGATATTATCATCACCTGATTTTGAGAATTTAAGGATGATCTTCCAGCTTCTTATGAACACATTGATCAGTCTTTTTCTTCAATTCAGCAAACATGCGAGCAGTGTGAGCCACGTGGCAATCCAGTACAGAGGCATACACAGCCGGTGTGATTCACCCTGGAGGATGCAGGCTAATCACCCGAGCAGTGAAGCCAGCCGCTTCCACAGGTAGGTGGTTTTGCTTTCATCAGCAATGTTGCCACGAAGAACAGCTTTGACAGACACATTCTTGACATTAAAGCCCACATTGTCTCCTGGAGGAGCTCTCTCAAAGCTTCATGGTGCATTTTAACAGACGTTACTTCCGTTGTAACGTTGACTGAAGCAGAGGTGGGCACGATACTGGTTTGAGAACCCCAGTGTCCAATTGGCCCACAGAGACAGTGCCAACACACCAAATTTCATAGACATCATGGAGGGGCAGACACAAGGGCTTGTCAACTGGACAAGCTGGTGGTAGGATGCAGTCCAGAACTTCAAGCAGCATGATTCCACAGGCATCGACCATGTTTACAGGTGACTTTCTATCCCTTGAACGAAGGCCCATGATCACATGGCTCCAGCATGGTGCCACCATCCCAATGAGAAATTGGCACAAATGCCACAGTGTCAGGGTTGTAGCCCATTTTCTTAATGTAAGTGCTGACGTCCTTAGTGATTTCCTCGTATCGCTTCTGCTGTAGAGTGGCTCAGTGAAATCCATTCTGTGAACGACAGCGATTAGTTGTTCCACATCCGGCCTGCAAGCCAGAGGGCTGTGCTCAGAGGTATGCCCATTCTTAGAGATACCAACATCAAATTCACTGCAGCAACCATCAAGACAGCACAATCTACCTGAGATGTGCCTGTAATCATGTTTTGGATAAAGTCCCGCAATCATCACATAACACTTGCTAATTTCCACAGAGAGATATCAATTGTGATACCACATTCACACTCAGTTTTCTGTTTATCCAAGACCCAGACATGCTTGAAAGGGCCCTTTCCCATCTCAGCAGCCTCCTTCTCACATTTTGCAGAGGGTCTCTTGTCAGTCCCACCCCATGTGTAGATGAGATGGCCAGTAGGGGTGGAGTTGCCTGAATCTGCAAGCCCAGTGATGACATGAGTCTTTTCTGTTCCCATTTTGGCTTTTAGGGGTGGATTTCACAATCCCTGTGTTCCGGCAGCAACACCTGTGTTCCTGTAGCTAAGGAAAAGGTAAATATTGCTTTGGAAAGTACTTAACTTCCTTTCTGATTGACCTCTTTTACTTGTACTTGAAATTTATCTTTTAGGAAAAAATTACGTTCTGATACAGGATGATTTTTAAAATAGCTTTATTGAGATATTCACATATCATATAATTCAGCAATTAAATGTGTAATCCAATACTTTTATGTAAAAACATACATGATTTTTGAAAGTCAATACATAGTTTTTTTTTTAACCTTAAAATAACATGCGTTATGAAACAAAACAACTTCCTCTCCCCACCTCCTCCTTTCTATTCCAAGAAGAAACAAACAAAAGATGTTTTCTGTGGGAAGGTGTGTGTGTGAGCCTGTGCATGCATGTGTGTGTCCTCATTAGAGGAAAAACAGAAACTGTCCATTTCCATCAACTATTCAGAAACAAACAAACAAAAAAGGATAAGCGTCACAAGCAGGAGCTTGGAGAAATGCCCAAGGAGAAATATTACTCTAGAAACCATATTTTCTGTTTGTTTTTAAAGATCTAGAGAGGTCCTGCATTTACTGCCTGACATCCCACTCCACATGGTCTTCCAGAAGGAGCCACTAAAGGCAGGAAGTTGGAAGCCAACCTTGGGAAGGGAAAGGAAAGGACCCAGCAAGGAAGGAAAACTGGTGGCCAGTGATCAGCTGTGTTTACCCACACTGGGCTTATAAATATGACCTAGGCAATACCTTGTGACTTGGGTGAATTGCCAGGTGCACTTAGATGAAGAGAAAACTCAGGGACACAGGAATAAGAAAGACCAATGTTTGCTCTTAATATTTGGCTGTTAAAGCAATTTACGCAAATCGCACTGGGCTGAGTAAGAAGAGACCAACCGGCTGAGCTGCAGCATGGGAGGGAAATTGTCTCAAGACATGGAAGGAGTTTTCACATCCTGTTAAACTTGAGGCTAGTGTTATTTTTTGCAGTAAAGCTATGGAAAATACTGGAAGGTTTGGGCAGGCAGTCTGAAAACAAAAATTGTGCTCCTTGTAATTGTGTGCCTGCCTCTGTGCCAGCTGATGTAGAAGAGAAACCGCCCAGCTGAAGATCATTTCCTCTTGCTTGAATACCCATTTGCAATGATTGATTTTAAAGGTCACAAGAGTGCTCGCCAGCACATTTTTATATGAAGAGTCCAGCCTTCTGTTTTGACGTTAGTCAGATGCGTATGTGGCACCTGAGGTATGAGGAGGAGACAGGAAAGGATCAGGTTCCCTTTTGGCTCCATCACTGTCAAATTGGAAACCTACATGTCTGAGTGCCTTATTTTGGCCTAGACACCCCCAAGCTCATGGGAAACAAATATCTGTAATATTTTTATACTGTAGTCTCAAAATTTTACCCTTTGAATTTTTTTTCACTCTTTTGAAACTTTTCCTTTTTCTTCCTTCCCTTTCCTGTATCCTTCTCTAAATATTTTCTAGACGCTTGATATGCATGTCATGTCCTGTGCAGCTGCTGGGTATGTATGTAGGAATACCAGACAGTTTTGCATCAAGGTGTTTGCAAATCTAGTGGAGTTTTGAAAACAAATAATAGCAACACAATCCACTAAGAGACTCATGTGTAATGTATTGTGTGTCCAGATTAACAACCTATAAAACATTAAAAGTCCCCATTAATTACTAATTTAATGAAATCATTTTTGCTATCTATCTATAGCTATCTATCTGATTAATAGGTTATGGAAGTTTTATGTTTTTAACCTTTTTTTCTTTATAAAATGTTCACTTATTCTCAGAAGCCTTCCTTGACTGATTTCAACCAACATTTATTAAATGCTTATTAGGGGCCAGCCAGGAAGAGTACTAGGATTTTGGGGTTACAAAAGTAAATAGAAAAGCTCTTGACTAAAAATAGCTTATAGTTTTAACAGATGAGACAGATTCTCAAAGCAACACTCTTGTGCAGGTAAGTACGTTCTGGAATTTATGTATGAAGTACTTCCTGTGACAGCACAGAGCCAAAAGAGATGGCTTTTCTCTGATGGACTTCCTGAAAGTTGGGTGGGTCAGGTGAAGTCACAAAGAAGGGAAGACATTTGAGCTAATGCTTGGAAATCATTACGAGTTCACCAGAGCAACTGGTGGCACCGTGTTTCTTTCAGACTTTTACCAAAGTTTAGGTGCAACACAAAGTGTTTTTACAGCTACGGAATGCAAATATTTCAAAATTAATTATTGCCCGTCCTTGTTCTTACATCTTTTGGTTGCCCTGGCGAGTCCGGTCACATTAATCAGCCCCTGCATCTTTATCAAGGCTTTTCCTAGCTTACCCAACTCCTCCATTTATCTAACCCATGACCTGATGGTGTCTGGCAAATTAATTTCCACCGTCCACTTACTTCTGAGCCTACATTTCATCTCCCAAAGACGTGTTAATTTGTTCTTCCTCAACAAATAATCACCTACTCTGGGTCTTATCATATAGCAGAGGCTTTGTAATTTCAGCCTTACCTTTTCTGCAACAGGTTCTATGAGTGCAAGGGAATAGAATAAAGATTTATTATTCCACTGCTAGTTATTCAAATGCCTATTCCATCTCTAGGCAGTAGAAGTCACCATGGTCAGCTTTCATTTGTAATAATTTTCATCCGTGTGAATTACACTTGACTCCTGACCTCAAGGAGGTCAGCTATTTCTAGGTATTTTATACTAGCACCACTTGTTCTTACTTATTTGTAACTCATCACATCCCTGCAATAAAACATAAATGCAGTGACTGCATACTGTATATTGGCCAGCTTTTCCCGATTTCTCTTAGTATTAGATACCAGTCAGTTATAATTTGCTGCTGAGTATCCCAATTATTTTAAAATGAAAAATCTTTTAAAATGACAATTGAGTGTTTTGAGCTACCGTTTTCTTTATTTTTTCAGATAGAGTCTCACGCCGTCACCCAGGCTGGAGTGCAGTGGTACAATCTCGGCTCACTGCAACCTCTGCCTCCTGGGTTCAAGTGATTCTCAAGCCTCAGCCTCCAGGGCAGCTGGGATCACAGGTGCACACCACCATGCCTGACTAATTTTTGTATTTTTAGTAGAGACAGTGTTTCGCCATGTTGGCCACACTTGTCTCGATCCTGCCCTCAAGTTATCTGCCCACCTTGGCCTCCCTAAGTGCTGGGATTACAGGCGTGAGCCACTATGCCTGGCCTGAGCTACCATTTTCTAGGTGATCAAGCCCAGTCTCAACTGCAAGAGCCTGAAAATATGGGACTAATTACAAAACAAAGTAAGTTAATTAAGTAGGGGCATAAATATTTAGATGGGATTGGGGTCTATGTTTGACAGTTTGCAACTGGTCAAGTGATATAGTTATGGTAACAAATTCTGCTGTTGTCTTTGTTCTTTAGAGCAAGCTGACTAAAAATACCAAATTGTTTTTAAGTTCTGAGAAGCAAGCCAAATCCAGTTTTAGGGACCCTGTGTTTTCTGACCTTTTCATACATTTTCTCTTTGAAGGTAGAGAAAATATTGCTTTCTGAGAAGAGGTATGTTCTTGGAACAACTACCTAAAGCTAAAAATAGTGGGAATTGAACATAAGAATGCTCACAGAGAAGGGAACCAAACTGTAGATTCTGGTTATTATATTTGACTAAGAAAGTCTCCGAAAAAGGCAGAAAACAAAATCCTAATAGGCTATATTAAACATCCAATTGATGTTATTTGAAAAGCAGCTGTCTTTTTTGGGGTAAGATGCAATCCCTTTAAAATAACCCATTTTGCTTCATTTATTTTTCTGAGAACTCAATATCATTCAATTGGCTTAAGATAGTATTGTCGGCTGGAAAACTAAATTTAGTTTTGTAGTCATAAAATAAAAATTATAACATTCTACTACAAGGAATAGATTAACTTCCATCATGATTTTTAAAAATGTCAGTTTCCTTTTAGTTTATAAATGTAAAGCATTGAGGTTTCAAATGAGGAAGTGAGAATTGCCCATTGAAAATGGGTAGTGATCCATCTAAACCCGGTGCAATGCCCTTTGGAACATACTATTTGGATATTAAAGAGAGAATAACATTTTTATATGTCTGTTGGAAAACAGCTTCTCTACAACTATATGTTTTAATGATGAGCCTGGAGAGATACTATCATTTTTAAAAAAAATTCTTTATTTAAGCCCCCATGTCCTTTAATTTTGATAGTAAATGACACAATAACAACATTCCAGCTTTTTTTTTTTTTTTTTTTTTTTTTAAAAAAAAATTGCCTCTTTTTTTGAGACAGAGTTTTGCTCTGTTGCCCAGGCTGGAGTCCAGTGGCGCAGTCTCGACTAACTGCAACCTCTGCCTCCCAGGTTCAAGCGATTCTCCTGCCTCAGCTTCTCTAGTAGCTGGGATGACAGGTGCATACCAGCATGACTGGCTATTTTTAAAAATATTTTTAGTAGAGATGGGGTTTCGCCATGTTGGTTAGGCTGGTTTCAAACTCCTGACCCCAAGTGATCCACCTGCCTTGACCTCCTCAAGTCCTGGGATTACAGGTATGAGCCACTGTGCCCTGCCCAACACCCTAGCTTCATGTGTCTGAATTAGTCCTCAGGCTAATTCACTAGAGATCATTCATCTTTGTACAGTAGGAGTAATAGAATTGGCAGTTCTAGCTTTCTTTATTGATAGCTTCTGAGCTCAGAAATGAATTTTCTTTGCTATTGCAAGAAATAGATTCTAAGGGTCCATAGAAATGAAGCAGGATATTTGGCTCAGAAATTCAAAATATGTTGCCTGTTCTTTTGTGGATTGACTTTTCATTTATATAATTGACTGAGGGACTTTTCAGTAATTCCACAAAGTTATTCTCAGGCTCTTAATCCTGCCTGTACCCCAACATCTGACCATAATTTTGGGTCACCTTATTTTTTGAGAACATACAATGTTCAAATTTTGGGTGAGGTTTCAAAGTTAGTGCTAAATATAATTATCAGACAAGATTGTCACACTGGTAAAGAGCCGTGTGAGAAACACCTGGGGTATAAGGGATTGAAACCTGGGCTTCAGATGGAGTGAAGAAGCCGTTTGTAAAGTATCCAAAGGAGTAGCTCAGGGGGTTATGGAAGTTCAAAATGTGGTTTCACACACAGAATAAATACTTTTAGGCCATCTCTAAATTATGGATAAATATTGTCATAAGGCTGATTTGTTCCCTGAGCTGTCTCAGTTTCAATGGTGGAAATATTTTATGTATTGTGAATGCTCTTGGTCCTAGAACATATATTATTCCTCACATATTAAGATGCACCCTCTCTTATCTCACCCCATATTTAAAAATCAACTCAGCATACATTAAAGATGTAAACATAAGACCTGAAACTGTAAAAGTATTAGGAGAAAATATATAGAGAAATTTCCACAACATTGGTCTTGGCAATGATTTCTTAGCTATAACCCCAAAGCACTGGCAACCAAAGCAAAAACAGACAAATGGGATTGCATCCAACTAAAAAGCTTCTTCACAGCAACAGTAACAATGGAGTGAAGAGACAACCCACAGTTATCGGGAAGAATATTTGCAAATCGTGTATATGATAAGGGGCTAATATCCAAAATACATAAGGACTTCAAACTACTCAATAACAAGAAAACACATAATCCAATTAAACAATGGGCAAAGGATCTGAATAGATATTTTTCCAAGGAAGACACAAATGGCTAAGAGGTACATAAAAAATGCTCGACACCTCTAATAGTTAAGGAAATGCAAGTTAAAACCACAATGAGATATCATCTCACATCTGTTAGAATGGCTATCATTTTAAAAAAAAAAGACAACAAGCATTAGGGAGGATCTAGAGAAAAAGAAAGCCTTGTACACTGCTGGTAGTAAATTAGTATAGCCATTTTGAAAAATAGTGTGGGGGTTCTTCAAAAACTAAAAATAAACTACCATATGATCCAGCAATCTTGGTTCTGGGTATGCCTGCAAAGGAATGGAAGTCAGTATGTTGAAGAGATGTCTGTACCCCCATGATCATGGCAACATTATTTACAATAGCCAATATATGGAAGCGACCTAAGGGTCCATCAATAGATGAGTGGGAAAAAGCACAATTCAGCCTTAAAAAGAAGGAAATTCTGTCATTTATGACAACATGGATAAATCTAGAGATCATTTTGCTACATGAAATAAGCCAGGCACAGAAAAACTAATACTGCATGATAAAGGTTATATGTGGAATCTTAAAAAGTCTAGCTCTTAGAAGGAGAGAGTGATGGTTACCAGAGGCCGGAGGTAGACAAGGGAAGTGTTACTTCAAAGGTACAAAGTTTCAGTTAGACAGAAGGAATAAGTTCTAGTGATCTATTGTACAGCATGGTGACTTTAGTTAATAATAATGGATTATATCTTTCAAAAGTGCTGTAAGAGTAGATGTCAAATGTTCTCACTACAAAGTAATAAGTATCTGAGGTAATGAATATGTTTATTCATCTGATTTTAATCATTCCACAGTGTATGCATGTATTATGACACCACATTGTACCCCATAAATCTATACAATTATTATTTGTCAATTAAAAATAAACTTTAATGCACACCTGTAATCCCAGCTACTCGGGAGGCTGATGCAGTAGAATTGCTTGAACCCAGGAGAAGCAGGTTGCGGTGAGCCGAGATCGCACCATTGCACTCTAGCCTGGGTAGCAAGAGTGAAATTCCGTCTCAAAAAAATAAATAAAAATAAAAATAAACTTTAAAATATACACTCACTCTTGTGGTCCTAAATCAAGTGCAATGAGCATTATCTAAGGAGATGAAAAATATCCGATTCTCATTACATTCCTGTGATAGGCAGATAATATACAGCATAAACCCATTTTAACCAGAAAGTTAATATAGTCATTACTTCATTGAACACACAGTAATCGAGGGCTTAACAGGTGTCAGAGAAATTCCGAATGTTGGAGATATAGAGATAGAAATCTTGTTTTAAGAAGAGCTAAAAAAAAAAAGTCTGTACAGAGTCTAGTGCAGACATTATATAAACTGGTAACCCAGGGTTAGAAGTAGGTGGCGGAAAAGTTTGTTTTCATCGGCAGAGTTTAAATATATCTATATATAATGTGTTGAAATAGAGACACTTTTCTCTCCACTTCTGGATATTTAGAATATTCTTGAAAATCTGGGTGATTGCCTAGGCAGACATGCATTTTTTAGTCACTCCTACTTCATGGTGAATGCACCAACCCACTTTGTTCACTTGTATATAATAGTAATGCAAAGGAGAGAACGTGAGAATCTGTAGGACTTGATAATTTTAGGGATGTGTGAGATGGTGGGGAATATGGTAAGCAGAATTTCAAGATGGCGCTTGTGACCTTGGCACCCTGGTGTTATTCCTGTGATTATATTATGTTATGTGGCAAAGGGGAGGCTACCCAGATGCTCCTATCTAATCACACAAACCCTTTGAAAGCACAGAGTTGTCTCTGGTTGGGAGCAGAAGGGAGATTTGATGAGAGATTTGAAGCATGAGGAGTATTCAACTCCTGTGAGAAAGACTTCACATTGCTGGCTGAAGCCGGAGAGGGTAAGCTGAGGATTACTTCCAGAAGCTGGAAAAGTCTCCCAGCTACCAGTCAGCAAGGAAAAGGTGATCTTAGTCCTGTATCAGCAAGAAACTGAATTCAGCCAGCAACCTGAATAAGGTTTGGTGGTGATTCTTCCCCCGGAGCCTCCAAATAAGAGCCTAGCCCAGGTAGTACCTCACTTTCAGCCTTGAGAAATTCTAAGCAGGGAACCCAGTTGAGCTCACCTGGGCTTTTGAGCCAGAGAACTGAGGTAATTGATGGGTGTTACTCTAAGCCACTAGGGTTATAGTAATTTTTAAAAAATCCAAGCAAGGAAATAACTAAGGTCAACTTGGGTCATTAGAAACATGCAAGTGTCTATAAGTAAAATAGTTAATGTAAGAAATGGAATCAGAATGAAAAATTATGATTGAATTTAGTTTCTGATTCACCTCCTTGGATGGGACATCAAGTTTCATTCATTTGTTTTTTTATTCACTCAGAAAGCATTTATGGTGCACACACTGCATGCTAGGCCTTGGGTTTGTAAAGATACTGATGAAATTGACCGAGATTCCATGTCTAGCTGGTAATAAGCAGTCAATGTATGCTGAACTGAGTGGAATTGTATTAAATGCCTTTGAGAAGCTTCAGTCTGGTGCTTCAAAATTCTTAAGCTATATAGTAAATAAATGCTTGTATCTTTATAGCCCTAGCCCCTTCATTGGCATGCTTTGTTTTGATCACTTTATTATCATTGTTGTATATTTTTTGTATATAAATTTGTATATTTTTGGGCTGGGCATGGTGGCTCACGCCTGTCATCCCAGCACTTTGGGAGGCCGAGGCGGGTGGATCACGAGGGCAGGAGTTCAAGACCAGCCTGGCCAACATGGTGAAACCCCATCTTTACTAAAAGTACAAAAAAATGAGCCGGGTGTGGTGGCAGGTGCCTGTAGTCCCAGCTACTTGGGAGGTGAAGGCTTGAATTGCTTGAATTGCTTGAACCCTGGAGGCAGAGGTTGTAGTGAGCTGAGATTGTGCCACTGCACTCCAGCCTCGGCGACACAGTGAGACTCCATCTTAAAAAAAAATTGTGTATTTTCTACATATGATGTTTATTTGCCATGTTTACTATTGAACATAGAAATAACATAGTTTATCGTCTCTCCTCAATGTATTACTTTGTGTGTGTGTTTGAAAATCACAAATACCTTTCTTACAGTTGACCACTAAATTAATGGACTGGACAGACAACGGTCCCTTGTCTGCAGCTTGTTCTGCCTAAAATCCACAGCAGATATTAGGCCATGGATCACTGTCTCTTACAGTGTTTCTTGTCTGTGCTCTCCAATAACCAAGCAGAATATGAATACCTTGAAGAGCCTCTTTCTCACTCACAGCTGTTTACTCACCAGTGCCTAGTGAATAGTCAGGTGTCAATAGTTATATGAATACAGATTAACTTGCTAATCAAAAATGGTAAATAATTTTACCATAAACACATAAAAAAGATGTAAAAACTAGAAATAGACACAAGTACTAAGACAGTAATTTAATATCTTTGTTTTGATGTAGCAGAAAAAGCAGTAGACTTAGAATATTTATAGCAGGTTAATTAATCTATCCATCCACCTGTCCATCCATTCATCTATCCATCTGTCCACCCATCCATCTATCCATCCATCCATCCACCCATGCAAATATCCAGCATGTCTTAAGTGCCAGCCATATGTGGACACTCTTCTCTTCCTCTTATTTACTGACTGTATGACCTTAGACAAGTAACAACCTGCTTGAATATTTTTTCTTTCCTATATAGTAATACCATTGATTCCTATCTATACTTCACCGTTGAAGCCTAAATGAAATATTCATTTGTGTGTGTGGAAGAAAATGCTCTGAAATAAAAATGCTTTGAAAATTGTGAGTTTCTTTACAGAAGTAAGACATTACCGTTATGACTAACATAATTATCACTAGGAATGACCACATTCATATAAATGAGGGCCAAAAAAATAAGAAAATTTATTCACTTATATACAAACAGATCTTCCTATGGTTCTCATGTGTCCTCAGAGAAATGGAGGCTAAATATATATATATATCTTTCTAATTTTTGCATAGGATTTGAGAGAACAAATAATATGCTGTGTGATGAATAGCAACACATCATTCATTTATTCATTTTACAAACATTAATTGTGCCAAACTATATGCAAAGCTACTTGCTAGGCACCTTATGTGAAATAAGGTGTTTCGATAAGATAATTTAGGGTAAGTCTGTGTTCTTCCAAGTTAGAAAAAAATCAATTAATCAAATTATTTCAAATATTTTAATATCCCTAATGATTTTAACAAAATGTGGATTATTGTCTTGTTCCCACTTTTAATCCTAGGTGTTGGCATATAATGCTGACTGTAGGTAATATTTTTAGAACACTCCATCTACGTCAGTAAATGGAAGTAATTTACTTGTATTATATAATTTAATATTTGTAACAAACCTAAAACACAAATATTTCAGTTTTACTTATTGGAAAACTATTATGCTATGACCCTGAGGCCAGTCTCTTGGCCACTATTTTGTACTACCTCAGCTTTTGTTGTCTGAATGCTTAGACACATTATATTATATAAAGATTAGTAGCTCAATAATAAAATATGTTAGTGGTGATTGTTCTTTGGATGTGGCTCAGGTCCTAACTTGATCATAGAAATTCATAAGAATTAGAATCCTGTAGGCATAGGCAGCTTTCCATGTCGTCTCTCATATACCACATTTTCTCATAATAAAAAAAAATGAATCTGTTATACATGGAAAATATAGTAATGCTTCCAAAAAGCTGAGAAATGTTTCAAAGCATGTCAAGTCAAAGCCTGCAGCAAACCCTTCTTTGACATCACGCAATGACAGCTGTCCCAACATGTCTGTCTCTGTTGTGCTCAACAACAGTGATGTGGATCATGTAACACCATATGCTTGGGAGGCCTGCCAGATTCCAAAGGACCCTGTGTCTTTCCCCACATTTACCCCTGAAGTACGAATACCATAGTCTTATAAGAGATGGTCAGTGTGTCCTATTTCAAATAAGAGAGAATTTTTACTTCTACTATAAGTGGGAAATTCTCCTTAGCTGAATATTATAAAAATCAGATGTGATGTTCTACTTTACATTAAGTAGAGTTTTCATTGACATCCATGACGAAGAGAGAGAGTAGAGCAGATAAGAGTCACAGGGAAGACAGGTTTTGCTGGAACTGAGATGTGCTGAGAGGAACGTTATCTATCAGCACCTCATTCTGAGCCTCCTCCAAAGGTTTCCTCTACAGACTGAAGGACTGAACCTGTAGTTGTTACAAGCAGAAGAGTAAAACAGGTTTGGAAAACTAACTCATAACTAATGTGTAGTCTAATAATCTGCTGAAATACGCTCGTGTGGCTGGCAAAAAAGCCAAAAGTAGCCCTTGTTGTTTTATTCATTGAGTCATCTAAAAGTGCTGGACAGGCCGGGCATGGTGGCTCACGCCTGTAATCCCAGCACTTTGGGAGGCCGAGGCGGGTGGATCACGAGGTCAAGAGATCGAGACCATCCTGGTCAACATGGTGAAACCCCGTCTCTACGAAAACTACAAAAAATTAGCTGGGCATGGTGGTGCGTGCCTGTAATCCCAGCTACTCAGGAGGCTGAGGCAGGAGAATTGCCCGAACCCAGGAGGCGGAGGTTGCGGTGAGCCGAGATCGCGCCATTGCACTCCAGCCTGGGTATCAAGAGCGAAACTCCGTCTCAAAAAAAAAAAAAAAAAAGTGCTGGACAAAGTGGTTTGCTGTATTCACCATTATGATTAGAGCTGTTGTGTCACCAAGATCGTCTCCTCTATACAGAAATCTGTGTATTACATACAACCTAGAACAATGCAGCAAGGTAAGTCTAGATTTAGAAGGTGACCATTACTGTCACTGTCCTATTCCTGTCATTGGCATGATTTCAAAATGCAAATAATCTCTTTCCCTGATGGAGAAAAGTCCAATAAACTGGAGATCAGAGGATCTTGACTCACCCCATACCACTACCAATCAGCCATGTGTAATGTAAGTTGTATTTCTTCATCTCCTCTACTAATAAATGAGAGTTTGGAAATTTTCTTCCAAAGCTAGAAATCTCTGTTATTTTCCCTAAAGTTTACATATCTTTTCATTCATGGACATCTTCATGCCTTTAGCTATTTGCTCACATCCTTTTTATCTTGAATCTGATTCAAATGTTGTAATCAGTCTTCAAACACCCATGCTCCTGTACGGACTTCAGTGTTCAACTAGAACACACCATGTATTTTTCAAGTCACTGAATCTGGAAACAAAGTAGGGTCTAGGAGATATCAAATGTGTGTAGGATTTTTATTGGAAGGGAGAGGAATAATGGCAGACCTGTGACTGTTACAAACTATTTGAGGAAGACTTTCTGTACAAAAGCAGAGGTACAGCTCATTTCCTTGTGCTTCCTATTACTATTTTCTATATGTTAAACTATCATTTTTTCATTGATGCAATGGTAGTTCTGTTTTAAGTTTTTTGAACTGAAGAAGAAGTTTATCCTGTAAAAGTTCATTGTTAATCGGTAGGACAAAACTAAGAACGTAAATACCAATAATAAGGCATCTTTAACAAGAACCCATACTACTGAAGTACAAAATAGGATATATTCAACTATTTAATGGGTTGAGGAAAATTTTAGTTATTTACCATGCTTTTTTTAAAAAGCTTGTTTAATTAGAAAAGAAAGAGCTACATGAAATATATTAGTCCCTTTTCACACTGCTGTAAAGAACTGCCTGAGACTAGGTAATTTATAAAGGAAAGAGGTTTAACTGTCACAGTTCAGCATGGCTTGGGAGACCTCAGGAAACTTACAATCATGGTGGAAGGCAAGGAGAAGCAGGCACCTTCTTCACAAGGTGCCAAGAATGAGAATGAACCCAGCAAGAACTACCAAACGCTTATAAAACTATCAGATCTTGCAAGAATTCACTCACTATCCCGAGAACAGTGTGGGGGACACTGCCCCTATGATTCAATTACCTCCACCTGGTCTCTCCCTTGACACATGGGGATTATGGGGATTACAGTTCAAAATGAGATTTTGAGTGGGGATATAGTCAAACCATAACATGAAGGCTTTTGGAAGTACTTCTGAGTTAAAGAAACAAGCAAAAATCCTAAGTTTTTGGATTTTGCCACAAGGTGGTGTGAAGAGTCCAGTTTAGTTTGGTTGTATCGCACAAGGAGGGAATAATGGAGATTAGAAAGGTTAAGTGTAGCCTCAAAGGAGGTAAAGCAGAGAAGTGGCGCAGTGGAGGTGGGAGCTGGGAGTAGGAGGTGTTTGTAAGGTTAAGAAACTTGGGATGGATCTGTAGTATATTCTTCAGGGGCTGATTTCCTCCCTTTCTTCAAAACAACAACGCTCCTCCTGTCATCTCTTCCTCTTTAACTGATATGAATTCCTTTTTTGTTTTTCTAAAGTGCCCTGAAAGACGACTTTTGTTTTTAGAAGTAATCACACAATGCATACATCCTACAGCGTGTAACTTTTCTTCTTTAGCCATAAAATATTTTCCAGTTAAGGGTTTATGAATATTTTTACAGAATGTGAACTGTTCAAGGACTAAAATCTGCAAGCTATGGTTCATATGTACCGCCTATCACTGGTAAACATTTTACTTTTAATCCACATTCCTTCCTTCTTAACTTGAGAGAATTGGAAGAGTATGAAAAAGTATAGTTATATCAAAAGAATATCCCACAGGCTTCAGCTTGATGTACTTGGAAGAGCACCGTTATGAGTGTTTCAACATTTTCCATGTGGGGTGTCAACATGTGTTGCCCGAGCAGGGCAATATTGGAGAAAACCAACCTGGAAAATCCCCTGCAGAGTATTGATTTTCCTTTCCCCAGAGAAAAGTTTAGGCATGAAAGGAAAGCCCTGCTGTTCTTACTGAAAGTCACATTCTTCTGAGTGGTTGGTTTTTCTACTGGTTTGCAGATCTGAGAGTAAGCCAATCCAAAACCTCGCTTAGAAAACTTTATTTTTATGGGAAACATTATTCATGCCCAGGGCAAGTTCTCCTCTGTAAGATTGTCATTATAGGGGCATTCCTCAAGAAGTAATTTATATATAGCTTTTGGGTGAAAGAGCTGCCCAATATATAAATATTCATTTATTCTCAGTTCAATACTAGTTTCTGATTGGTCTTCATTGCCAGCGCTTTAGGAGCTGGTAATGGGTACTATAGTTCTTGCCCTTTCCTGAGATTTCCTCCTATTAGGAAAATGAGCCAGTATCCACATGACTGCTTGTGTGGTAGGGACAGCAACATAAACACCAAAAGAAAAGTAGATCAAAGCTCCCCTGGTATTTTCATTATGTTCAGGAAAGGTCTTTGCAGGAAGCAGAATTATAGATGGGACATGAATATTGAGGACCTGTAGTGATTCAATTTAACACTGAGGATTCACAATCCTGTTTGCAATGGCAATGATAATAAAAACCAGCATTAGCCAAGTCTTTAGTATATGCTAGGCATCCTTGTAGGGACTCTACACATTTCATCTTCCCAGAACCCCCATGAGTTAGGTGCTACTGTTATCTTTATAACCACAGCACACAGGGATTTAACGACTTGCCTAAAAGGCACACAGCTGCTAAGTGGCTGAGTCAGGATTTGCAAACAGCCAGGCCAGGTCTCTTACCCACTGCATGATACAAGCTCTCATTTGAATGCTGTAGATAAACATCATTGTACAGTTATATGTAAACAAACTCATTGTGTCAGCACCTAATCTATTAAGAAACTCACCTATCTGGCAACCTTATGTATTTGAAATACAGTTATAAACCAGGTGGGGGGAAAACAGCTTGTGAGTAGATAAAATACACACCAAATCAAAGCACCAAAAAACAGGTACAATGTTCTTGGAGGGTATAGCTGACCTTTACTTCAACTGTATTTACTGTTAATTACCACGTACACTACGTGTTCCTGTTATTATTGTATTACAGCACTTATCTGTTGTTATTGTAGACAAAAGTGGTTTCCAAATCCAAGGAAATTCAGATTGGCTTTCACTGACATCTGTATTCACAGCAGGGAATGAGTTTATATCAGGTCACTTAATGCAAGAGCCCAAATCCTTGTCAATTTTAATGAATCCTAGAAAAAAACATACCCTTGTACTGGAGTTCATTAAGAAATGTTCACGCCGGTGACAAGTGATGAAGAAAATATCGAACCATGTTTGACTATTGGTTCAAGAAGAAGAAAGCATAAAATGTTGTATGGAAAGATCTCTGTTCAAATTAGATAATAATTTTGAAACTGGTAAATAGTACTTCAGGGAGTAAATATCCTTTTAGAACCAAAACTCATCTATCCATAGCAATATTCTTTGAAGGGTCCAAACAATTGAAGTTGAATGTATTTTTCTGCTTTTGTAAGACAGTGGGACTTCTGAAACAAAAATGCGGAGTCTCCTGGCCTTGCATGGGTAGAGCTGATGGCTGTTGGGTACACAGAGCCATCACACAGAGTGGGGCTGTAAGCAGGAAGGGGCCTGTCAGGGTGGGTGTGGCTTACAAGACCCAGTCTGGAGGCAGGGCCAATGGAAGTTGGTGTTTCCATCTACAGAACTTTCATGTAGCCTATTTTACTATAATAGATGTTAAAAAAAAATTGAATATGATTCACATATTAGCAAACAAAAGTGCATAAATGATTTTTCAGTTAAGGGCTAGGAGTTTAGTGCTATCTCACCAACACCTGATGAAGTTCTAACTAAAATTCTGACTCTTTGAATAATGGACCAGAAGTCCTTGCCTGAGACACAAAAATATATAGGCACCTTTCCTTCTTTACTTTAAAAACAGCCCTCTATTCAATAGAACTGTTGATTTTAGTAGTTTATCTGCTGTTGCATAGGAATCGAAACTGTGGATGACATCTCCTGAGCAGCCTGCCTTATCTCACATACTTATTCTGTACCCTCAGTTTTGTAAAATTAGCACTTCTTTGCTGATAGCATCAATTGCATCAGAACATCAGCTAAGGTAGTTTTACCCTGCCTTTTTTTTCATAATAACTTTATCCAGCTTAAAAAAACAACAGTTAAATGATGCCACCCAGGGAGCTTTCATGGTAAAACTAGAATGAGAAGGAAACTGCTTATTACTAAATTCATTTGTGTATGATGAGACAACCTTGCTATTAAGCTCAATATTATGCCTAGAATACGTAGTAAGCCTTTTTGCTCTGGAGAAGAGATCCATGTCAACAAACACTAAGAACCCAGTATATATCCATCCCTATGCCATGCATAGAAGATATACTATTGAGGAAAAGAGAAAAGATGGCTCTCAAGCAACTCAGATTCTAACAGAGAGACAGACATAAAACTGTCTAACAAACAACATGGAAAGTACTATAGAAGCACACTAGTGCCAGAAAGGAATGGGTGCAGGTGTGCAGAGGGAAGCAAGTTACCCTCTGGGTAGGGAGTGGAGAGGGAGAGAGGGGAAGAGATGGAGCAATGGTTGGGAAAGGTGGTATAGATGTTAAGATTCCTAGCTCTGGAATCATTCAACAGAACTTCACTACAAATCAAGCTCTACTATTTATTAGTGAGCCTTGGGCAAATGACTAATCTTCTTTGTGCCTTTTCTGTAATAATAGGACTCTCCTCCTTGGGTTGTTTTGAGGATTACATGAGGTCATGTATGGAAAATGGTAACCCAGTACCAGCAGACAGTTGCCCTTGATAAATGCTAGCCAAAAATAAAGAAGAAAGAGGGCTAATCTGGTAGGGGAGAGACACTTGAGGTTGGTTGAAGGATGGCTAGGCAGAAAGGGGACACAAAGTTGAAAAGTACATGGGGCGTATTATTTGGAAAAAGCAAAGTATGCATAGGAACTTGGGTGTAGAGTGTCTCATGGATGTGAGGAATAATGAAGTGGGAATGAATTAATAGTACAGGTGAGAGGAAAAGTTTGGTACATTACTACCACCCAACCCCCACAATTAGGAGAGAGAAAATATGAAAAAGAGAATAACTTACATGCTAGATTTTGTGTAATACCTAAATATCTAGCACTGCCTGGATATAAAACTGATACATATATGAAATATGAATTGGCTTTACTCCAATGTGGCAGCTATAAATCTCAGGCTACCACATGGGCTGCTCATAAGACCGATCACCAGCATCTGACATGGTGAATTGTCTTTTTCACACCTGCCTCACTTGGGTTCCAGGATACCACACTTTCTTGGTATTCTTCCTACTCCACTGTTGGTTAGCTGGGTCTGACCCTCTTTATTAAAAAAGCTGGTGACAAAATGTTACTGAAAGCTGACTCTGTAAGTATCTACCAAAATAATCACTATGGAATTTGAACACATTCTCCTGGTCCCTTCAGAACTTCCCTATGAACTGCCTACATATGGCTTTCTTCCCTTTCGCTGGCTACTCTGCCATCACTGATACCATCCATAAACTGTCTTGCCTGTTGTCCTCTGTACTCTGGAACAGCATCCCTCTCCTTTCAACATTACCTGTGGTCTTCTGCTATGCCAAACCAAGCCATAGCAGGTGGAATTACAAAAAGAAAAATGATTAGTGGATGAAGAGGTACCATGGAGTGCAGATGCAGAACCATTAATTTCCCATGGGGTAGGCTCTTCACACTGGATCAATGTGTTTGAGAAACTAGCAGTGGACTGTAGCTGTACAATCGCAACAATTAGCCACAATTTTGGCTGGTTTATATCTCTCATAGTGAAGTCACTTCCTGGCATCTTAGCAGATTTATGATGATAACCAAAATGACTACTATATCTACTATACACCAGGCAGCAGAAAAATTAACTTTTTATTTACATGCATTACATAATTTAGCACTCCCAATAATCTCTGGATTTGGCGGTTAAGATGCCTAGTTTCATAGAAAAACATTTCTCGGCACCCAGAAAACTTCTAGCTAACTGCTTTTAGACAGATATCTTCGAAGTCAGTGAAGTGGTTGGACTAGTTTCCTATCATTGCTGTCACAAATTACTACAAACTTTTGTGGCTTAAAACAATACAAGTTTATTATCTTAAAGTTCTGGAGGTCAGAAGCCTGAAATAGGTCTTCTGGGCTAAAACTAAGGTGTTGGCAGAGCGTGGCTCCTTCTTGAAGCTCTAGAGGACAGTCTATTTCCTTGCCTTTTCCACCTTCCAGAAGCCTCCTGCATTCCTTGGCTCATGCCTCCTTGCTCCACTTCCAGGCACATCACTCCAGCCTCTGCCTCTGCCATTCTTCTCTCTCTGATTTTGACTCTCAGGTCTCCCTCTTATATTAATGCTTGTGATTACAATGGGCCCACCAGGATAATCTCCCCACTCAAGACGCTTAACTTAATCATATTTGTAAAGTTCTTTTTGCCATATAAAGTAGCATATTCATAAGTTCTGGGGATTAGGACATGGAAATCTTTGGGGGGTGGGCCATTATTTTGTCTATGATAGCATCTTATAATGTAGTGTTCAGTAGACCATCTGACCTCATTTTGAATTAATTACTTCTATAAAGGCCCTCTTGCCAAATGAGGTCACATTCTAATACAGAGGATTAGGAATCTAACCTAAGAATTTTGGAGGACACAATTCAACCTAAAACAGACATTAATACCAAAATCCCCACTTCACAGCTAAACCCCTTTGAGTACATTTGGCTCTCTTCTCTAAAATCCTCCATCTCTTTTGATGACATACATTAGCTAATTAAGGTCAGCTGTCCACTGGCACACTAGAATAGGAAAAATATTCTCTAATTTTACTATTGCAGAAAGCAAGGCTCATAATGGGTAAAAAAGCAATTAACTGTAGGGCAGTCTTCTCACTTCAAATCATAGACCTTTTGAACTGAAATATTGCCTGTTTCCCCCACTCTCCTTTTTCCTTAAAATCCTTGAGGGCTTTTCACTATGCCAATGTCCATAAAGTATTACTTGTCATTCATTCAGCAACTCATTGTGGGTAGAGAGGTAGATTCACCAGATCTGACCTCTGCCTTCAGGGAAGTTAATTCTCTTGTCTTCTTCCTTTTCAGTAATTTACTAGAAGTCTAAAAATAAATATATCTCTCGCGTTTTTGGAACATTTGAATGCTAAAATTATTTTGTCCTAAAAGAAAGGCAAAAAGTTTTATAATTGCTCATGAGTTTGGCCCTGAGTATATTGAGGTGTAGGTTTTATTGTTCAAAATAAGATTTGAGGTCCTAAGGAGTGATTTGGAGAAGAATGAATTAAGGAGGAATTTCTTTCTGAACTAGAAAGAGATGTCCCTGGACAGATCAGGTGGAAACAGTTCAGCAAGATGTGTCTGTACAAGAACACGAGAATCCCACTGAGATGGAATTTCCTTCTGATCCAATGGATGGAGGCTTTGTAAGGAAATTAGCATGATGTGTAGATTATAAAGAAACGGATTATTTCTAGAGCCTAGGATTTATAAGTGCTATATTTAAATAGTTAACTGATATTGACCAAGAAGGTGATATGTGTTCAGGAAAGTCCTAGGCACTCTGATACATAACTAAGCAAATAATGTATTATCTTTTACTTGATGTTTGATAGGCTAGTTGGAAGTTGACATGGTAATGCACCAAAAGGATGCAGGATTTTTTTTTGGTCACCTTGCCAGCCAGGGGCCTCCAGCCAGCGACACCCTTGCCTGGGCCTCCCTCAGTCACACTATCTGCCACAAGAAGTGCCCCGTGTACTTGGTCTGCCAGGGCTGAGTCTGGCTTGCACATTGCCCAGCTCACGGCTGGGCTGGGCATGCTCCAGCCTGCTTGTGTTACAGCTTCTACCCATGTTCAGCGGTTCCCGAGCTCCTGTCCCACATCCAAGAAAATGAGGATACTCTGACAATTGAAGGTTGAGGAGGGCAGAGAAGAATTTTGTTGAGCGACAGCACAGTTGTCAGCAAAGAAGAGATGGTGCAGGGGTGGTCCCCTATCCCCCAGGTGGGTGGTTTCTCCTCCAGTGTGGCTGGGTCCAGGGATTTAATGGGTTCAGGATAGGGGAGTACATGCTGACTGGTTTGTGAGTATGCAAAAAAAGTTAAAGGCACCATTCAAAAGTGGGCATGACAGTGTAAAAAACCAATTAGGGAAGGGTAGGTGCATGTAAAATAGGTGAAAGCTGGGGACCAATCACAGAAAAGCACACCAACAGGAAGTTTGACTTGTAAGCTTGGCTTTAGGCTTTAAATTGTCTTTGGCTTGGAGGTGTGATTTCACTGGGGACCTGGCCCTATCTGCCTAGGCATTTGTCTGCCTCCTGCTGCTATCAAAACTATGATTTCACTTTAATTGGAATTTTACTTGCTTGTGTTAAAAATAAATAAACAGTAAAACCCCAAAACCAAAAACCCGAACATTTGAAACATAAAAATTGAGGAACAAATTATTATTCAATCAACCAAGTTCATTGGAGTGTTACTTGTTCCTCATTAGCTAATGTATGTCTTCAAAAGAGACAAAGGGTTTTAGAGAAGAGAGCTAAATGTGCTCAAAGGGTTTTAGCTGTGAAGTGGGGATTTTGGTATTAATGTCTGTTATGGGTTAAATTGTGTCCCCCAAAATTCTTATGTTAAATTCCTAATCCTCAGTATTAGAATGTGACCTTATTTGGTGAGAGGGTCTTTATAGAAATAATTCATTAAAAATGAGGTCATTATGGTGGGTCCTAATCCAATGGGACTGGTGTTCTTATTTGACGAGAAAATTCTGACACAAACACAGGGAAAATGCCATAGGAACATCAAGGCAGAGATATAGGCAGGATGTGTCTGCAAGATAAAGAACGACAAAGGCTTCAGCAAAACCACCAGAAGAGGACACAGGCATGGAACAGATTCATTCTTACAGCCAGAGAAGGAGCTAGTTCAGCTAGGACCTTGGAGTTGGACTTTCAGCCTCCAGAATTGTGAGACAAGACATTTCTGGTGTTTAAGTCATTCAGGGTGCCATGTGTAGTACCTGGTTACAGCAACCTTACCAAACCAATATAATTGGTGAATGCTCTAGAAAGGAACTACTGATTTAAGAAAATTCTGATAAGTCTCCATAACTCTGTTCCAAGTCATTCTAAGTCAGCATTTAAACACTGTCTCCTGCTTTGCTGTCAAATTTTATGGTTACCATCCTACCGGAGGGCAAAACTCTAGGCTTTGGATTTTCAGATATAAGTCATGGTGGTATACAAAGCCACTGATTGTTCTCTGTGTACTACTAAAATCACTTTACTTAGCTGTAATGGTCTTAGTGACATAAGCCTTGGAAACTAGGCAAACTACAGCAACTGCAAAATATTAACACGTGTAAACAGATTGTATCTTTAAAAGGGCTAACAGCAAAACAAATGCTAATTGGGCTGTTAAATTTCAGAGCAACTACAATTTTATACTTAATCTGCAGATTATAATAATGATGTCACTGTTTTCTTTACAAAACAACCTATTATTCCATCAAAGTAGCCAAATCCGTTAATGACTTTAAGAAGGAACATACGGATTAGAGTGATTCAATATTTTCATATGGGAAAATTTTGTTCATCTGAGAGTAAAATATTAATGACACATAAATAAGATTTTCTAAATCTTGTTAGTGGGAGATGCTTCTCAAGTTTTCCCAGACCAAGGATCATAACAGGTAACATTCTTGAGCCATTTTACATAATTTTTGAAGATAATTTGACTTATTGGATGTTACTCAAGATGTATGCAATACAGGACAAAAGAGCTTTAAAAATGCAAAAGTTAAATTGCAAAAGTCTTAAAAATAAAGTGACTTCTCTGTAATCCATATAACATAGTCACAATAAGTATGGAAAAAAATTAAAAGATGAATAAGACACTCCCTAAGAAATGTTTGGTTTATTAGAAGCAATGAACTATCATATTCGGAGTTATAATTCAGACAAATCAGTGCTACAGTAGGACTGAGAATGGGTATAGTAGAGTTTCCAAAACTATAGTCCAATCTATTATAAATTCAATACTCTTTCTCTTAGCATGGAGGATGTCAAGTGGTTAAGAAAAGTCTTTAGAATGTTAACTGTTATGATCCTTGGTCTGGGAACATTTGAGAAGCATATACCATAATGTGTGTCAAAGATTGCATTATGCATTTCCTACTAAATCTGCTCTTGCAATGATTTCGCCTAGTCTCACTGACTCTTCTTACAACGCAAGAAGAACCAGTATCATATCAGGCTATTCAAGCTGGTCATCAGTTCAAAATTGGTGACAGTTCTGAATTTCTTCCAGAAAAGTCTATACGGATTAAGGAGTTTCATCAATGAAGTACAGAGAACAGAACCCTAAACTCTGTATAAACTTACAGGTTAATCATTGTCATATATAACTCAGTATTTCTATCTTGTGATACTGAAGATTCAATATCACAAGAATTGTGTCAGTTCTTTACCATTTCGGCTTTAGATATGTACATGGAACCAATCCCTCTCCTCTTGTTCTACTGTACTGCCACAGTTGTTCATGCTACACAATGGGAGTCATTCTAGTTTCTTCTTTTTCCTTATGTGTTTCTTCTTGGGAGAGTTTTTCATGGGTATCTCCAATTTCTTCAAGTCTTGTAAGCAAGGCATATTGCTGTAAATTATCTTTGCAAGGATATCTGTAGAATGAGGGAAGGGCCGTGATGATAGAGGTGGTATCTCTCTCTGTAGCAAAGTGGAAATTTGCTTATAGTCTTAGAAGATAGAGCATATCTCTGTAGAGAAAACGGCAGGCATACTTAATGGCCAGGATGGAAGTTATGTGTTCCCTAAACTCAGGGCTCTTTTTCTGTAATGAAATCTACCATGTGAGCAAGTGTCATACAGCCTTTTTTTTTTTTTCTGTTTGTAATACCCTGTAGACATGGAGCCTTAGGAAACTGGCTCAAAAAATGCAGATACTCTGGCTCTGCTATTGCTATGATTAATAAATTATATTTTGTCTCTGACCCAGGAGACTTGTGGCTGCTGTCAGCACCCATGAAACTGTAGAAGGCTAAATTGTTAATCTGCAAGAAGAGTATAGACTTACTATAGTTCTTGACATCTCTCTCACTCACGTATCTATGCCTCCCTCAAACTAGACATAGAACTTTATATTTTCCCATCAGAGCTTTAGAGTTCCTCCTTTTTTTTTTTTTGAAACCCAATTTCTTTCTTTTATTTTTTTAAATTGTACTTTAAGTTCTGGGGTACATGTGCAGAGCACAGTTTTGTTACATAGGTATACATGTGCCAGGGTGGTTGGCTGCATCCATCACCCTGTCATCTACATTAGGTATTTCTCCTATTTCTATCCCTCCCTTAGTTCCCCACTCCCCAACAGGCCCCAGTGTGTGATGTTCCCCTCTCTGTGTCCATGTGTTCTCATTGTTCAACTCCCACTAAAGAGTGAGAACATGCAGTGTTTGGTTTTCTGTTCTAGTGTTAGTTTGCTGACAATGATGTTGAAACCCAATTTCTGTAGCTACTTAATAGCATCCCTGAGGTTCTCTCGTCCATATTGCCTCGCTCTTCTTCTTAATGGTCCTCAATGTTGCTGCCTAAATTATCTTTCTAAGATAAATCCTGCATCATTCTCCTGATAAAATGTTGTGTTGGCTTCCCCAAGGTGATCATGGAGCAATCACAAATTCATGGATTACAAATTCTACAGAGTGGCATCAAAATTTCATGAGCAACTCCCCTAACCTTATTCTTCCACTTAACTCCCGGTATCCCCAAAGTATGTACAATATTCTAATCTTGGTAAACTATGGATTCTTCAAATTCGCACTCTTCTACATTCATGCTTTGCCTATCCCATGGTGGGAAGCAGGAATGGCCCACCATACTCTCCACCCCATCGAGGCCTGGTAAATCTCATCCATCATTCAGGACTGAACTACCATTCTATTCTAGAAAGAAATTACTCCTGATATCCACTTCCCAATCTGACTTAGATATATACCTCCTACTCTTATTGCACCTTAAACACATTTCCAGAATTAGGTTTCTAGAATTGTGTCATATCTGTTGGTTTCTGCATCTGTATTTTCTGCTAAGGAAGAAAGTCATGCCTTCCCTCCTTGCATCCTCTGTATCACACAGTTCCCAGAAAAATGTAGGTGCACATTGATCCTTTCATAGATGCATGAATGAGTGCACATTGATGATTGATGCAAAATGTAAGCCTGTTCTGGAAAAAGACACACACTCAAGTTAGTAACATTAGGGCTTTTGATGAAGCTGTCTTCAGTATACACAAAATGTAGATCAACATTTCACTGCCTGTTCATTACGATCATTACTGACCCATCATTATACAAGAATTATAAAATATTATCAATGAATTAGCCATTCAACAATTTCTTGAGCTCTGTTGACACAGCTGGCCTTTGTTGACGTGATTGACTTCATGTCGGTCAGTTTAAAAACACTCAAAACAGCCATTGCAACAACTCTACATGAATGAACCCAAGTTTAATAGTAAAAACAGGATCTTCCTGAGTTCCTCTTGTGGGAAACCCGAGAACCGTGTCTGAAAAGTGTGAGATAAAAACACCCAAATTTTGCTCTTTCACGTTGGAAGATGTCAACTGTCAGGAAGAAGGAGCGCTCTGTAGCTGCTTCCTAGTGGATTTAAACACATCCCTTTGCTTCCTCCCGCAAAGTTTACACTGCTGTCCCAGGAGCAGCAAAGCAAAGGAAACAGGAGCAAATCTTATGTAGGGCAAGATGGCCAAATGAGGAAAGGAAAGAACAAGAGACGAGGGAGAGTTATGACTTTGGACCCCAGAGAAACTGCACATGGCCTTCCTCACACTCTCTCCTGCATGTGTTTTCATAGCCTCTCCGTTTCAGTTCACTTAGCAGTCCCAGGAACCAATTCCAAGTGGGAAAGATGTGACTTAGTGAAGAACTCTGAAATGTGACATACCTTGGCCTCACTGCTTGAACCTAGGAGGCAGCTTCACTCACTTCCAAAGGCCACATCGTCTCAGATATCAGCCCACAGGCACACACAGCACGGTAACTACCCTTCAAGCTCGGGTGCCAGGAGGAACCTGTGATTAGCCAGTGTCATCTCATCAAAGTGCAAAGGGGCTGGCAGCAGTCACTCAAAGGAGGGAAATCCAACTAAGATTCCTACCTGAAATCAAAGGCTTGTTCTATGGAGCAAGGGTGGACATGGGGACAGATACTTCCTCTGTGAGACAGCTTTGAAGTTGCCCTTTCTCCAAGCTCTGCACACACACTGGGTTGCCACCCACAATTCTACCTCTACCACCCAGAAGAAATCCCCAGGTGGCATGGCTTTTCCTCACATTGAGAACGAAGAGGAGGGCAGTAGGGATGCCCGTGACCTCCCGGCACCGGGCACTGTGCAGCTGGTTTTCTGCCGCCGCAGCGAGCTGGTGGGAAGGGTCTGTGCGGAGTTTGAACTGGCATATTTCTAAAGTCTTTTTTGTAATGAAATATTTATGACAGGAAATCAGGTTAGACATTCCTGAAGCCAGCAAGAGTTTAAGAACACACTGTCCTATCCTCCCTGGACATGTAAATGCAGTTAATTTTTTTGCAGGACGACCAAAGTACCTCATTCCTTTACATTTAACCTGAGCCACTGAAGGAATGCAAACACTGATGTGGAGCCAGCACTCTGGTAAAGATCACGGGGCAGGCCGCACAAGGAAATCCCCCCTGCAGCCAGAATTGACATTGCAGAGTGAGCTATGAATAGAAAGTTTGTGCATGATTATGAATATGGATAAAATACATCACTCATGGCCAGGGAATGGCAAGCAAGATTGAAAACGCATATTTTGGATGGCAGAATATTTTCAAAAATATATTTAAAGGAAAATAAACACAGATTGTGTGTGTTCATTTACTGTCTGAAGGACCTTTGGGGGAAAGAGACATCAACAACTTTTCTTTCCAAACCATTTGCTTTTCCTTGTGCTTTTGGGCACTGAGCTGGACCCTCTGGGAAGGAAGAGGGGTCTTGTAGAGTGCAGGGTAAGTAGTTTTGCTGGCAGCCATGATACCCCTTTCCTGTAGAAGACAAGCAGTTGAGCCTTTGAGTATGCCCAGGAAGGACTGTGTGGCTTCAGGAGCTGTGCTCAGCTCACTCCTGTTAGCACTTGTTTACTCCTCCTTCAGTCTCGGAAGGATTCTGCTGGCTTCTGTATTTTGTGCTCTCATCTTTTTCCTTCTAGATTATTCATGAACACGAAGACTGCATCTATACTGTTAAGCATTCAGACAAAAACAAAATGTGCCATTTTGTGTTACAAAAAGAGGGCTGGCCTTTGGCAAAATTAAGAAAAAGGAAAATGTATTTTTTGTGCGCATCTCACTTTGATAGCTATACTCCATTATGGCAAGCCCCTTCCTCCTCTTCCAGGAGCCCAAGTCTTCTAACTGTTTTCTTTGTATGCCCAGAGTCACTCATTTCCATGGCACCCAAACATACGCTGTCTGGATTGGATGTCTTTCTCAATATGCCCCTGTCTCTTTTACTCTCTTTCCCTTCAACTAATCTCACCTGCTCTCCTTCCCATTGCCGTGGGACGCTGTGACCCATTGTGATATATTTAATTAATCTGATAATGCAGCAGATTATTCTGTGGTTGATTCCAGGTAACATATTCCATTTAATAGGGACACTCACATTTTTCATTTCCTCCCTTGTTTACTACCTGAGAATCTCCCCAACTCAGAGCATTTAGTGAAAGCAACCTGAACTGCAAGACACACTGCTAAATTTGATTGGGTCATGTATTGACGCATGACCTGAAGAAGAGTAATCTATAGTCTGACCAGCAGCCTATGATATCATCTGATACAAAAAGACTCCGCCCAAATGGAGACATATTGTGTACTGATTTTATTATTTATCAGGGATCTTAAATAAGAAGTCTACCAATTGTTATCATCTGAATTGAGAGGTCATAATGTAGAACACTAAGGGCTGTGGGTAGAAGGTTTAGGTTTCAGTTCTTAGGTTCAGTGCACATGAGACCCAGCTAAGCTGTTTTCTGCTGTGGGTTATCATGGTACCCTGCTCCTGCCCCGGAGTTTTTCTCTCAAGCAAGGCAGCATAGACGAGAACAACAAGTATCTCCCGGCGATTATGCCTTCTTTTCAGGAAGGACTCTGTCTTGTTCCTGTGAACCATTGGATTACCTAAGAGTTCTCAGAATAATCGAATAAGGGAAAAACATCTATGACAACCTGCTGAGTTAAATAAGTCTGTTCCTAGGTTTATGAAAATTTGAATAAGTCAGTTTATGACTCATGGACTAAAATAAGAAATCTATGTATCACTTGTTAACCCATCAATAATTATAGCCCCATATTCTATCATACCCATTGTTGACTGTAAATTAACTTTCTGTAAAAGTTACATGTTCCTTTGTTGACTGAAGCCAATTACCTCTGCATGAGACAGCCTCTAGAATACAGAGATACTATCTTTTAACTTGTTTTGTAAGTCATGTGGCCTAGTGGTTACCCCTATGAGTGTTGAGTAAATGTCATTTGAAGGTGCTCATGCCAATGCTAACGTTGATGTGTGTGATGATGATATGGATAGACTTAAACTAAAGATGTGTCATGTGTAATTACAGCATAACACTAACTGATGTTCTGTTGTCTGTCTATTTCCTGTCTCTCTTACTAGGAAGTAAGATCCATGCAGACAGGGGCTTGTTTGTTACTGTTACATTCCTAATGCCCAGAACAGTGTCTTTAATGTACTAGACACTTAATAAACATTTGTTAAATGAAAGATATTTAAAAAAAACTTGAAGAGGAAGTCATTTCCCCTTCCATTATCCAAACTTCAGTATTTGGCCTAAGGCAGACTGTGTTTTTCTCCATGCTATGCCAGACCCACTTCTTGACATTAGTCTGTGACTGCTGTTACCCCAGATTTTAATGAATGGTTGACCTACTTGGTACAATTTTTTTTTGATAATGTGGTATTTTTGGAAGGCACATACCTGATAATATTTCTTATGCCTGACACTGATGTGGTAACTACAAAAACATACCCCAAATATATGCTCTTGTTATTAAGTAATTTGTCAGTGTTTGAATAGGCGGCAAGGGAGGATGTTTTGGTAGAGTTTAGGAGTAGAAAAAGCAAAATTGACTGTCCATGTTCCCCTCTCAGATCTGCCTCATGATTTTATAAATAAATATTGTACATACATATACACACACATAAAATAAAAAACACACACACGTATGTGACTTATAAAAATAAATAGATAATTGGAAAAAACTGGCACGTACCTCAGTGTAAGAAAGCTAACATTTCTACAAAACTCTTTGAAAAACTGATGGAGGATTATCTTCCAAATTGCTTAAAGGTTACTTGGAAAGTATCTTTACATGAAAAATAGCTTAAATACTGAATTCAGATCAATTTTCTATGAGTTTAGTTTCTCTAGGAGAGAAAAACCAGTCAAGTAATGATTTATAAGAAGATTTTCATGTTTTGTTTTACTGTCATTTTTGCCTGAGAGAATGTTTCACGAGAATCACTCAAAATTTAGTAGATTTCACTTGTTTTGCAGCAATCCCAGAAGAGAAATAAATAGCTAATATATACAATTATTGCAACAAATCAGTCTTATTGAATATCATTGTTTCTCTCCATTGTTTGGAAAAGTATTTAGAAGTAAGAGGAGAAGCATTACTTGAAGCTGGGAAGTGAAGATTCATAAGCAAGTGAGAATTATTTCAGTTATTTTACATGTCTCCACAACAGATGTGCAGAAGGGACTCTCTCATCTTTGTGGCTGTGAATATCTCCAGATATTTCCTGACCAGCTCACCTTAGAGCTTTTTGGCATCAAAAGGTATCAATACTTTATCAACTGTGACAAATTCTTATTAAATATCATATTTACCCTTTGTTGGTAGAAAATACAATTTTTCTGAAAAACAAAGAAAGCCAAAACTTCCAATTTGAAATGCACAACGTTCGGGAAACATGAAGTGTATGACTACCATTTGACTTCAGTCATCTCAGGAACTGCAATGTTTAGCCAGGGGAGAAATGGCTGCCTATCAGATAACCCATATCATGTTGACCTATTTATTAACTTCTTAGTGTTATTACCTGTTATTTTTCTTTTACTTTCTGTGCTTTTTT
>NW_016107396.1:298646-340760 GCF_001604975.1 Cebus imitator
ATGGAGTCTTGCTCTGTCGCCCAGGCTGGAATGCAGTGGTACAATCTCCACTTACTGCAACCTCTGCCTCCCGGGTTCAAGCAATCCTCCTGCCTCAGCCTCCTAAGTAGCTGGGATTACAGGTGCACATCACCATGCCTGGCTAATCTGTGTGTGTGTGTGTGTGTGTGTGTGTGTGTGTGTGTGTGTGTGTTTAGTAGAGACAGGGTTTCACCATGTTGGTCAGGCTGGTCTTGAACTCCTGACTTCGTGATGCTCCTGCCTTGGCCTCCCAAAGTGTTGGGATTACAGGCATGAGCCATTGCACCTGCCCTGTGCTTTTTTTCAGTTAAGTTCTTTTCCATATATGTAAACGGATCAGATAACCAAACTATCATTAAGAAAATGTAAGTAGAAAGTTGTAAAGGGAATTAATCCTCTTTTACATTTTCAAGACAATAACAAAATAATCTTTAAAAAATTAGTATGACAGAACTGAAGCTTCCTGTATAATTATTAGACTATATACTTCATAGTGGTAGAAACAATGGAAATCTTGTTTGCTGCAGAATACCAAGGACCTAACACAGTGCCTGGTATGTAGAAATTGCACAACATATACTTATTGATAGACTGGAACATAGGGAATATGTTCTGGCAGAAAAGTCAGTTCAGAAATCTATTCTTAGCCAAGGGACATGCCAAGCACAAGCAGTGCTAACCAGAAAAAGTGCTCTTCAAGGAAATGATGAAAAACACATACATAATTCTGAGAAGTAAACATCTTAAAAATTTTTAGTAGAGCCTTCTATGTTCAACACCGTTTGAATAATTTTACAAATTAGAAGCCAGTGTTGGCCAGGCGTGGTGGCTCATGTCTGTAATCCCAGCACTTTGGGAGGCCAAAGCAGGCAGATCACGAGGTCGAGAGATTGAGACCATCCTGGCCAACATGGCGAAACCCCGTCTCTATTAAAAATACAAAAATTAGCTGGGCATCGTGGTGTGCACTGACAGTCCATCTCAAAAAAAAAAAAAAAAAGTCAGTGTTTTGAATAAACCTAGAGCCTGAACAGCTATTTCCAGCTTTTCAAATGTGAAAAGCAGATTTTTCCTCTTTAATTTCCAGAAAAGACCTGAAATTAATCAGCATCATTGCAGGGAGTATTCTTACAGCTCCACTCTCAAGGAATACACAGAGAAGCACCATGAAGCAGAGTAGCCACAACGACAAGAACAAAGCCAAATACACAAATAGAGGTTGTAGACACAAAAGGCTGAGAATGTATGTAAACCAGTATTAAATGGAAAAACTTTGGGGTTGTCAACATCTAATTGTAATTGATATAAGCTTGCTTTTTATTTTACAAAAAAATTTTTTTGAAATTTTTATGTACAGTAATAGAACTCAGATGTAAGATAGAAAGTAAAAGATAAGATTGATGAGCTTTAATTGTACAAAAATGGTGCTTCCTTAGAGGGTTTGGGCAGGGAATGGAGATGGTAAGATGAGTTTTGAAAGGTTTGAGGAGAAATGCAGGAGGACACTCACAGGATGTCCCTCCCCCAGTTTATAAATGGAACATTATCCATTACCTACGAAGACCTCTGAGCGCCCTTCTAGAATGCTGTATCCTTTCCTCTTCCAGCATAAGTGACTACCGAGCTGCGTTATGGCTGCTGTTACTTGAATCTAGACAGGGGTTTGTGATAGCCCCAGTCAATGTAGCACGCAGACAAGATGCCATGTGGCTACTGAGGCTAGGAAGTAGCTTCTGCTTGGCTGTTTCTCTCAGGATGCTTGTCCTGGGAACCCGGGCTTCACCTGTGAAAAAGCCAGGCCACATGCAGAGGCCATGTGCTGGTTGACAGCTTCTGGTAACCTTCCTGGCCGAAACGAGCAGGAAGCACCAGACCTGTGAGCGAAAGAGTCTCCAGATGACTCCACATCACAGCCTGTCTCCCAAGGAGGCCTCCGACATCATGGACAGTGTCCTTCCCTTCCTCCAGCAAATTCATGACCTACAGAAATGATGAGAGATAATGAGCGACAGTTGATGTTTTAACTCCTCTGTTTTGGGGTAATTGTCATGCAACAACAGATAATGAATGCGCCACTTTACCATGTGGTTTTTCTCCTTTTCTGATATATGGCCAAGTTCCACCCTATATTGCTTTTATATAATATATGGCTTTTGAATTTTATATGAAAATAGCATCATACTTGATCTATTCATCTGAAATTTTTTTTATTCACAGTTATATTCTTGATATCTATCTATCTATCTATCTAGGTCTATAGCTAAATTTATTTTCATAGCTATACAGTCATGTTCCATTTCATAAAGCCAAAATTATTGATTGGTTAATACTGAGGATGACAGAAATTTTTGTTTTCTTTGATGTCTTTGGTATTAAATACAGCACATTGTTGTACGTGTTTCATGGTGGTGGTGCACAAATGCAAGAGTTCTCCCTGGTATAGATATTATCTATAACTTTGAGATCAATCCTATGATGTTTATAAAAGTTAAGGCCCAGTATGGGTCAATTTTCAGAAATTTTGCTTTGAAAGTATAAGTATCCTCTATTTGCCATGTAAAGTATTTTGTATATTTTTATGACACGATTTGTGTTAGTAAAGTTCTTCAAATATAATCTTTCTTATTTATTTCTTACTATCAATTGCCGACAGGACTGTATTAAAATCTGGTATTTTGGAAATCTTATTTCTCCTTGTACTTCTGACAGTTTTTGGTTTATACATTTGAAGGAAGTCATATCCGGTGAAATTATGTTTAGTATTAATATCTCTTCCTTATTAATGAATTCTTTTATCCTTATTCGATAAATATTCACAAAGTCCATATTGCTTTATCAGCTTTATTGTAATTAGTTTTTCCCTAGTATATATTTTCCATACTTGTAAATTTTAATTTTTTATCTATATATTGTCATTGTGGTTATTAGATAAGATGGATTTAGTTACTAATGTGATCTGAAAATATTTATGTTGGAGCTTTTACTGAACATGCAGTTTTTATTGTTATTTATATATTTGGATTCATTTCTACGTTCTTATTTTGTATTTTCTATTTGTCCTGAATGTATCATATTTCTGTTTTTTCTATGATGTTTTCTAAACTCCAGAAAGGTTTATTATTATCATTTGTATGGTTAATAAGTATTTTTTAGATGTACGTATAATTTGCTTGCATTTTAATCATTATTTTTCCTTACATATTTATACCTGGGACCATTGTCTTTCTTTCTGAATTACATCTTATGACTTTTGAGTGTGAAGGAGATATTCTGTTAGTGGGAAATTGTCTCAGATTTTGCTTGTCTAAAAATTTATTTCTTTCATCTTCATTCTTGAATTACCTGTGAAGTTTTTGTAACTTTCTGCTAATATTTAGTTTTTTTCTCAGCACATTGGGGATTTTGTTACACTCTCTTCTGGCTTTTAATTTTACTATTTTTTAAAGTTAGCTCCAATCTAACTGGCATTCATTTATATAGTTTCTTTTATCTCTAGCTAGATTTTTAAAATAAACTTCATTGAGGTATAATTTACATATCTTACAGTTCACTAATTGTAAACACACAATTATCTCTTACATAGGATCAAAATTTTTTCACTGCTTTTTTTTTCATAATTTTACTCTGATATGCTTAGATGAGATTTTCTTTTTATTTATCCAGTTTGGGATTCATTTGACTAATTAGATTCTTGAACTGGGGCTTGGAGCTATTCGTTATTTCTGAAAAATTATCAGCCACTATTCCTTCAAATATTTCTTCTCCGCCACTAATTCTATGACCCTAATTTAATGTGTTAGACCTTCTCACTTTATCTTCTATGTCTCTTAAACTTTCTTACAAATATTCTACGTCTTCCAGCTGTACTTTGTTTTCATAATTTTTTTCAAGCCTATCTTCTAATCCATAAACACCAGTTAAAATTGACTATTAAGTGTTTAATGTCCATTTTTGGTGTTTTTCTAGAAGTTCAATTTTTACTTTTGGAAATTGTGCTTCACAGTTATTTTATACTATCTTGGATCATATTTTGCATTACTTTTAAAATTTCTTTTAGATCATGAAACATATTATTTTATATTATAGTCTAATTTTTACCAGCATGAGTCTGCTGTCTATTATTATAGCTGGCTCACATATATTATGCTTTGTGTCCTTCCGTATTTTATTATTTTTGATTCACATTTCTTGAAGTTTTAGGCGAAGAAATTAATTGAAGTCTGAGTTTCAAGAGTTCATCCAGAGAAAGTCTGGATTTGCTTTGCTAGATGACTAGTGACATTGCCAACCTGTTACCATTTTACAGTTTTAACTTGAGGATTCCCAAAACTGTCTATTTGGTGGAAAAGTGGTTTGCAAAACCATGTGAGCTACAACTTGTGACTAGAAGTTTTCAGGGAAAATGTTCCATTTCTCTGCCTAACACCAAGGTTAGCACAGGTGTTTTTCTTTGCAGTCCCCAGAGTAAACTTAATGATCTTATTTCTAGTTTAGTCTTCCACTGAAGACATAAGCTTTGGGGTTTTATTTTTGTGTAGAGTAGAAGAGTACATTCTGGTCTATAATTTGAATAGGACTTGGGTTTTATCTCCTGTCCTCTGTGCACATGAAGCCATGAAATTAAGCTCAAAACCGCCAGGTTTTAGTGAATACCTTCAGGATAAAAGTAGCATTTGGCTTACTCCTCTAATTTATATTTTATCTATGTTTTGACCTCAATTGTCCTTTAATTTGTTGCCAAATTATTGAAACATTTTATTAATAATTTTTTACAGCAGGAAGTTGATCAGAAAGACTAGTCCACCATCCTACCATAATCAATAGTTGTGTTTCATATTTTTTGATATAAATTAAATGTGACATCAAGAAGATGTATCATTTTTCACTAATTTTTCTGTGCCTATATGTCAATATATCTCATCTGTTATATGTTTTCTCTTTATGCAGAGGTAAGATACTTAACCGTTATGTTTAATTTAAACTGAGAATAATCCTGGCACCTGTTTTATAAGGTTTTTTTTGCAGGTTAAATGAGCCAGTGTACCTAAAATACTAGAGTGCTTGGTATGGCATCTAATGCTGACAAAAGCCTAGCTATTGTTATTTTTATTTCTATACTCTATTGAGAAAAAAAGAGACTTCTGTGGCTAACACAGTCTCTGTGAAAGGTTAGAAAGCCCTACTCAAATACTTGAACTCGCTTACTCATCTGAAACTAACAGAAGTTTGAAAGAGATTTTTTTGCTAATAAAACGCCGGAATTTTCTATCAATGGTTTAAGTAAGAAGACAATGAACACATGTAATGTGCATTCCTAATCAAGTAGCAATAGCAATGATAAAAGAAAAAAATCAGAGTATTCCAAGAAAAAAATGAAAGAAATAGGTGGAAGCAATTAATACTAGATTGTTAACATTGTTTTCTAGAATAATGGTTACATGAGCTATTGTGCTTATGATGTGTAGGCAGCTGGCTTTGCTAACACTCACATACACTTTATTACAGATATCCTTAACCTCCATGCTTCACGTCTTTCTGAATTTAGACCATTGTTACCCCTTATGTTCTGAGAAATGAGGGATTTGAGCAGGTGATTTGTAAAGAATTCTAGACCATGAGATTATGTCACCAAAACATAACTAAGCTCGTTGATAGGTAGAGAACTAATTTGGGAGGCCGTGTGAACTTGGGCTTTCAGAACAGTAAGTTCATAAAAATTAGGGGCAAAGATAATCCGCACTGAAGATTGCAAAGTGTTTAATGAAGAGACTAAAGTTATCTGGACGCCGTGTTGTCATTTGCTGCCTCTGCTTTTGTGAATGTTGATGATAACAAAGACTAAGAAAATCTTTATCTCCTTGATAACCTGGATCATTGGGATTCTTTAAAAGACAGATTTGTTTGGCATTTTATTTTTCTAATTTTTAAGATGAATCTTCAATGAATGAAAGGTGATTTAGGGACAATATCTCTGGAAGCAGGATGCTGTTTATTCAGATTGGGGACAAGCCTGTGTGGCTTGCATTTTCAGCTTCCCACAGTGTTATGGAAACAGAAGTCAGCCTTGGCTTGGAAAAATGGCTCTCTGTCATTCTCTGGATGTGCATCTTCAGGGAACAGGCTGCCAAAACAAACAGGCACCATTAGATTCCTTTCCACCTCCCACGGAAGAGTGGCCTTATTGAGGATGAGCTCTAGAATGGTGAGAAAGGATTTATTCACCCATCACTGCCTTTGCCCTCCCCAAATTCTTAGACCCCTCACTTGAACCCTGCAGGGGATGCAGACAATCAGCATAGGAATGTTTTTGTAAACACTGTTTTTCAGACAGTCCTTCTTCATCAATGAAAAAAATGAGGACAGCCTGGACCCTTATTCTGCCTTTGCTGTTGTTGACTGGCTCAGGAAAAATTGGACAGTTGGCATTTAAAATGTGACTTTGCTGTTAAGCATGGCTTTTGTAGACCCACGTATACATACAAATATATTTAATCTAAAGTTCTCGTAAGTGGGGTCTGAGATTTGTCCTTGCTGTTTAATAAGAGAAAGTGTCATAATGTTATGAGCTGGAAAAGATCTTAGAGATTAATTAATGCAACTCCTCTTTGTATATACAAAACATACCTTGCTTGTGACCCAATGATTCATAACCACTCAAAAAATGCAAACTATGTGAAATTTCTTGAATATTTCCATAAATTTGCTTGCCATTCCCTAACCCTTTTGAAAACAGTTCTTTTAAAGGGCAATAGGTCCAAGTGACCTTTTAAAACTTACAGTGAGAAATTCATTACTGATGAATACCTATTTTGAGACCAATGAGAAGATACTTTAAATTGGGGGAAAGAAAAGTACATTATTATGTATCAGCAATATAGGTGCCATTATTATAATCATCTGACCCTCAGAACATCTTTTGAGGTCATCTTTTCAAGCTAACAAGCCAAAAGCAAATATTTCTTTTATGGCCTGGTGTGTTCTAAGCCTTAAACTTGGTATCTTGAAGGACATGGGAAAAATGAAAGGCAGTTATTGCTTACTGAGAGCTGGCAGAGATGAACATATTGCAATGCTTTTGTGAATCGGGGAACATAATTACATAGCAGAGTACCAAAATTGCATAGCACATATCAACAGCAGATCTGGGTGAAAAGGTAGATTGAGGGTAATTGGGGGAAAACCTCACAAAAGAGATGAGATTGGCGTTTGATTATGATTATAAAGAGAAATCTTTTGGTTTTGCTCCATTTAGCATGGTCATCAGCACAAAGAACCTCTTTGAGTTGACATTAAAGGGCTATTACTGACCACTTCACTGAATGACATAACAGGCAAAGGAATCATGTGGATTTTCCAGACCACACACCCACTAATAAATAATTGGATCTTATGCTCTTTAAGTGGTACTGTTTCAATTATCAAAACTGTTTTCTAAGTTAAAATACAGTGCCTGGTGAAAAGAAATGTAGGTTTAGAAACACTGACATAACAGGGAATACACATTATATGACTTTTTCAGTTGCAGTATTTTGTAGCATTTAGTACCCAGTATCCTAAGTGTGTTTTTCAGATTTTCCTATATTAGGTCTCCTAGCAGTAGTTAGAAGATAGAAGAAAAGCATTTTTGCAACCTATTGATGATATCACAACAGGAACAGCAAAATCAAATTTATAGAACAAGATGTCTTGGCTAAAGTTTGTTCAGCAGCATAGCATAGTGTATAAGGAAAAGCAACGACTGCCCCTTGTAAAAGTGTTATAAAATTATGTCACACATACATAATTATATATACAAATCAGAATACTAACCACCTGGGCCAACAGATTTTCAACTCGTTTCAGATATATTCCATTATTTTACTCAAAGGCTGTATTCATCACTTTTTATGAAATGAAAAGATATATAATTTACTAAAGCCAGAGCTAATTTTAGCATACACACACATACATACATGTAAATAGCATATATTTATTTAAAACATATGCACACATATGTATATACATACATATATAAATTAACATAAAGTTATAGCTTACAATACATATATATATATATATACACTACATAAATAGCCTATAAATCTATTTATAACACAATACACATTTTTTTGAACTGGAAGTCAGTGTTGACTTAAACACACCTTAAAGACGTTTCTGTTACAGAATTTGCTATTAAAGTAAATGTTTTCATAAGTTAGCGGTAGTTTCAGGGGTCAGAAGAAATCTCTAACTTATTTTGCAAATGAGTCGAACAGGATCTAAAAATCTGTGTGCTCACATGTTCTCACTTATAAGTGGGTGCTGAACAATGAGAACACATGATCACAGGGAGGGGGACATCACACACTGGGGCTTGTCAAGAGGTGGGGTTTAGGGGAGGGAGAGCAGCAGATGGGGGAATAGGGGAGGGATAGCATTAGGAGAAATACCTAATGTAGATGACGGGGTGATGGATGCAGCAAACCACCATGGCACGTGTATACCTATGTAACAAACCTGCAGGTTCTGTACACGTACCCCAGAACTGAAAGTATAATAATAAAACATAAATAAGTAAATAAAAGTCTGTGTGCATCTGTTAAGATCTATATGACCTCTAGATCAAATGTATGTAGGAAATGCAGATGTACATCAATTGGAAGAGAAATTGTTTTCTAGGCCTCCATAAGAATCTTTCATTGTAATTATGTGGTTATTATAAACAGGCTTTGTTATGATTTTTCTAGAGATCTGCTTTACAATTTTAAATGCAAACAAATAGCATGGTCAGTTTGCGTCTCTAAGAAGAATTTTGGCATAGGATGTTTTCCTGGGTAGGTCAAAAATATTCCATCTCCACAATAAATATACAGACTTGTTTCTACTTGATCAATGGCTTGAGTAATTAGAAACCTGTGTATAAGACTAGCACTGTAACCAAGATCCAATTTAGGAAAAGATCTCTCAGAGATGAGCAGTTTTCCTTCAGGGAATACTTCAGTCACTTGGATCAAGTTCCTTATATTAATTCATCACTAGCCATTTTAAAAATGATTTACAACCACTGTAAGAATTACTGTTCAGTAACAACTTTTGCTAACTACCCCCAAAATACTAATTCATTATAAGACTTTCTCAAAAAACAGATCTCTGGTTTCTAAAGTTGCAAAGAATATTTTAGCATCTTTAAGTACAGGGTTTGATGATCTGAACTCCATTAAATATTTGAAAGGGTATAATGCAGAGTATGTATTCAGCTCATTTGTAGATATTAACTCAGGTATTTGTTAAGCAAATGAAGAAAATAAATATTACCTAAGAGAATTATGTGTTTTGTATTTTAAAAGATATGATATAAAAACTTTAACAGACTTGTAAAACTTTTCAGTGATTTTCTAAAAATTTACCAAAAAAGTAGCCATTTGGAATTTACAAGTAGCTGGTAAATCACCCTAGGAAATTGTCCTGTTGTTGAGGATATGCATCAAGAAAGACAGACAACAACCCTTTCCTCATAGAGTTTGTGTTCTAGGAAGGCGAGAGCACAGACCACGTGTGGGCGTCCTATCAAAAAAAAAAAAAAAAAAAAAAAAAAAAAAAAAAAAAAAAAAAAAAAAAAAAAAAAAAAAAAAAAAAAAAAAAAAGATGGTCCTGAAATTTAGCAGTTTGAACACTTACCTTTTCTTCCAGAGATAAACATAGAACAGTCATGAAATTAAATTATTTAGAATTCTTTTTAGGCATTCCAGAGAACACAATTTTGAAAAATCTTAATGACAGTTTTTTTGGTTTGTGTTTTCTCCAGCTCTAAATAAGAAATGAGTGAAAGAAACTGTAATAACTACCTGCCTATCAGAGTTTCACATCTCATTTTTTGGCTGCACAGCTAGGCCTGCACCGTGTTCTTATTAGTCCTTTTATCAGTGTCTACTGTCTTTATGTAGATTTGCTGTTTTTAGCGCTTTGGGAGGCAGATGTGGCTTTAGGCCGGAGGTTTGGGACCAGCCTGGGCAACACAGTGAGACTCCATCTCTATGAAAAATATAAAAATTAATTGGATGTGGTCGTGTGCGCACCTGTAGTCATACCTACTCGGGAGGCTGAGGTGGGAGGATCACTTGAGCTCAGGAGTTGAAGGCTGCAGTGAGCTATGACCATGCCACTGCATTCCAGCCTGGATGACCGAGCAAGATCCAGTCCCTAAAAAAACAAAGGCTTTGCTGTTTTGGTTGACAACTCAGAATTATGTTAAATAATTAAGCAATTTATTAGTTATTTCTGTTAAATTACCTAATCATTTTGACCATTATGTGAACAAATGAATTTCTTGTTCATCAATTAGTTTGTTGTGTTTGGAACACATTAGTCAGGCAGTTGACGAGAATACAGTCTTGCTTCACTGAACTCTGGGACATCATAATAAACTTGCTCCTCAACAAATTTGAGTTATTTAGTGCTGCCCCATCTGTTAATAGAACTAAAAGAATGTTGTTGAAGAATTGGCTATTAACAGTTCCAAACCCATTACAGAGGCCAGTGGTCAAACAAGCTAGAGCCCCTTTATATAGAAGAACTGCATTTGTGAATTTCTCTTTGTATATCTGGAGTTAGTTTGGTGCTATGATCATTCTAGTTGCTGGGAAAAAAAAAAGACTCCAAGCTGTGATATCACACACCTCTTTGACACCAGGTTTGGTCACAGGTCTCTATCACCATCAGATTTTCCCTCCTAATAGTTCTGGAATATGTTATCCAGCAGATTTAGTCCACTAGACCTTAAAATGAGCTAAATTTTGCCCATTGAAGGTCATAGGTAATTTGAAGGAGGATTAGGAGGACACCAATATTCTAGAGATATGGAAATTTTCTCAGAATCAAGGAAGACTTTCTAAATATCCCCTGTAATTTGGAGTGTCTAAGGTGAATTAAATATTCCCAGGTCTAGAAGATGACCTAAGATCCAGCCTTCTGCCTAGGTGTTAATCTGGGACTCAAGCATGAGCAGTTCTGGGTGCCTATCAAAGCCCTGCCACTATTTATGAAAGCTTTGCCAAGATATTTGCTCTTCTATGCCTTTCATTTATAAAGTAATTATATGTTTTTTATGGAGATTTGTCTGCTAATGAGTAAATGAAAAAAAGTGCTTGACTTTGTACTCAATAGGAATTGGCTTATTACTAATTGATTTAGGTACAGTTTTACTTTGTTCCAGACTTTCAGTTCCAGAGTGAATGTTATCTAAAGCCATGTATTTCAAACTATTCATGATACATAAGTAGGTAGTACTAATTATGAAATAATTTACATTAATACAGAATAGGCTAGAACATATTCAAGAGCACCACATAATTATAAGCATGTGTATTATTTCCTGAAACATTTGTTTCAGATTATATATGTGGAATTTGATGTAAAATGTGTTTCTTAATGTGAGTCATATGCCACAAGCTAGAAAAACACTGATTAAAACTTTACTCTTTTAAATCATTTTGTTTAATCTGATAGAAACAAACCTGTGCTCTTGGTGGAACTGAGAGGTCCATCATGCAAAAATGCTGAATTTCCTAGTTTTTATTTTGTTCTTGTTAAACTGAATTTGCCAGTAGTTTAGGGATTTAAAAAAATGGATGAGGCTCTAAGTGGGAATTATATTAAGTGATTAAGCTTTACACTAGCCAATGGTTTCACAAGATTGGCCCAGAGTCTGTGAGTTTATTGCTTAAAATCAGTTATCTTGTGCCAAATGTACCCGTCTAAGAAGAAAACATTATGACATAAATTACATTCTATCATTGATTCAGTGAGATTATAGCCAGGCTACATTGTTATAATAATAGCAAAGATAACACGGTTGGTGAAAAAAAATCTTTTAAAAAATGAGCAGGTAAAAATCATTTTTTCTTCCTTTCTGTACTCACAAATCTGTTGCATATAACGTAACAATACTACTTTATAAAATTAGCTTCACCTGTCTTAGGTTAACTGTATCTAGCAGATGTAGGGAATTCCTAATGAAATGGTTAAAACCAATTGAATAAACATTCTTGGTAACTAATGACAAGAGTCCAAGAATATAGGGACCTGATTCTTCCATTTTCCCAGCTCCAGGGAATTAAAGTCTCACATAACATGTGTTTCTCTCAGTGTTTTCCACTCCAACAGAAGTTTCCTTTGTAAGACTCCTGCAAATAGCATACCAATGGGTAAAGGAACAGCTTTTAAAAAATCTGTTCTGTTTCTCCCCCAGATTTTTCAAATGTATTAACTTTGGTTTCAACTCATCTTTCCCACAGAAAAAGTGGGGGAAAAGTGCTTGTTTTCATCTGGCCTGGGCTGCAATGTTTTCCTTCAGTACAGAGAGTAGTTGAGAGGGCATCTGTCTGGGTCACAAAGACAGATCTCATCTGTGTTTTTCAATGTGCAGGTAGGTGGTCTCAATGTCTTTGGCAGAATACAGTAGACAGATAATAAAATGACTTCAGGGACAAAGTACCCTTGTCAACCTGCCATCGAAGACTATATAATTCCTCCTTTGCTAGTATGACAGGGTTGTTCTTTTCAATGTTGCAAACCTTCATAAAACCCCCAACTTTGTAGAGTAAGGAATTCCAAATGAGTCCTTCCTTGGAAAAAAGAAAAGAAAATTCTTTAAGACATGTGCAGACCACATCAGTGATACATGAACCACAGCCGAGTTTTCTAAATGTCTTGTGAACAACCTAAGAACCACATCAGTCACCCATAGCCATGGTGAACAGCTGTTGAGAGAATCATCTGCCAACCATAGAAAAGACATGCAGAACACTGGAACCACGCAAGCTAGTTTGACTTATACAACTGATAAGGAGTAAAGTTCTGCCAATCATCCTGTTCATAGAAGTAAAGCCATGAAGCCTTATGATCAGTTAAATCAGATCTACCATACTATTTTGCAGAAATATTTTATATCATTAATATATATTTAGAGATTCCTGATTATGCAAATTGTGGTCAGTGAAGTGTTAGTGGCTTGGGGAAGGTACTAGGTAGTCTTAACTAGTTAGTTCTATTTGAAATAACCAAGTTATTTCATATTCATTAGCATATCTGTGTGATAATATGTTTCTTTCATTCTATTAACTTTAGCTTCATTTCCATGTTATTTTTTAAATATATGGTAAAAAAGAGAAAGCAAACAAAGCAGATGCTGAATTCTCAGTTACTTAGGTATTGCAGATTTAAATTGTTTTTAAAAGATACAAAAGAGCTGAGTGGAAATCTGGGATGGATATATAAAGAAATGGTACTTTTCCAAAGTCTAGAAGAAGAGATTGAAAGATGACAGAAATAACATTTTAAAATGCTTATATTAGAGGTATGCTTAAGTAATATTTCTGATGAAAGCATCTATAGTCTATTTAGTAGAAGCATCCAGGCAGAGTAGAAGTTTCTGGATTAAATAACTTCAAGAGCATAAAACATTACCTTCTACTTTTTAAATTTTTTTTGAGACAGAGTTTCTCTCTTGTTGCCCAGGCTGGAGTGCAACGGTGTGATCTCGCCTCACCACAGCCTCCGCCTCCCGGGTTGAAGCGATTCTCCTGCCTCAGCCTCCAGAGTAGCTGGGATTATAGGCATGTGCCACCATGCCTGGCTAATTTTGCATTTTTAGTAGAGACAGGGTTTCTCCATGTTGGTCAAGCTGGTCTCGAACTCCTGACCTCACGTGATCCACCCGCCTTGACCTCCCAAAGTGCTAGGATTACAGGCGTGAGCCACCACACACAGCCCTATCTTCTACTTTTAAGTATGAGATCACTAGTCAAATATAGAATTTTTATAGCACATTATTACTATTATTTGCATCTTCAAAGTCATTTTTTTAACTTCCACAATATATTCTTATTTCAATCATTTTATGATTAAACTTAGTTATGACAATTATTCAAATTTGAATACCACATAGTTGTCTTCACTACGACTATTTTATACTTGCACTAGCAATTTAGTTCTATGCATTATTGCATGAATAGCATGAAGTCAATGAAGAATAGGTTATGAGTTCAATCCTTGGGCAATCTATTTAAACTTTCCAAAGTCACAGAAAGCAGCTTTGTCTCAGCCAGCCCTTCACAAGTATAGGCCTTCATCCTGCAGTAGATTGGATAGGAAATAAGGGTAGAGTTCCATCTCTAACATTGAGCGCACCCCTGGAACCCTAGGACTTAACAGCCAGTGAGTTGTACCAAAAACCTTTTTGTTTACATTTCAATGATTATCGATCATCAAATGGGTCAGAAATACTGAACTAAAACCACAGATGCTATATATGCATACATAATGTAGAACTAAAGAAAGCTTTAGATAACAAGCAAAAGTGTAAGTATTACATGAATCTCTGAGAATCTCAGTATTGGGAGATAAATTGAGTTTTTCTCTGGGCCTCCATATTATATATAATTGCTATTTTTACTGTATACTGTTTTGTCTCATTTGTTCTTCAAAGGTTCCAGTGATAAGCCTCCCATTACTTTTCTTGATGGGGATTCTGTGATCTGAGAAGTCTCATCAATAGGAAGTTTATCCTAGTGTGGTTCTTGTGTTTTTAACCAGACATTTTTGAGGTATTAATGTAGTCCAACTATTTCTGTGTTAGCCACATAAATTTTATGGGAATCAGTCCATTTATTTTTATTTAGGGAGGAACCTGTCAGGAATTTCTTTTACCAGAGAACAGACACTTTTTGTGATTATTATGTGTTCTTTGTAGAATACTGATGAAGCTTTTGATATGTTAGAAGTCCAACACAGCTGAGAATTAAAAGGTCATGCGTATGGAAGAGAAAATAATTTCTATCTTGGCAGCTGACAAAATGAAAAAAGAATTATGAGTTTGGGTCTTATGGTTTACTGCTATTTGCATTGCTACTGCAATTATTTCAATAGTATTGATTGGTAGATTTGGTAAATAAAGGAATCAATTCACTGAAAACTTATTCCTACTGGTGTTTAATTCCTCAGAGATGAAATAGCCATTTGGCTGACTTTTCCCACCCCCACTTTTTTGTCATATTTTTGCCAAAATAGAGATAAGAATTAATCTTTGGTGGTGAGGAAAAGTCAAACCTAAATGGAAAGCACCCCAATTGTATTTTGATTAGGCTATTGAGCATAGAGCTCAAATATAAAGATAGTAGGGGAGGAAATATCATTGATAGCTCTTTGCAAAGGAGTGCTGGAATAGTATAGGGAAGACAATATTACTGATGTTATTTAATTATAAGGGGAAAAGATAAAAAGGAAGAAAGAGATAATTTTTAAAAAATAAATTTCTTTCATCATAATTTTCTCTGGCCTTATATGACCTCTGCTATATCATGTTCATCTCCTTACACACCTGCAGATGTCATATTAATTTATATTTATCCTTTCTGTCTTTTGTCCCTTCTGTCAGAAGCTCTTTCACTTTCTTCTCTATTGGTCAATATTGAACCCACTTTTCAAGTCCTGAATCCTTCATAATAACTTTTCTTACTACTGTTACTCACCTAATCTCAGCTTTCACTGTTGTGAGCCAGATTTCTTAAACATAGAAGAATCGAATCATTTGTTTGTCTTAAGACTCCAATTAGATTGCAAGTGCTTTGTGGCCAGGGCCTTGGTTATCTCATAATAAACTAACTCACTATTTCCAAGAGGCATTCAAAAAACATGCAAGTGATAAAAATGCAAGGGGAGACATGCTAACAAAGGAAAAGACCAAGAGGAGAAAGGCTCTGGGAGTGAATAGAGAAACTAAAGCAGTAGGTCAAATGAAAATATAGCTTCAATAGATAATAACGCAGGATGGCTCAAGAAAAAATTATGAGAATGCAAAGAAACTGGATAATGTGATCCAAAATAAAAAAAAAAGAATTAATCAATAAAAGTGGACTCACGAGTATTATAGATGTTGGAATTACCTGCCAAGGCCTTTAAAAGATAATTATGACAAATATGATAAAGCGTTTTATGGAAAAAAGTAAACAAGATGCGTGAACAAATGAGATAATTCATCAGAAGATTGAAACTTATGATATCAGAAATAAAGATTTTATTTCAAGGGCTTAATAGTAGACTGAACACTGCTGAGCAAAGGGTCAGTGAACTTAAAGACAAATGAAGAGAATTTATCCACATTGAAGTACAAAGACAGAAATGCAAAAAAGAAAAAGAAAAAAGAAAAAAAAAGAAAGGAAAAAATATGAGACAAAAACTGATCAGTGTCTGAGATCCGTGGCTTTCAGCAGATTAATATTTAATGAACAGCAAGCAAAAGATATATAGCAGAAACCCAAACTAAGCACATCATAGTCAAACTGCTAACATGAATGATGAAGTCATGTTTGATTATATAGCACTCAAGAAAATGTCAATAAGAATGAAGACCAAGTTTGCATGAGAAAAATAGAGCCCAAGATAATTTTTAAAGGAATGAAAATAAAAATAAGGCTCAAACAAATCAAAGCTGAGAGACTTTATTTTCAGTAAATCGGAACTACAACAAATGCTAGAAGTTTTTCAAATGAAAGGGAAGGTGATCACTTATGGAAGCCCTGATTGTCAGAAAGAAATAAGGAGACACTGAAAGGAGATCACTCACAATTAATAAGAAAAATGGTAAATAGACACCAACCTCCATCTTTAATGTAGCTCTGAAACATCTTGAAACTACAAGGCACAAAAAAGGAGGAAAGGCTACCAAAATAGTGAAGGTCAGATAAGAGTATGTAAAGTATGTGAGTATGTGAAGATGTAAGGAAATGAGTAATCACAGAATTCAGCAAAAACTGGTAGAGCATGCTTTTCCATAGCAAGTAATACATATGAGAGTTTTAAAATAAAAATCTCCTACTTATGACTATGAGAATGGGCTGCATGAACTGCTGGAAGGAGCTTCAATGAACCCATTTTGAGAGTATATCTTAGGAACTGAGAAGATTGAGATGAATAGGAATCACGAAAGTCACACTGGCTCTCTATTTCTGACTTGGTGTCTGTATTAGTCCATTCTCATGGTGCTATGAAGGACTGCAAGAGACTGGGTAATTTATAAAAGGAAGAGCTTTAATTGGCTCACAGTTTAGTATGACTGGGGAGGCCTCAGGAAATTTACAATCATGGCAGAAGGGGAAGCAAATATGTCCTTCTTCAAATGATGGCAGGAAGAAGAAGTGCTGAGCAAAAAGGGGAAAAACCCCTTATAAAACCATTGGATCTTGTGAGAACTCACTAGCTATCATGAGAACAGCAGCATGGAGGTAACCACCCTATGATTCAATTACCTTCCATAATTTCATTCCCATGATACATGGGGATTATGGGAACTACAACTCAAGATGAGGTTTGGATAGGGACACAGCAAAAACTTATCATTCCACCCCTGGACCCTCCCAAATCTCATGTCCTCACATTTCAAAACACAACCATGCCTTCCCAAAAGTCCTCCAAAGTCTTAACTCATTCCAGCATTAACCCAAAAGTCCATGTCCAAATCTCATCTGAGACAAGGCAAGTCCCTTCCTCCTATAGCCTGTAAAATCAAAAATAAGTTACTTACTTCCTAGATAAAATGGTGGTACAGGCATTGGGTAAATACACCTATTACGAATGGGAGAAACTGGCCAAGAAGAAGGGACTACCGGCCCTGTTAAAGTTCAAAATCTAGCAGGGCAGTCAAATCTTAAAACTCCAAAATGATGTCCTTTGACTCCATGTCTCATATCCAGGTCATGCTGATGCAAGAGATGGGCTCCCATGGCGTTGGCCAGCTGCACCCCTGTGACTTTGCAGAGTACAGCCCCCCTCCTGGCCCCTTTCACAGGCTGATATTGAATGTCTGTGGCTTTTCCAGGCACACAGTGCAAGCTGTCGGTGGATCTATGTTCTGGGTTCTGGAGAATAGTGGCCCTATTTTCACAGCTTCACTAGGCAGTGCCCCAGGAGGGACTCTGTGTGGTGGCTCCCAGCCCACATTTCCCTTTTGCACTGCCATAGCAGAGGTTCTCCATGAGGACTCTGGCCCTGCAGCACATTTCTACCTGGACATCCAGGCATTTCCCTACATCCTCTGAAATATAGCTAGAGGCTCCCAAACCTCAATTCTTAACTTCTGTGAACCCACAGGCCCAACATCACATAGAAGCTGCCAAGGCTTGGGGCTAGCACCCTCTGAGTCCATGGCCCAAGCTGTACCTTGGCCCCTTTTAGTCATCACTGGGATGCAGGACAAAAAGTCCCAAGACTGCACAAAGCAGCAAGGTCTGGGCCTAGGCCATAAAATCGTTTTTTCTTTCTAGGCCTCCAGGCTGCTAGGCCAGGCCTGTGATGGGAAGGGCTTCCATGAAGACCTCTGACATCCCCTGGAGACATTTTCTGATTGTCTTGGTGATAAATATTTGGCTTCTTATTACTTATGCAAATTTCTGCAGCTGGCTTGAATTTCTCCTCAGAAAATGGGTTTTTCTTTTCTATCACATTGTCAGGCTGCAAATTTTCTGAACTTTATGCTCCAATTCCCTTTTAAACATAAGTTCCAATTCCAAACCATATCTTTGTGAATACATAAAACTGAATGCTTTTAACAGCACCCAAGTTGCCTCTTAACTCTTTGTTGCTTAGAAATTACTTCTGCCAGGGATTTTATGGTGTTAGGTCTTATGTTTAAATCTTTAATCTATCTGTAGTTAATTTTTGTGTAGGTGTAAGAAGAAAACCTAGGCAACACCATTCAGGATGTAGACATATGTAAGGACTTCATGACTAAAACACCAAAAGCAATGGAAACAAAAGCCAAAATAGACAAATGGGACCTAATTAAACTTAAGAGCTTCTGCACAGCAAAGAAACAATCATTAGAGTGAACCAGCAACCAACAGAATGGAAAAAAATTTTCACAAGCTACCCATCTGACAAAGGACTAATATCTAGAATCTACAAAGAACTAAAGCAGATTTACAAGAAAAAAACAAACAACTCCATCAAAAAGTGGGCAAAGACATTTCAAAAGAAGACATTTATGTGGCCAACAAACATGAAAAAATGCTCATCATCACCGGTCATTAGAGAAATGCAAATCAAAACCACATTGAGATACCATCTCAAGCCAGTTAGAAGGGCAATCATTAAAAAATCTGGAGACAACAGATGCTGGAGAGGATGTGGAGAAATAGGAGCACTTTTACACTGTTGGTGGGAGTGTAAATCAGTTCAACCATTGTAGAAGACAGTGTGGCGATTCCTCAAGGATCTAGAACTAGAAATGCCATTTGATCCAGCAATTCCATTACTGGATATATACCCAAAGGATTATAAATCATTCTGTTATAAAGACGCATGCAGACGTATGTTCATTGTGGCACTGTTTACAATAGCAAAGACCTGGAACTAACCCAAATGCCCATCAATGATAGATCAGATAAAGAAAATGTGGCATATATACACCATGAAATACTATGCAGCCATAAAAAAGGATGAGTTCATGTCCTTTGCAGGGACATGAATGAATCTGGAAACCATCGTTCTCAGCAAACTAACACAAGAACAGAAAACCAAACACTACATGTTCTCACTCATAGGTGGGTGTTGAACAATGAGAACACATGGACACAGGGAGGGGAACATCGCAAACTAGGGTCTGTGGGAGGATAGGGGAGGGATAGCATTGGGTGGGGAGGTTGGGGAGGGATAACATGGGGAGAAATGCCTGATGTAGGTGACGGGGGAATGGAGGCAGCAAACTACCATGGCACATGTGTACCTATGCAACAATCCTGCAAGTTCTGCTCCTGTACCCCAGAACTTAAAGTATATTAAAAAAAAAAAAGAAATTTCTTCAGCCAGATACTCTAAATAATCTCTCTCAAGTTTAAAGTTCTACACATCTCTAGGGCAGGCACAAAATGCTGCCAGTCTCTTTGCTAAAACATAGCAAGAGTCACCTTTATTCCAGGTCCTAACAAGTTCCTCATCTCTATCTGAGACCACCTCAGCCTGAACTTCATTGTCCATATCACTATCAGCAATTTAGTCAAAGCCATTCAATAAATCTCTAGGAAGTGCCAAACATTCCCACATCTTCCTGTATTCTTCTGAGATCTCCAAATGGCTCCAACCTCTCCCCATTACCCAGTTCCAAAGCCACTTCCACATTTTTGAGTGTGTTTACAGCAGCACCCCACCGTCTGTGGTACCAATTTGCTGTATTAATCTGCTCTCATCCTGTTATAAAGGACTGCCTAAGACTGGATAATTGACAAAGGAAAGAGGTTAAATTGACTCACAGTTCCATATGGCTTGGCAGGCCTGAGGAAACTTACAATCATGGAAGAAGGGGAACCAAACATGACAGGAAGAAGTGCTGAGCAAAAGGAAGTAAAGCCCCTTTTAAAATCATCAGATCTAATGAGAATTCACTATCATGAGAACAGAAGCATGGGGGTAACTGCCCCTGTGATTCAATTACCTCCCATCATGTCCCTCCCACCACATGTAGGGACTATGGGAACTAGAATTCAAGAAGGCATTTGGGTGGCAACAAAGCTAAGCCCTATCAGTGCCCTATAACATAATCTCAATATAGCAGGCAAACTAATTTGTTAGTCTGGTCATCCAACTTCCACCTGTTTCCCTATAAGCTAATCTTAATATAGCATCCAGAGGAATCCATTGAAAACAAGTCAGAGAGTGTTATATTCCCATTCAGAATTCACCAGTGGCTTCCCTTATCACTGAATCCAAAACTAAAGGTCTTACAAAAGTTTACAAGGCCCTGTGTGACCTGATCCTCATAGCCTTTCTGCAGCTCTCCCCACCCTTCCCTCATTCAAGTGATCCTAGTACTCTTGCTGTTCCTCAAACATACCAGGCATTCTCCTCGTATGGGCTTTTATTCCACTTGTTCTCTTTAACTGAAAATCTCTTCTCACAGATATCAGTTATGCTAGTATCTTTTTCAAAGTCATCTTGGAATCTAAAAGAGTCTAACTCATAGAAGTAGAGAACAGAATGGTGGTTACCAGAGGCTGGGCAGGAGGGAGGTGGATGGGGAAAGGGGAGATGTTGGTTAATGGGTACAAAGTTTCAACTAGGTAAGAGGAGTAAGTTCTGGTATTCTACTACACAGCATAGTGACTATATTTAATAGTAATGTATTTTACATTTTTAAATTGCTAAAAGAATTTTAAATGTTCTCACCACAAAGAAATGATAAATATTTAGGTTATGTAAATGATCAGTAGCCTGCTTTGATCACTCCATAATGTATATATGTATCAAAACACCACATTGTAACCCATAAATATATACTATTATTTTTAATTAAAAATAAAATAAAACCTTAAAAACCTGTCACTTTTTCTTAAATTCACTCTATTGATGAGGCCTTCCTTGACAAATCTATTGCATTTTCCTTGCACTCTGACACTCCATATTCGCCTTCCCCATTTTTGTTCTGCATAGCATTTAATACCATCTGTAACACTATATGTTTTACTTTTTTTTGTTTGCCATTTTTTTGTTGTTGGAATTAAGCTCCATGTTTAGTTTACTCCTGTTTTTCCAGTGCTTCAAAAACTACTTGGCACATAGAAGGTAATACATGAATAGTTGTTGAGTAAATCAATAAAATAAGAGATAGTATAATTGTTGCATAAAGGAAGGCAAAATTTATGAAGAGATTTGTGAGTGATTCAACGAAAATTCTGCTCAGGAAAAATTTAAAAAGCTAAAAGTCTCCTCCAAAACTCTAAAAAAACGGTTAATTTTTTATTTCTCTGAGCCTCAAACTCCTTATCTGTAAATTGAGAATAATAAAATACATATATTATAAGATGTTGCAAAGACTAAATAAAAAGAGAGTAAAGAACGATGTAAAGTTCCTGGCATGTAGGTGGCAGCGTATCTTTAATACATATCACTTTTCATACCACTTTTATTTACTGTTGTCTAAGGAAACCCTAAAATTATCTCAAGAGCCACACCTTGGACAGTATTATTCTTCTCTTAAGTTCTTACCTAATTGAAAATGTGCCCAAAAGTGGAAAAAAGGTCCAACTCACACAATCACCAATCAACCAAACAGATGTTAGTAAAAAAGAAAGTCTGAGACTTCTTTCACGCTTTTCAAAGTTTTCGTTGCTCCTCCTTTTGAAAAATCAATTGGTCTTTGCCCAAATTCTACAAGATAGAAATATATGATATTATTTATATATATGTAATTTCTGTGTAGATGTGTTTGCAATCCATTTATAAGCTTATCTCCATATATGTAGGTAAACTTCATACATAGAGCTATATCTCCATATGTGCAGCTATGCGTAGAGATGCTTGTCCAAAAATCATTCACTGGTTACCTTAAATATGAAAAGCAAATTAGTGACATGTTTACCTTGGTGCTGTGATGTTTCTGATTATTTTGGAAAGTGAAAAACATACATGAAGAAAATATAAATATTGTATTAACTGCCCTAATGGCTACCTTCAATATGACTCTGATATTAACAAAGCCCAGGTAAACAAATTGGGATTTCGAACATCCCTTCCCGGCCTAAATGAATTAATTCTCAACTTGAGATACTGTTAAATTTATGCTTTATTTTCATATACAAAAATATTGTATATCATTCCAGGATGCTCTGAACCCTGATGTTTTCAATCCCATGTTCTAGATTTGGTTTTAAGAACAAGCCTTTAACAGCATTATCATTGCAATGGAATAGCACAGATTTATTGTCAAAAACTTTGGAGTAGATTTTAGCAGCTGTGTTTCACCCCTATAAAGAACCCTTACACCACTAGCCAGTAATTAACCACAGAAATATATGAATAGTCTTCTCTTTTCTTAATTTATCTCTGAAGGGGATATTAAGCTTCATATGACCATCTTCTCTTTCTGAAAAATTAGTTCTTTGTTCAGCTTCTTTGACTTTAACAAGAACATCTTGATAGGTGACTTAACAACGGGGTGTGAGAGAAACCAGTGTTTCTTCCGGGCACATAAGGCATGGGGGTTGTCCGTGGACATGTCACTACTCCTCTGCCACAGAACCTGCTGGCTGCCATTTTGTTTGATATCTGAGTTCAGAAAGCCAATGGAAATATTGTATATTCAGGGTATAATGAACAAACAACCTTGAGAAAGGATTACTGCTGATCTTTGGCATGAGAAACTAATTAAAATGTTATTGTTTTAATTAATACTATGCCATACACAAGTAATCTGTTAGCACCACAAGAATATTTCTTAATGGCTTAAGATTGAGTAGACTCTGGAGATGAGTTTGGGAAAGCAAAGGCAGGCTCAAGGAGATCGGCTAAGTGAAATTATGCTGGAGTCCTTCAGCCCAACTGCACTCAAATAATTACAGGTAGTGCTCGACTTACGACCACGACTGCGACCGACAGACCGGTGGTAACACAATTTGGTCGTAAGTTGAGTAGGCGATATGTACAGTTGAAATGATGCACGCGGAGATGGTAGTGCTGCTGGAAGCTGGTCCGCACTGTCATACGCCCACCTGGGCAACGTTTGCGCTGCCAAACGTGGAGCAGTCGTGGCTAGCGATTGTGGTCGTAAAGTCGAATGGTCGTAAGTTGCATAGGTCTTAAGTCGATCAATACCTGTATATATCTCTAAAGGGCTTTCACTTTACTCTTTTTCTTGTCTCTTCCCATTGTGGCCTTTTCCCTCCATATTTCTCTTGTTATCCAAAAGATTGACTCCTTGCTCCTATTTTTGCAAGTGAAAGAAGAAAGCAACTTCTTCCTAACTCAGTTTTCTTTTGAATCATTTTATTCCAGGTTAACTTTTTTCCCTTTTGCTGGAAGTAAGAATGCTGTATTTGATTTGGAGAAATATATATTGGGAAAAATAAGGCCATTCTCGGCTGTTGTTATTTGGGAATACTTTTTATTTCTTTTCGTGTCACTTAGAGTGCAAATCAAATCTTTTGAAATGTAGTCTACCTCTATTAACATATATACAGTGATTTGGACAGAGAATTTATAAAACATTATGTCTCCTCTTCAAAGGAATTTTACTTTCTATGTGGTTCAGGAGTTTTGAGTATCTGCATCTCATTCTGAAATAAGTAAAATGCCAAATGGATGCATAAGAAACATTAGCAGGGCTGGGCACAGTGGCTCACACCTGTAATCCCAGCACTTTGGGAGGTCAAGGTGGGTGGATAATCTGAGGTCAGGAGCTCAAGACCGGCCTGGTCAACATGGTAAAACCTCGTTTCTACTAAAAATACAAAAGTTAGCTGGGTGTGGTGGTGTGGGCCTGTAATCCCAGCTTCCGGGGAGGCTGAGGCAGAAGAATTCTTGAACCCAGGAGGTGGAGTTTGTATTGAGCCAAGATTGCACCACTGCGCTCCAGCCTGGGTGACAGAAGGAGACTCCATCTTAGAAAAAAAAAGAAAAAAAGTTAGCAGGTAATTTCTGCTCTGACACTAGCTATGTGAAACTGAGCAATATAGTTAAGCTTTCTAGGCCTTAGCTTTAAATTAAGTTTTGACTACATGTGTGAGACTACAGGAATGTGTTGTAGGAAAAGTGAATCTTGAAATGGGTTGACAGTAAACTGGAATTTCATTTCCTAAAGAATGCAACAGAGAAAGGAATGTTTGGGGCTGCTCTAATACCATTAATCCATTTAACTCAGAAACTATAATACCATTTATCACAGAGTGGCTCCTCAGACTCAAAGTGATAGAAGACCACTAAGGCAGGACTTATGAGAAATTATAAGCAACTGCCAAGAGTTTAGAAGACTAGCTGAAGCTCCTATCTGAGAAGGATGGAGTCAGCGCCTGGGTACATTTGGACTTTTCCTTGGTGATTCTTCAATCAGGGCAGATGCTTATGCAAGCATATTTTACTTTTCAGGTGATTCAGGGAACTGAAAGTGACATAAGAGTGGGGACCATTCTATTTTGTGTGTGTGTGTGTGTGTGTGTGTGTGTGTGTGTGTGCATGCACATGTGTGTATTTCATGTGCTCTGATCTTTTATTCATTTTATAAAAATCTCTGCCCATTACATCTTTTGGGTCATTTGGCTTGACTCATTGCCTTACATGACATCTGCATCTTGTAAAATTTTCCTAGTTGTATATTTTCAGTTTAAACGTGTTCTTGACAGTTTTACTGTTACAAAATGAACTTGTTTGTGCTAGCATTTGCCAATTCACAGATGTCTTATTTATAGGATAAGAGAGGACATTTGTCTTCATTTAGAAAACAGATCATGAGTCTTCACAGTATTAACATTCTTCTTATCTATAAAAGCTATGAGCATAGAACTGATCCAAATCTATTTAACCTTTGATTGGCCAAAACCCAAAACAATGGAGTTAAACAAATAGTTGGAAAAGAATTTCTCACTGCCCAGATCTATTTCTGAATCCTCTGTGTATTTTAATAATTTAGGTGGTCAAGTGCCTTATGCAGTGCACACTGCTGAGATATGTTTGCTGAGATATATTTTATGTGACTGCCTTTATTGGAAGTTGATTGTCAAACAGCATAACAGGCTAGGGGCTTCTTTGTATAACAGGAGAGGAGCTTCTTCCTAGAGAAGTCAGAGATCAGTGTTTACTTACATAAGAAACATATTCAGTAATTCAATGGATCATGTCTGTTTATTGCCTACCATATTTACCAGGCATTGTTGCTTTTGAAAGTAGAGTGATAATCAATTCAGACATGATCTTTCTTTTCACTAAGGCAAAACAAAAATAAGCAGACAATTATAGCACCATATGTAAACTGCTAGGATAAGGCAGTAGTCAGGGGGATATCTAACTCAGACTATGGGGTCAGAAAAGACTTCTCAAAAGGTGTGAAATCTACGCTGAAACCTAGAAAGTGAATAAATGGAAGTGTTATGGTTAACTACTTTAGTATAATAACCATCAAACATAGTGACATAAAGCAATGATTTTACTATATTTTACAGTTTTATGGGTTAGGAATTTGCACAGGGCTTGACGGTGAGATGCTGATGCTTGTGTGATTCTTTTCAGTGGGTTGTGTTTTAAGCCCTGTCAACTGGAGCATTATGTCTTTCATAGTGGCTCAAGGCTCATGGAGAGCACTCTGAGATGAAGATGGAATCTGTGAGACCTTCTCTGACCAAGGCTCAGCATGACTTCCTCACTATTTTAGTGGTTTCAGGAGAGTCATAGAGAAAGCCTAGATTCAAGGAAAAAGGATACACAAGGTCGTCAATAGAACAATTTTCACAATAGAATATTCTGTGGCAGTGGAATACATGATGTTTTTCTCCTTTTCTCTTTATCAATATAAGTTATACTTGTCTCTAGGAGTTGCTCTTTGTAAGGTTTTCCCAAATATGCCTAGACACTTTTCTCCTAACAAAGTTGCAGCACTTGCCAGTTTCTCAGAGGGAGGAAGAAATCATGAAAGTCACTGGCCGTGATCTGTTGGCATTAGAACTTTGTCCTAGTTGTCAGAAAATGTTTAAATTATTCAAGCCAAGTTTAACTTATAAAATAAATACTCGTATGGCATGAAAAGCCTCATACAGTCTGTATATGACACCCTTACTAATGTAATGAGCTAATGTTAAATGGTCTCTATCATCACTCCACACCATGTTATTTTTGCATAATGTAATTTAAGGCAACCCTCTAATCTCACTAATTTATTCTGTTGACTAATCTCATGTGTTTTCCTCCTGGTGATTAGTGCCAAGGGAAAACTGGCCAAAGATCTGAGGAGGCTTATAGGATGACATTTCATATACCACGATGCTAAAAAAAATCAAATCTGATCTGGAAAAATTAACATGAGATCTACCTGTTTTTAATTGCTAATGAAAGAGAAGGGATACTCTTCCTTCATTTTCAATATTTTGACATTTTTAAGTAGGTGTAAAAAATCTCTTCACCACACATTTTATGCCCTTGAAACAAACAACTTCTAGGCTATAAAACAAAACTATATACAGTTTTGTAAAATTTTAATTTTTAAATTTTGTGGATACATAGTAGTTGTATATACTTATCATTTACATGAGATATCTTGATGCAGGCATGTAATGCAGCATAATCACCTCAGGGTAAATGGATTATTCATCACCTCAAACATTTATCCTGTATGTACAAACAATCCAGTTATACTCTTTTAGTTATTTTAAAATGTACAATTAAATTACTTTTTACTATATTCATCCAGTTGTGCTAGCAAATGTTAGGTCTTATTCATTCTTTCTATTTTTTCTACCCATTAGCCTTTCAGATTTCCTCCCCAGACCTTGACTACTCTTCCCAACCTCTGGTAACCATCCTGCAGTTCTCTATCTCCATGAGTTCAACTGAAAAATTATACATAGTTTTGATTGTGCCATAAATGGTCTAGTCGAAACCAAAGACATTTTTTTCTTCCTGTTCTGGGTAGGTCCCTTAATGTGAGTTGCTTACACATTAAGTCCACTGTTTATAGAAAGAACATTTCACCTAAGAGGCCAAACATTTTTCTCTTGGGTGATTTTTTTTTAAGTTTAAATATGTTGGAATATATAATTTTGAGGACATTCTTACTCTCCTGTGTTCTCATCTTTTTTTTTTCCTTTTTTCTTTTTTGTAGAAGAGAAATAGCTACATGGACTTTTGACAGTATTCAAACTATGTATTTCAATATGTCTACTTCAAGATTATGTATCTTTATCTGATTATTTACTTGTCAAGTTTGATATACATGAGTAGAAAGTAACAGTACTGTCATGGTTAGTATCATTTTTCAATACAATTAAGAAAATAACATGCACATATTTTGATTTTAGAATAATAGTAATATTTCATGTTATCATACTGACCACTAGATGGAGACAAGCCCTCCTCACTTCACTCATGATAAGTTTTCTCATGGTTGAGTAGAAACCTGCAACAAAGAGTCAGCCTGTTACAGTACTAAATGTTCAGAATTACAACAGATATATTATTAGAAGGTTTTATTACCGTCAGCATCGTAAGTCTCAGAAGCTTGTTAATCTGAGGAATGTGTCATGGTTTATACAAAGCATTTTCTATTATCACTGAAGTCATTTCCAAACTAAATAATAATGACATTATAAAAGCAAGTATTTTTTTCCAATAACTTATTAGGACATTCAGATCTCACAGGATTAGTTTTTTTCTTGCACTTTTTAAAAATTGGTTTTTTGAAACATCGAAAGAGTTGCTCTATCACTGTGTTATTAAGGAGATGTTTGGTGTTCAACTTTCAAGCAAGTTATTTGCTTCTACATAAAATATAAAGAAAATATTTAGAAAAAAACTAACATAAATTTATCCTCTATTACTTAGGTGATGTTTATCACCTAAGAGAGATTGATTTAATAAAATCTACAGTCTACACATTACTTTATACCTTAACATCCTCCTAAGGTAAGATGCTAACATCTTACCTTAGAAGGATACTAATATAAATTGCACCCTCCTAAGACAAGAATTTGTGCATTCTGTCCAGTGTTTTTCATATTTGCTCACATGTTTTCCTTTATGTATCTTAAAGAAGAGAGCCATTTTTGTTCATTGTTTTTGAAGAGTAAGATTTCCTGTGTATTGTAAAAAGTGAAATAAAGTAATATTAGGACACTGTTCTATCACTGTTTAATATTCCAATGAAATCTAAAGCCATATGATTATATATACTTACATATAATATGAGATATATAAGTATAAAGCACATATCATATAAATATAAAGCCATATGAACTTTAGCATCATCTATTTTTAAAATGCATGATCAGATTTTCATTTTAATGTTTCTTTTATACCCCTTGGACTCATGTTTTTAAGTCAGTTTTCCTTCACAGAATATTATCCTAATATAACATTTTATGCTCGAAAGTCTTATTAAACATACTACAATATTTTTCTGGTACAAAATTATGTAACTCTGCCATTAAAGTATACGTGCATTTATTATTTGGTTTTTGTGCATCTTTACCTACCAGAAAACAGACTCCAGATGGACAGAAATTTGTTTTCTGTTTTGTTGCTGTTAAATTCTTCAAATTTGAAACAGGACTCAGTCCAGAGCAGATACTAACTAAATATTTTTTTAATGAATGAAGATGAAATTTAAAAGTTTTCAATTTTTGTATGATGAAGAGGCTCTGTGTTTTAAATGTTCCATCCTAGATTGCATTATCATGACAATTACTATTAACATAAACCTTTAAAAACTAATATAAAATATATTAAAATGTTGATAATTATGAAGACAAAAGTAAAGTATTGTCAGAAATGCAGTTTTTAGTGAGGTGAATGGAGATTTTATTGTTTTTATTAAGTCACATATCCATTGGTGAATATTGCTTATTGCTGGACAAAGCTCAGCATTAATTATATTTCAACTTTTTATTTTCATAGATGTAAATACTAAAACAACTTAATCATATAATCACAAGTATTTCTTTTTTCTTTTTCTTTTTAATTTATTAATTATACTTTAAAATCTGGGGTACATGTACAGATCATGCAGGTTTGTTACATAGGTATACATGTGCCATGGTGGTGGTTCGCTGCATCCACTGCTCCATCAGCTACATTAGGTATTTCTCCTAATGCTATCCCGCCCCAATCCCCCCACCCTTGCTATTCCTTCCCTAGCCCCCACCCCCCAGGCCCCAGTGTGTGTTGCTCTCCTCCCTGTGTCCATGTGTTCCCATTGTTCAACATCCACTTATGAATGAAAACATGTAGTGTTTGGTTTTCTGTTCTTGTGTCAGTTTGCTGAGAATGATGGTTTCCAGTTTCATCCATGTCCCTGCAAAGGACATGAACTCATATTGCTGTATAGTATTCCATGGTGTATATGTGCCACATTTTCTGTATCCAGCCTATTACTGATGGGCATTTGGGTTGGTTCCAAGTCTTTGCTATTGTGAACAGTGCTGCAATAAACATAATGTGTGCATATGTCTTTATAATAGAATGATTTATAATCCTTTGGGTATATACACAGTAATGGGATTGCTGGGTCAAATGGTATTTCTATTTCTAGATCCTTGAGGAATCACCACACTGTCTTCCACAATGGTTGAACTAATTTACACTCCCACCAACAGTGTAAAAGTGTTCCTATTTCTCCACATCCTCTCCAGCATCTGTTGTTTCCTGATTTTTTTAATGATTGTCATTCTAACTGGCATGAGGTAATCACAACTCTCAAATGCTCCTTAGATGCCAAATATCATATAATTATTTGTCATTGATAGAATTGCAGTGATTCATTGGTTAATGGGTCAATTAGGTTTTTCTTCAGTGTGGTTGAAAGTTGAGTATTTAAAGTACCTTATTGGCAAGAGGATGTTACCCAGAGGCAGCATTTTTTCCAACTGTCCATTTAATTTCTTAGAAACATATATCACTAGATATACTTTTGTTTAAAAATAATGAAAAGTGGACAATCACAAAGAGAGGGGTAATAGTGAAAGAAAAGGAGGGAAGATATTGGCTTCAGTTCATCAGAGTTTCTTGGGTTCTCACGCAGATTAAGTGAAGGAAGAGTAAAAATGAAATTAAAGACCTAGAAATGTATTGCCTTAAAGCTGTACCTTCTACTGTGTATTATGTTTTTGTGTCTATCCAGCTTATACTAATTGATAGGTCATAGTTCCAGGCTACAATTTCACTGTGACAGCCTGAGTCCCACTACTTTGAGCTGACACAGCTAAAGCAGAGTAATACCCTATCTGACAGTGGTGGAAATTGTGCCAGTCTTAATACCCCACAATAATGATAGGCAAGCTGTTCCAGTTGGGCAAATAAACTGATACATGGAGCATTCAATGATAATACACTCATCTAACAGATTAATCTTCCCGTCTGATTGTCACGACTGGTCATAGGTCAATTCAGGGACACTTGTGTTTTTCAACAGATTAGTCATCTGAGCCAGAATAGAGTATCTATTTAATATAAGAACTAAAATTTATTGAAAAACTGTAGAGATGCTTGCTCAATTAAATACATTGTTTCTAGTCTTCACAGGAATCTAACCTAGTAAGACAAGTATTGCTATCTCCATCTGCTAATTAAAATATGAGGATAAAAGATGTTGAGTAACTTGCCTAAGGTCACAAAAGTAATGAGAAGTAACACAGAGGTCACATAAACAGCGCATATTGCAGTGTCCACTCCAAATAATAATAACAACCACAATAATAATTAACAGTTACTGAGCATTCACTATTGGTAAGCTCAGTGTTCCAGCTGATGAACCTCAAGGATGGAGCATCAAGAAGCTTTGCTAGGAAACAGCAGAGCCAAGATTCAACTCAGGTGGCCTGAGTCCAGAGCCCAAACTCTTTTTTTTTTTCCTTTGAGAGAGGGTCTGGCTCTGTTGCCCAGGCTAGAGAGCAATGGTGCAAACTTGGTTCACTGCAACCTCCGCCTCCTGGGTTCAAGAGATTCTCTTACTTCAGCCTCCTGCGTAGCTAGGACTACAGGTGTGTGCCACCATGCCTGGCTAATTTTGTATTTCATAGAGATGGGATTTTGCCATGTTAACCAGGCTGGTCTAGAACTCCTGACCTCAAATGATCCGCCCACCTCAGCCTCCCAAAGTGCTGGGATTATAGGCATGAGCCATCATGCCCGGTCAGAGCACAAACACTTATTTACTCTCATATGGCACCTACAAAACTAAATCGTGAAAATTCAAACTACATTAGAACAACAGAAAGGGAACATCTCACTGACAAGAATCTAGGGGGAATGCCTGAAATATTGAAAGCAAACAGAAGCAGAGCAGCATTAGGCAGACAATGGGGGCAGACACTAGAGAGGGGGTGGATGCAGAGGAGACAGAGGCAGTGGTCACCCTCTGAGTAATTAATTGAGTAACGTAGCAAGAGCATTTAGGAAAACAGACTCCCAGTATGTTACTCCTTGGCAAGCCAGGATGTCTGCTTCCTGGAGGCACTAGCACGTGGGAGTTTGGGTCTGAGAAATAAGGCAGAACTCCAAGTGGCTGGCAAGACTGAGAAGTAGAGAGTACTCACACCCAGGAGACTAGCTGCTGATGCACTTGGTCCAGTCACACATTCTGTGTCCTCAAGAACACACTGCTGCACAAATTCCAGCAACTCAATACAATCCTTAACCCTTACCTGGGTTATGCAAATTTCAGCAGACAATCTCATCAGGAATTTCAGCCATAAAGTGAAGAGCACAATCAAGAATCATCAAATGTTTAAGAATAGAGTAAAAGCGGGCCGACGTATTTAAGTACAGTAAACACATGATGCATATCTGAAAAACTCAGAATGCTACAAGTGAACATTTACCACATAAAAGTAATTAAACAAAGATCATAAAAATTAAAAAAATCAAGTCAGTGCTGGTAGATGAAATAAAATTGATCACACGTTAATAACTGTTGAGGATAATTTAATGATAAGTACATGGGTTTTATTATTTCCTTCTATTTTAACACATCTGAAATTTTCAATGATAAAAGACTAAAATCATATATTTAAAAAGCTACATAGAAAAATCAATATGGTAGAAAATTAAGCCAAGAGATTCTTACCGAACTTACCACAAAAGATAAAGAGAATGAACATATCAAAGAGAAATTAAGTGACAGGAAAGGCAGATCTTGCAGTTGTAACATCATCCTGTGGGAGATACCTCAGTGATGGGGCACAATATACAGTCATGTGCCCTATAATCACCAACGGCCAACAACCAATGGCATATACGACAGTGGTACCAGAAGATTTTAATTCTATATTTTTACTATATGATGTACTAAGGAGTACAATGTGATATTGTGATATATGTGTATAATATGGAATGTTTAAATCAAGGTCAATATATCCATCACCTCAAATATTTATCATTTTTTGTAGGAGAATATTTGAAACTTACTCAGTTACTTTGAAATACACAGTACATTATTAATAACTATAGTCACCACATTGCACAATAGATCACAAAAACGTGATTCTTCCTGCCTAAAATGAAACCGTGTATCCTCTGACCAACTTCCTCCTGTTCCCCTTCTACTCAGTCTCTAGGAGCCACCATTCTACTCTCTGCTTCCCTGAATTAAGTTGTTTTAGATTCCACATATAAATAAGAATATGCAGTATTTGTCTTTTTGTTTAAACACAGATGTCCTTTTCACACCCCAGCGTTCTCAATTATACTGATCCTTATTTTCTATATTTCCGTAGTCATCCTTTGCATAGCCATAACCTAAAGAGTTATATTTTAATGTTTTTTATTTCCTCATCACCATACATTGTGGTTTGAAGGACATTTTAGCTTATCAAGTAAATGATGTGTCCCTTACTGTTAGAAATCACTTAAATTTTTTTCAATTATTCATATATTCAGGTATCCAAAGTCAGTGGCTATTTTTAATTGGCAGTGGATTCGAGCTCCAGCTCTCGTTTTATGCCATCATGCCACTCAAGTGGTTAATGATCAACACATAGCTACAGAATATTGGAGAAGCAAAACAGAATCATTAAGGCAAACATTTTACCATTTCATATGGGTTGTTTCTCTTTAAGTTCTTTCTCTTTTATGTAAAGGTTTTTGTATATCAATTTTTCATAAGAAGGAATAAGTAGTTTTCTTAACCTTTTGAGTATCATTACCAATATTTTATCAGAAAGGTAAATATAAGTAATTTCAGATTTTACTGTGTTTTGATTGTTTCTGGAATGGAACTATCTTTATTCTCTGGAAAAACACACTTAAGAAATAAAGAAAAGAAAAACATGTGTCCCCTCTTGTTAGCCTCCTGGCAGGGGCTGTGGCTCTGAAGAAAATGGTGGTCTCTTGAGATCAGGTAATGAGCAAAGCCACCTTCTGACTTCATGTCTGGATCTGCAAATTCCTAATTGTGCTTTGGAGCAGGAGCCTCAGACTGACATCGAATAACCTGAGTCTGGACTTCGGTGGAGGAACTGGCAAACTATCACACAAGAAGTGATGGTGACAGAGTGATAAAGGAAGAAAGAAAACACGATCCTCCCTCTAAAATGAGACTGAAAATAAAACTGTTAATAAGTAATATGTAAAGGGAAAGATAGGTTTCTTTATATATATATATTATTGTTATATATTATATATAATATATATAATAATTATTGCTATGTATTATATATATTAATTATATATAATAAATATTGTTATATTATAAATTATATATATTATTATATTATATATTAATATATAATATGTTATATCATAAATTATATATAATAAACATTTTTATATTATAAAATATATATAATAAACATTGTTATATATTATATATTTATATATAATATATTACATATTAATATATAATCTATTATATATTAATATATAAGTGCAATAATATATATTTATATATTATATATTATTATTTATATATTATATATTAATAATATGTATTATATATTAATATATATTAATAATCTATAAGTGCAATAATATATTATATATTAATATATTATTATATAAAATATATATTTATATATTATTGCACTTTAGGTTCTGGGGTACATATGCAGATCATGCAGAATTTTTGCATAGGTACATACATGGCAATGTGGTTTGCTGCCTCCATCCCTCCATCACCTATATCTGGCATTCTTCCCATGCTATTCCTCCCCCACCTTCCGAACCCTGCTGTCCTTCCCCTATTCTCCCCCAACAGATCCCAGTGTGTGATGCTCCCCTCCCTGTGTCCATGTGTTCTCATTGTTCAACACCCACCTATGAGTGAGATCATATGGTATTTGATTTTCTGTTCTTGTGTCAGTTTGCTGAGAATGATGGTTTCCAGATTCATCCATGTCCCTACAAAGGACACGAACTCATCATTTTTGATGGCTGCATAGTATTCCATGGTGTATATGTGCCACATTTTCCCTGTCCAGTCTATCATTGATGGGCATTTGGGTTGGTTCCAAGTCTTTGCTATTGTAAACAGTGCTTCAATGAATATACTTGTGCATGTGTCTTTATAATAGAACGATTTATAATCCTTTGGATATATACCCAGTAATGGGATTCTGGGTCAAATGGAATTTCTATTTTTAGGTCCTTGAGGAATCACCAAACTGCCTTCCACAATGGATGAACTAATTTACACTCCCACCAACAATGTAAAAGTGTTCCTATTTCTCCACATCCTCTCCAGCATCTGTTGTCTCCAGATTTTTTAATGATTGCCCTTCTAACTGGTGTGAGATGGTATCTCAATGTGGTTTTGATTTGCATTTCTCTAATGACCAGTGATGATGAACATTTTTTCATATGTTTGTTGGCCTCATATATGTCTTCTTTTGAAAAGTGTCTGTTCATATCTGTCACCCACTTTTGAATGGGGTTGTTTTTTTCTTGTAAATCTGTTTTAGTTGAAAGATAAATTCCTAATGAATTTATTGGAAAATAAAAGTGCTTGGAAAATAGATGAATATAGATTTAATTCAAGAAATAGAAATAGTGGAATAAGATGAAATGAAGAAGAAAGGATGTTATAAATGTAAAAGCAGAAATTCATAAAATGAAAACAAAGGAACAATAGTATCAGAAACTAAAATCTGGTTCTTTTTACAACACTGATAAAGTGGAAAAAAGACATAAATAACTAACAAATAAAATGATAATAGGACACAATTATAGATCCAATGGCAATTTTTGAAATCATGTATGAATGCTATGAATAACTGTCATCCAGTGAATTTTAATATTTAGATAAAATGCATAGTTTATAGAAGAATCACCGAAAGTTGTATTGGGAAGAAGTAGAAAATTTTTAAAAATAATAACTATTAAACCTTGTCACAATTAAAGCAATTATTTCAGTATTCTAGAGTGTTCACACCCCTTTCCCCAACATCAAGGCTAGAAAATTTTGTAAGTGAACTTTATAAAACTTTCAAGGAACAAATAATCTCTGCTATGTATAGACTGTGAAAGAAATAAAAATTATCCAACTGGTTCTATTAGATTAATTATGCTTATTATCAAAGCCAAAAAAGATAGTACAAGAAAAGCCAACTACATGGACAAATATTGTGAAACCAGAGGTGAAAATTTAAGTAAAGTATTAGGAAATTAAATATAACATTTATTAAGGATATATTAATAGGTTAAAAGAAGAAAGTTGTATAATGAACTTAATATTGTAGAAAGAAAATCTAAGAGAATATCCTCATGACTTCATGATTGAAGACGTTTTCACTATGGATAAATTGGATTATTCAAATTTTAGGAACCTCTATTAAGTCGGAAATAAAAAACACACTATGAACAAAGTTTTGAAAAATCTACAATTTGGAGTATGCATTGACAACTGTGATACCCAACAAAGGATTACTCTGAAGATATAAGGAATAAGTTCTACAAATATAGCAGAACCAAGTGATCGATTTGAATGGAATCCAAAAGCTAAACTCCAGTAAGTACTATGTAAAAAGATGCTAGTAAAAAAATGGAATTTAAAAAATACACAACAGATTAACAAAAATATATCTATTGTTGACAATACCTAGTGTTGGATAAGATCTGAAGCCTAGGGGAAATGTAAATTGCCACATCTATTTTGAAGAGTAGTTTGGTTATATCAAATAAGGATGAAAACTAAATAATCTCTTATGTATGTGTTCAAAGAGATATTTATGAAAATGTTCACAGCATCATCGAGTAACAGCAAAAAAAAAAAAAGAGGGAAAAACATTACACATATAAATGAGCGAACTACAGCTGCATATATCAATTTGATTGCGTTTTTCCCCCAGATGGCGGGTTAGAGGCTTTCAGCATGCCTCAGACCCTTGGAAATAGCAATATAGCAGATAAAAACCAACTTTGTGTGCTTTAATTAAGAAGGAAAATGGGGATCCACCAGAATCATGAAGGACACCCCAGATCCCAGGGAGGAGAATGCTGGCAAACAGCCTCTTTGACAGTGTCTGGCTGATAAAAGTCGGTGAAGCCCCAGTATATGTGAGAGAGGCAGAGAGCCTCCCTCTGTGACTCACCTTTCCTCTAGAGATCTGAGCAACCCAGGCCAAGAAAGAGCATTTTGTTTCCCCCAGGTTCTGGAGCTAACTTGGGGAGAGGCTTGGAGATGCTGTGAGGTATTTGAGACGTGGTCTTTCCCTAGACCTGGGACTGAGAGGATGCCATTTTTAATTTGAGAATATACAAATTCAGACACTCTTAGGTGACCTAACAGCATGGTCATGCAGGCATTTTAATCTCAAGTTAGAGATTGGAGCGCCTGTTGTGGAATAGCATAGGGACTTTTACAACCAGAACTGTGCAAAATGCCCCAACAGTAGGTACTTGAATTGTGCTCTTCCTTATCACAAGCCTGGGCAGGAGGAGAGCTGCTATAGCTGCAATTTCTCCTGGGAAGCAAGACTTGAAGCCAAGGCAAACTTGGTGGCTTGGAACTGATCTGTGTGTGCCATTTCTGGGTGTCGCAGGCTGCTCCCCTGAGATCATGGTATAGCAGGGCCCTCTCCACTCTATGCCCAGGCAGATCTCCAGGCATTCAAAGCACTTATTTGCCTGATTCAGCAGCTTCAGCTGTACTACCTTTCCTGGGCATAGATTGTGGTGCAGTGATGCCTTTTCTGCTCCCTGTCCATGCAATTTCCAGGGATTTGGAGCACACACTCACCTAGATCAGCAGCCTGAACTGCCCCAAACTTCCTGTGCAGAGATTTTGGTGCAGGGGGACCTCTATGCTATACACCCAGGCACACAGCCCTCCAGGCATTCAGAGTAACTGCTTGCCTGATCCAGAAGCCTGAGTCGTCCCAACCCTCCTGTGAAGAGATATTCATGTAGCAAGAACCCTCTCCACTCCACTCCTAAGCAGAGCTCCAGGCATTCAGGGCACCCACTTACCTGGATCAGCAGCCTAAGCTGCCCCACCCTACCTGTGCAGAGATTCTAGTGTGGGGAGGCCCTCTCTGCTTCATGACCAGGCAGATTTTCAGGAATTTAGAGGCATCTGTTCTTCTGCTTCACCAGCTTGAGCCACCCTGTCCTTTTGGGGTGTCAATTATGATGTAGTGGGGCTCTTTCTGCTCTACACCAGGTAGATCTTCTCCAGGCATTTGGAGCACCAGATGGCCTGGATCAGCAACTTGTTCCAGCATGCCCTACCTGTGTGGTGATCCTGGTGTAGGGGCTACACACTCAAGCAGATCTCGAGGCATTCAGAGCACCTGCTTTCCTGGTCCCTAATCCTGAGTTGCTCTACCCCTCCATGCAGAGATTTTAAGGAAGCAGGTGCCCTCTCTCTGCTCCACACCCAGGCAGATCTCCAGGCATCTGAAGCACATACTCTCCTGGATTAGGAGTTTAGGATATTCCACATTCCAGTTTGGAGAATTTGGAGACAGAGAGGTTTTCCAGTTTCATGCGTAGGCACACCTCTAGGCACTTGGTGACCATGCACTGGATTCTCCCATGGTACTTGTGCCTGCCGTCAGGAGACCTGTAGGTGGACCTGCCCAGTCTGGCCCCACCCTTTGTGGTCCCTGCACTCTGGAGCTGAGCAGGGAGATCAAACCACTGTGCATTCTATGAATCAGCCCATTGCCTAAGGCAACAGAGAGCTTCTGACAGTAAATAGGGATCAAGTATACTCCTAACCATGTTGGCTGTAGCTGGCTCTTACCTGTAAGGACCATCTATTGGCTTATAGGTCAAACTGCACAGCCCAATATAAAACCTAATAAAAGAAGTGCTATAGAAGCAAAACCAAAAGATTCAATCCCACATTCTCTATAGTTGTACCCCCAAGGAGTGGGGGGGGGACGGTGGGAAGAAAAGAGAAAAAATAATAATATCATAGGAAAAGAAAGAAAAAAGAAAAAGTCCTACTCACATGAAAATAATTACAAAAATTAGAAGTGCCAGTGTCTCTCAATGAGAAAGAACCAGCATAAGAATACTGGCATTCTGAAAAATCTGAATGTAGTGACACCAACAAGGGATTGCAGTAGCTCTCCAGCAATGGTCCCTAATTAAAATGGAAACTCAGAAGTGACAGAAAAAGAATTCAAAGTATCAGCTGAAAGGAAGCTCAGTGAGATCCATGATGGGCTGAAAATCAATACAAAGAAATTTCTAAAGCAATCCAGGAAATGAAGGGAGAGATAAACATTTTATTTAAAAATTCAATCAAAGCTTCCAGAATTGAACACTTAAGAAATTTCAAAATACAATGGAAACTTTTATCAATAGACCGGACTAAGTAGAAGAAAGAATTTCAGAGCTTGAGTACTGGTTTTTCAAACTAACACAGTCAAACAAAACATTTTTTAAAAAGAATTTTAAAAATGAACAAAGTTTTCAAGACATATGGGATTATGCAAATGATCAAACCTATGAATTATTGGCATACCTGAGAGAGAAGAAAAAATAAACAACCTGGAAAACAAATTTGAGGGAATAATTCAAGAAAAATTTTCTAATCTTGCTGGAGTGGTAGGCATCCATAGACAAAAAAACCAGAACATACTTGTGAGATAATATTAAAATATGAATATTACCAAGGCATATAGTCACCAGACTGTCCAAGGTCAATGCTAAAGAAAAAATCTTAAAGACAGCTGGAGAAAACGATTATATCACATATGAAGGGAACCCCATCAGGCTAACAGCTGACTTCTCAGCAGAAACCTTACAAACCAGAAGAGATTAGGGGGCTATCTTCAGCATTCAAAAAGAAAATAAATTTCAACAAGTAATTTCATATCTCACCAAACTAAGCTTCATAAGGAGAAATAAAAGTTTTTCCAGACAATCAAGAGCTAAGAACTTGTTACCACTAGACCAGCATTACAAGAAATACTTAAGGGGTTTCTAAACACAGAAATGAAAGAACAATACATGCTACAACAAAACCACATTTAAGTACATAGCCCTCAGACTCTGTAAAGCAACCACACAATAGAAACTGCAAGGCAACCAGCTAACAATGTTATGACAGCGTGAAAACATCACATAACAATATTAGCCTTGAAGTTAACTGGTCTAAACTTTCCAATTGAAAGGCACACAGTGACAATTTGGATTAAAATACAAGATCCACCCATCTGTTGTCTTCAAGAGACCTGTCTCACATGTAATGACACCTATAGGCTCAAAGTAAAGAATTAGAGAAAGATCTATCATGCACATGGAAAGCAGAAAAGAGCAAGGGTCCCTATTTTTATATCAGATGAAATAGACTTTAAACTGACAACAGTAAAACAACAACAACAAAAATCAAAGAAGGGTATTACATAATATAAAGGATTCAATTCAACAAGATCTAATTAGCCTAAATATGTATGTACTCAACATTGGAGCACCCAGATTCATAAAACAAGTATTTCTAGACCTTGAAAAGACTTATATAGCCACACAATAATAGTGGGGAACTTTAACACCCCACTAACAGCATTAGATCATCGAAGCAGAAAAATAACAATGAAATTCTGTACTTAAACTTGATGCTTGACCAATTGGACCTAATAGACAACTACAGAATACTCCACCTAACAACCACAAAATATATAGTCTTCTCATCTGCACACAGAACATATTCCAAGATTGATTACATGCTCAGCCATAAGGTACATCTCAATAAATTAAAAGAAAATTGAAATCATACTAACTATACTTTTGGGGCACAGTGGAATAAAAATAGAAGTCAATACTAAGAAGATCTCTAAAAACTACACAATTACATGGAAATTAAACAACTTGTTTCTGAATGACCTTTGGGTAAACAATGTTATTAAGGGAGAAATAAAAAAATTCTTTGAAGTAATTGAAAACAGAGGCACAACATACCAAAATCTCTGGGATGCAGCAAAAGCAGTGTAAAGAGGAAAGTTTATAGTGCTACATGCCTACCTTAAAAAGCTAGAAAGATCTCAAAATAAATATCTAACATCGCACCTGCAGGAATTAGGAAAACAAGAACAAACTAACTCCAAAGCTAGCAGAAGAAAATAAATAACTAAAAATAAAGCAGAAATAAATGAATTTGAGGCCCCAAAATCCATAGAAAAAAAATCCCAAAGTTGGTTATTTGAAAGGATAAATAATACAGATAGACCACTAAATAGATTAACAAAGGAAAAAAAGAGAATATTCAAATAAGCACAATCAGAAATAACAAAGGTGACATTACAGTTGATCCTACAGAAATACAAAAGATCCTCAGAGACTATTTTAACACTTCTATTACATAAACTAGAAAATCTAGAGGAAATAGATAAGTTCCTAAAGACAGACATTCTCCCAAAATTGAATCAGGAAGAAATCGAAACAATGAAAGGAGGAATATTAAGTTCCAAAACTGAATCAGTAATAATACAACTACCAAAAAAAGAGACCCAGACCAGAGAGCTTTTACAGCAGAGTTCTACCAGACATACAAAGAAGAGCTGGTATCCACTGTACTGAAACTTTCCCAAAAAATCGAGGAGGAAGGAATCCTTTCTAACTCATTTTATAAAGCCAACATCATCCTGATACCAAAACCTGGCAAAGACACAATGAGTAAAGAGACTACAGGCCAACATCCCTGATAAACATAGATGTAAAAATTCTCAACAAAATACTAGCAAAGTGAATTTACCATGATCAAGTAGGCTTTATTCCTGGGATGCAAGTTTCATTCAACATACACAAATCAGCGTTCACCACATAAATAGAATTAAAAACAAATAGATTACCTCAATGGATTTGGAAAAAGCTCTCAATAAAATCCAACATTCCTTCATGATAAAAACCCTTAAGGAACTAGGCATCAAAGGAATATACCTCAAAATAACAAGAGCTATTTATGAGAAACCCACAGCTGACATCATACTGAACAGGCAAAAAATGGAAGCATTCCCTTTGGGAACTAAAACAAAACAAAGATGCCTAATCTCACCACACCCATTCAGTATAGTACTGGAATGCTAACCAGAGCAATCAGGCAAGAGAAAGAAATAAAAGGCACCCAAATAGGGAAAAAGGAAGTTAAGCTATCTCTCTTCACAGATGACATGATTCTATACCTAGTAAGCCCTAGAGATTCCACCAAAATGT
>NW_016107396.1:340920-387506 GCF_001604975.1 Cebus imitator
AAAAAAAAAACAACCTAGGAGTACATCTCATCAAGGAGGTGAAAGATCTTTACACCAAGAACAAAGCACTGCTAAAAGAAATAACAGATAACAAATAAATGGAAAAACATTCTATGTTCATGGATTGGAAGAATCAACATAATGTAAACGGTTATTCTGCCCAAATAGATTCAACACTATTCCTATCACACAACCAATGTCATTTTTCATAGAACCAGAAAAAAAAAAGCTATTCTAAAACTTATATGGAACAAAGAAGAGTCCAAATAGCCAAAGCAATCCTAAGCAAAATGAACAAAGCTAGAGGCATCACAATACCTGACTTCAAACTATGCTATAAGGCTACAGTAACAGGCACATAGATCAGTGCGACAGAAAAGAGAACTCAGAAATAAAGTCACACACCTGCAGCCATCCCATCTTTGACAAAGTAAACAAAAACAAAAACAGAAACAATGGGGACATGAAAAATTTATATGGTCAAGGAAAATAGGCCAGAACTATCTACAAGACTGATGTTAAGATAAGGACAACATTTCCTTAAATAAGGGTCTGAGAGTTTTGAAGCAGGAAATTAGATCTTTTAATCAAACTCCACCCTGTATAAGACAATCAATGTTCAATCAATGGTGCTGGGATAGCTGACTAGTCATATGCAGAAGAATGAAACTGAACTCCTACATTTCACCATATACAAAAAGCTACTCAAGACGAATTAAATATTTAATTGTAAAACCTCAAACTAGAAGAATCCTAGAAGAAAACCTAAGAAACACCAGTCTAGGCATTGGCCTTGGGAAAGAACATATGACTAAGTCCTCCATAGCAATTGCATAGAAACAAAAACTGACAAGTGGAACCTAATTAGGCTAAAGAGCTTCTGCACACCAAAAGCAACCATCAACAGAGTAAACATACAATTTACAGAATGGGAGAAAATATTCACAAACTATGCTTCCAGAGAAGATACAATGTCCAGAATCTGTAAGAAACTTAAACAATTGAATAAGCAAAAACTAAATAACCCCATACAAATTATTAAAAGAGACATAAACAAACACTTCTCACAAGAAGACATATAAGCAACCAACAAACATATGAAAAAATGTTTCACATCACTAATCATCAGAAAAATGCAAATCAAAACAACAATGTATACTACCTCGCATTAGTCAGAATGGCTGTTAATGAAAAGTCAGAAAAACAACAGATGCTGGCAAGGCTGCAGAGAGAAAGAACACTTACTTATACACTGTTGGTGGGAATGTAAATTAGTTCAGCAACTGTGTAAGGCAGTTTAGGGATTTGATTTCTCAAAGAAATTAAAACAGAACTACCATACGACCATCTTTTAAAAAATGAGTTTTGGAAAATGCCTTATACAGGGTGGAGGTTGATTAAAAGATCTAATTTCCTGTTTCAAAACTCTGAGACCCTTATTTAAGGAAATGATGTCCTTATCATAACATTAGTCTTCTCGATAGTTCTGATCTATTTTCCTTTACCATATAAATTTTTCCAAATGGGATCTTTCAACAGTATGTCTTTCAGCAATCAGGATACAGGAGTTTTATGGAATCAGAATCTTTAGACGATATGATCATTAAGAGAAGGTTAAACTGAAAAGTCAGAAGAAGAGAAAAATTTCACAGTATGTTAAGGAACAAACAAGCCACATATATACATCTTATGTGATTGGTGGGGGGAGAGTTTGTATTGCTTTTTTAGCTGTTTCTGGAAGACTCTTAAAAGACATCTTTATAGTCTCATCTGAGCATTTTGTTTTCTTCTTTTTGGGGCATGGTTAACAAATTAAAGAGCCTGTTTCCTCTCCACAGCTGTGTATCATTGCCTTAGGGACTATTATGGGAACGGATTGTAAAGGAGTTACTTCTGCTGTCTATCAGCAAGAGCTCTTAATATAAACAAGCCTGTAAGCTACCCACATATTGAACAGATGTCTGTGAGCATTCCTGCTGGCTACTGTGTCCTGTGGGCTGTCCACTGTGTATTCCCTGATAGCAGACCTCTGACCTATGAAGTAATGTTGCCCTTAAGATACTGGATGAAAAGACAGGTCTGAAGTAAACTCAGTGAATTTGCTTCCTTGTTCAGTCCTTGGAAAGTGATGGCTGCAATATCTGGGATTTGTGGGAGATTGGATTGTATTTTATATCTATAGATGAGAAACTCTAAAACTAATGCATTTTGGAAAGCTAATATTTTCCAGTAGGGATAAATACATATTTTAAAGTTCCAAATTATTAAATGGCTTAAATGGGTGCATTTTACCAAAGGTCTATTCATAAAATGAGAATTGGACTAAGATTGTTTAAAGTTAATGCAATAATGAAGCTGATGCTGACTTTCTTTATAATGTACTAAAACAACTAATCTGACTTCAAATATTTATATTTATTTTACTTGCTAGGCATCATCACTTTATTAAAAAGGAATTTTCTTAGCAAGGCTTATTTGAAGAATTGAGCAAGTGAGATTTTAGGAAATGGGACAAGAGCTGGAGCAATATAATGTTCTAGAATATTCAAAGACAAAGGGAACAATGCAGGTGCTTCAATTATCTGAGATGTTTTCCAGCCTGCTGAGAATGAACCCGATTGTATATCGAAATCAGGCTTTCCTTCTAACTGACTTTGAGCAATAAAAGTATGTTAGTAAATGGCTTTGGAATATGGTCATCTCAGACTGAGATCACTGATCTCACAGTCTTGAACTTTCGGAGTTGGAGAAGTTTTTAATATTGGTAATAAACTGTGGCCCAGGCAGGACCACACATCATGATGGTATAAGTATCATTTAACCTTATCTTTATCTTTAATTTTTGAGTTCTAAAGCTACTTGATTTGTATACAAATCTAAAATATTATTTAAATATATACAGATACACATGTATACACGTATATGTAAATATTTAAATAATATATAAATATGTGTATTTACATATTTAAACATATGTATATAAACACTACTCATGGATAGATTTTGACAAAAAGAAGAAAAAAACCAAACTTGAACCTGACCAAGACTCTAAATCTTATTAATAGCTTATGATAAATTTAAGGGAAAGAAGAATATGTCAGATCACATCATGAGGTTGCAATCAGCAAAATTCACATAGTGGAAACTCTACTAGATAAAGAATTATGTTTCTTTCACACATAAACATAGTTATAAAGATATGCTGCCCTGTGATTGGAGTAAAGCAAAGAAAATATTTAGTCCTTGAGAACCTAATTTGTGTGATATAGATTAGAGCTTACTCTCCATATAGAAACTGACTCAAATGTGTGTAGGAGTTGCCTTGCTCATGAGATATAAGGAGGTTCATTTTTTTTCTTCTCTATCTTACTGTCTTGCAACAAAATTAGAGCAGCTGAACTCTAGTGGGGTTATTGGTTATTTTAGTCAGCTGCTGCACTCACATGACATTACTCTAAGATATGAGCCCTGATATGATGAAGGAAGAGTTTTTTATCACTGATCTCATCTTGGCTTTGGTTGTAGAGCTTTCTTTAAAATTTCATTTTGAGTAATAGACATACTTAATCCTACACAAAAATAAACCTAAATAGTGCTATATTGGTGGACATACAGTATCATTTTTTGATGTTTTCTTGTTGGTGGTGGTTTTTGTTTTGTTTTGACCACTGTCTACTGCAGAAATCTAGTCCAAATTATGCCAGACTTCTGACTAATCATTTGGAAAATGGTGTTCCATTTGCCAAAGGTTTATTCAGATGTTTTTATTGTATTATGACGACTATTTCTAGTTTTTTCCCCTAGAATCTAAAGTTTTTAAGATTAAACCTACAAAATGGAAGATTATCCTTTATTAAAAAGGGAAAAAATAAAAACCCTAAGAATGTGATTATAACTTAGGCTAGCCATGAGAATTAATGACTCCAACCAACACACAAGACAAAATTTTATTAGCGTACAGTTTGTACTGTATGCTTTTACATTTCAATCTGTCATGCCCTAAAAATGTGCTTTTCCATTTGGATAAGTAATTGAAAATCACCCAATGTCTAAGGCTGGTTTGCTTCTGATTTCTACTATGAAGCTGTACAACTTTTGGGAATGTGTGATCAGTGCCAAACAAGGGCAAAAGTTTACCAGCTGTAGCTCCTTTAGTGTGAGTGTTGGTGTTTGGGCTCTGTTTCCCATTGAGGTTTTATCCTTAAATGGAGTCTATTTGTTACTTTACAAGTTCAACTAACAATTTCATTTTAGTCAACAGCACAATTTATATATACATCTTAGTGGTTTTGAGTGTTACTTTTGAGCAGGCTTTTAAATGAATTAACAAAAGTTAATATATTTTTTAAAACACACACATAATAAAACAATAGGCAAAGGTGTTCAGAATCATGATACAGGGATGTTCCAATTGGTTCTATCACTGGGTACCCTAGCTATTTAAAAATTCATTACCAAATACTAGTTCTTCTCTTTCTCATTTCCATACAATTCACCAAAATCAGAGGGTTCTACACACACACACACACACACACACACACACACACACATACACACACACACAAACACACCCTTCTTTTAAAGCCATATCCATACAAAAATTTAATTAGAAAGCCTAAATGTAGGCCGGGCATGGTGGCTCATGCCTGTAATCCCAGCACTTTGGGAGGCCAAGGTGGGAAGATCATAAGGTCAGGAGTTCAAGACCAGCCTGACCAACATGGTGAAACCCATCTCTACTAAAAATACAAAAATTAGCCAGGTGTGGTGGCATGTGCCTGTAATCCTCCCTACTCAGGAGGCTGAGGCAGGAGAATTGCTTGAACCCAGGAGGCAGAGGTTGCAGTGATCTGAGATAGCACCACTGCACTCCAGCTTGGGCAACAGAACGAGACTCAGTAGCAAAAAAAAAAAAAAAAAAAAAAAAAAAAAAAAAGAAAGAAAGAAAGAAAAAAGAAAGCCTAAATATGTCATGATCAGCCAATTTCATTGATCAAGTTCAGCAAATTAGGAGGAAATAGGCAATATCTTTGCATGTCTATTTTCAACTTAATAAAAATACAAATTTAATTGAAAGAACTAAAATGCAATATCTTAGGTTAGGTAAAGAATAGGCAGGGCATGGGCCCTATAACCATCATCTGCTCTTCTCCAGGGCTGCTATGATAAGGAGATTCTAGCTACAGGCTGTCAATCTGGAAACTTTTTTTGGTGAACACTTTGCCGTGTCACTGCCTGGCCAGCAAATGTCAGTTGCTGAGTCAAGCCTGAGGCATGCAGAGAAAGCCATCTTCTTAAGTGCCCATTATGTACTGGGTACCACTAACAAGGATGGCTTGGGCATCTAAGCATCTCAGGCTCTTCCTTCATTTCTACTGATGATGGAAATATATTTTGGTCCCTTTGTGGGATCAGTTTATTTGCTTTTCAAGATCAGTATTTTTTCCCTAGTAAATCGATAGACATGATCTTTTAACGTAAAAATAAATTTCAATTTTTAAACATGCTATTGATAAATTACTAAATTTTTTGAGATAGATTTAAATGGAGATTTTCCAGCTCCAGCAGCAGACTTAAGGAAAAGTAAAACTATGGTACATACAGGAATATAAAATTGTGAACAAAAACTGAAATGTATTTAAGGATGCTAAAAAAAAAGTTTGCCATTATATATTTACAAGGTTGATAATGTCTAACTAACAAATGCTGTATTAAAAATTCAAAGACAGAAAGTAATAAGCTATGATGAAAATGAAGCATTGTAGTAAAAACTAGCAAGTTTTAAACTAAGATTAGCTTAGCTCATGCAGGACAGTCTTTGACCAATCCTGCTCATACACAGGAAAGAACAGTGTTAGCACATAACCTCAGCACCCCATAGCCTGGACTTATGTTCATTGCCATTAAGAGCAACATGAATGTTGTGATCTGTGGTCACTGAAAATCTAACAGTCCCCTCTGGCTCTCAGGCAGACGATCTGGCTCTGCTAATCCTTCCACCAATAACTGACTGACTGTATGTCTCTTCCCAAAGGCAAAAATTGGATATGAGTATTTTAATGGACAGAGTTTCAGTATCTAGCCATCTGTTTAGCCTCTGGAAAGTTTATGGATAGCTACTTTGGGTGAAATCTCCATATTGAGTTGATTCAACGGGACCCTGTGAGACAGAGTCACATGGGTCAAAACTCAGTAGATTATAACTAAGAAACCACTCTTTGAAGGTACAGAGGTATGGCTAGACTTCTGAAGCTTTTTAGAAGAATGTATTGTAAATTGCAAACTGCTTAGGAGCATGAACTATCTGGTATAAGAAAAATAAAAACATTTTATTATGTAGATACCCACAAAGGCCATCATCATGTACTTGTGAATAAAATCTCTTGTTCTTTGATATGTTTAGAAATTTTATAATAAACATTTGCTATTCAAAATAAAGATTATCACTACTGCTCTTCTCAACTACTAAAACATAATTTTTATTTATTCAACAAATATTTGTTCTATGGTAAACATTGCTAGATGCAGAGGATACAAGAAAGAAAATACAGACATAAAGCTTATGGTTTTGGAGAAGATGCAGATATGCACATTGGCAAATTGAACAGTGTTATGCAGGCTATGATGGGGAAAGATAATGATATTTTTGGGTTATAGAACAGGCATTTAACTGTAACCTGTGTAGCCTTGGGGGCTGGGGCCTACCTGCAGATAATTACATATAGACCAAAACAACCTAGAATTGAGTATGAAGGAGAAGCCAATGCAGAATGATGTCCAAGTTTCTCTTTCTGCTTTGAGGGACCAGAAGGATGATGGTGCTATTCACTGAGGTAAAATAAATCCAGCAGGAATAGCAAGATTGAGAGGAAGATCAGGCCAGGTGCAGTGGCTCATATCTACAATCCCAACACTTTGGGGAGACAAGGTGAAAGGATCACTTGAAGCCAGGAATTCAAGACCAGCCTGGGAAACACAGCAAGACCTCCATCTCTACAAAACAAACAAACAAACAAACAAACAAACAAAAAAACCCAGAACATCATGCATTCAGCTTTGAAGATGTTCCTTGAAGTATCTGAGAAAACTTCAAGTGGGTTGGAATAATAGGTAGAGAGAGAGATACAGCCCTGGATCTGAAGAGATAGATTTATGTGAGAGAGAAAGCTGTGAGATTCATCAGCCCATGAAAGAAACTTGAAGTCATGGGAGTGAATCAACTCACCCAGGGATACTGGGTAGAATCAGAAAAAGCTTAAAAGGCAAAACCCTGAGAATCATCATTATGTGCAGGCAAATGGAGGAAGGAAATCCCAAAGAAACAGAAAAATATTGATCAGAGATAAGAAAGGATGGGTAAACCAAGGAGATAACAAGGAAAGTTGAATGACGGAAATAGAAGGCATTTGACAGTGAATGAGATATTATTAGGCAATAAGGACGTGTCAGAATGTACGAACTTAATTTTTAAAAAAATATCTGTCAAAAGGGAGGAAAGAGATAAGGTAATAATGAGAGATCGAGAAAAACCTTAAAAATGGAAGAGGCTTGTACACAATTAAAATGTTAATGAAAAATCCCGTATAGAGTGAGGAACTTTAGATACAGCACACAGGCAATCAACAGAGCAAAATTCCTGAAGGAAGGAAGGAGCTGGAATTCAGAGAGTAAATGGAGAAATTAGCTTGAGATGGAGGAGAAGCATCTCTTTCATTGTAAAGCAGAAAGAACTTTTAATAGAATGGCTTGTGAATATAGCTGCGTATGTGATTTGGGTAGTGAGAAGTTCCCATTTTTCTAATGATATGAACAGGAGACAGGGAAATACTGGATAAAAGTGGGTGGTTCCCCAGCAAAGGCCCCACCCTTAAGCCTGGATACCCATAGCCCTAAGTGAGATCAGGCATTCCTGTTTTTGTGCCCAAAAAGTTACCTTTTGGCCCACCATGCCCCGCTATCCTGTAACCACATAAACCCTGAGCCCCAGGCTCCAGAATCAGAAGATGAGGAGACAAGCAGATACATGGCAGAACAGTATGGCAGAGAAAGGGAGAAGAGAAGGAGAATCTGAACACTGAGAGGAGTTCAACCAGTGGCCAAACTCCAGAAGAAGATCATCTTCCCACTCCATCCCCCTTCCAGTTCCCCATCCATCCCACTGAGAGCCTCTTTGACCACTCAATAAAAGTCCTGCATTCATCCTCCAAGGCCATGTGAGATCTGATTCTTTCAGGATGCTGGACAAGAGCTCAGGATACAGAAAGCTGTCATGCTGGCTGACTACCCTTGCAGAAAGGCAGAGCGTCCACTGAGCTGGCTAACATTTAAGCCATCCACAGATGGCAAGGCTAAATGGGTGCACTGTAACACATGCCCACTTGGGCTCCTGCACCTGTCCATTTTTGTGCTCCCCCTCCCATAAGAGGTTTGAGCAGCGGCAGCAACCGAACAGACGGTCCACACCCCCCATTTTACATCCTGTGAGGGGTGTCAGGGAACTCTCTTGTTTCAGTAACAGTTTTCATTTCATATCACAATTGTCAGTTACAGACCTTAATATACACTATTGTTTTTATTCAACACAATGCATGTAATTAAATGATTTTTCTCTTTTTACATATTTTTTTTTAGAATTTAGCATATTTTAAACATGGCTTTGAAATATAAATTACCCAGGTATACAAATATTTTGCATCATATCAATAGTTTCATTTTTATTTCTACCTTGTGTGATTTCTGGATTCATAGTGAAACATTAATTTGGTACTAGAATTTCCATTTATGAATAGAGATCTTTTTAAATTTTAAATTTTAGCTCTATCTTTCAGATTTAGTTGGTAATCTATGTTACATAATAGCTTCAGGAATGTGGCTTAAGCTGTATTAGTAGTTTAAGAAATAAAGTAACCCGAAGTACAGGCAAAATGTTTATAAAAGAATATTTTTGTTTGCATCATTCTTCATACTGACAAAATTTGGATACAAAATAAAATTCAAACAGGGAGAAAATGCATGAATTTTATTTTATTATGATTAATAAAATACATACAATTTATCATATTCACAAAGGACTTTTACAAATATAAATATTTCTGACATTCATTGATAAAAACAGTGTAATGTTTATAAATACAATGACATAATATAAATATGCATTGAAAAAATAGATTATTTGATATATTGTTACTATTGTGGTTTGTATTTTGTTGTTCCATTTACCTGTGTTTTCTAAAATGGGAATATAAACATTTTAGAAAGAAGTAAACATTAAATTATATTATGAGAAATATATTCTTGGATTGTTATATTTGAGGAACATGTTTCTAATTACTGAACTTTCAGATGATATGCACATCTTGAAATGTCTATTCTTTTATGCATCAGACCTGATATTTGCCTAGTTTCCATATTAATTCTGTAATAAAAATACTTTATTTTCTAAATTTGATATTTTTTGCTGAGAGTTAAAACATTTATATTTAACAAAGAAAGTACAGGTTAAATGCAAAGGCCAAAAATAAGGGTCAATCCTATTTAATTTAGAATTTGTTGTATTTAATGTGGAACATCTCCCTCTTCCTTTCCTCTGGATCTTTCCAATTGGAGCTTCTCGCTCGGTCTGTGCTGTAAATGAGAGTACGGTATGTACTGTACCTGTACCGGAGCATTTTATTATTTGTTAGAATTTTTCCTAGTGCTAGGTCATTTTGGGCAGGAAGTCATTGCCAGTTAGAAAGAAGCAGAAGGAAAAGCAAAAATAATGTACTCTAAAAAGGGTGGTATTTGCAATTTACACATAACTGTTATTTTAAACCATCAAGAACTGGGTTTGGTGGTGGCAGCCGCATCTACACTGGAGGATGTCATTGAAGAGAACTAGGTATTATAGGAGCCACAAGCAGACTGTGTAATTAGGGTTAGGTGAAAGCATTGGGTAATCCTGCAATAGTCACTGTTACATAACACGTCAGTCGCTGCCCAGGGGTATGAGCGGTAACTGAATATTATAGCGGGAACTGTTAGCATTGATGCTGCCAAGGGTCACTAGCTGTTTCCATTATAAACCTTATTTTGTAGTTGGCTTATAACCCAGACAGTTGAATTTACATCAGGTGGAAACCTGGCATTTAAATTAGAAGCCTACAGGCACAATTTTTTTTTTTCAGTAATAAAATTTTGAGCTAGGAGGTAATAGAGAAATCATCTAGTCCAACATCTACTTTACAAATGAGATAGAGGTATGTATTTAAAATGGAGAGAGAGACATATTTAGTAGCATACAGTTACCTAAAGGCAGAACCAAACTTAGGACACAGGTTTTTCTGCGCTCCAGATTAAAAAACAAATACAAAAACAAAGACTCTTTCTCCCATCCTGTACTAATCTAATTTATTTTTAGTATATGGAGGTGCCAGAGGAATGTTAGCTATCTTACATTCACCAGAATCTCTCTTAACATATGAAGTGACTTGCCCAGGGAAATACAATGTGTAGAGTGGCACAACAGAAGAGAACACAGCCCATCTTCTGTTGCTATTTTGCATTTTTATATCCTTCCTTCCAGCTGTCTATTCAGTTCATTCATTGATTATCAGAAAATGAATGATTGTTAAACCATTGATACATGGGGCTAGTTTATTCCTTCTCATTATCATAAAATGAATCATAAATTGAATTGGAAAAGAAAGAAGGGCTATGAAGCCAGAACCATGATTCAGTAAAACCTCAACTTGTTGAAAAGTGAGTTCTACCAGTTAACCACATGGACTCCATGATATCGAAAGGAAAGTGTACTGGATTATTTTTCTTTGATAAATTCCAATAATTAGTTTGTGAATATTAGATAAAGTCGGAACATTTGATGTAAATAAAGTGATGATATTTTCTTGAACTATGTATTACATTAGTTGGCTGGAACTATAAATTATATATACATCATGACTTCCTGCCTAGTTGGCTTTCCTGAAATCTAACCAAGAAGAGCATCCTCCGCCAATTGTACCATGGCTCAGTATTTAAAAGAGACCTGCTCTTCCACACCTGAAAGAATACTCTATCATGACAGCACAAAGTTCATACCAAAATCACATTGGAAATTTAAAACCAATTCTGTGACCAGCATACAGCTAGTATTCCCCCTTCTCTCTCTATTTTCACCTTGTTGACACCCAAGATCATGGAACTTTGTTTGAACTTGTCTTTTTCCTTTACTGGACGATAAGTTCCTTTGAGTATAGGGACTAAGCACTGTTTTTCTTATTCACATTCTCTCTTCCATATACCACATTTGTACTGAGCCCTAGTGTTCAATATACACAATCAAAATTTATATTGTTTGTTATATTATTTTCTTAGAGATATACCTCTGCAGAGCCTAGGATTATTGTGTTAAAAGGTGTCATCTCCTATAGAAGAATGTGATGACAAAATGAACTAAGCTCAGTTTAAAGTAGAAGAAAAATCATGTAGAGGAGCATTAGACTTTGACTTTGCTTACAGTGAGAAATGAGTTGGAATATGCTAATTAGAATTCCCAGTGTATAATTTGATAAACCTTACCCAATCAAGAAAATTTGTCTATTGTTTGTATTTTATGCTATTTTTTACCTCTATTTCCCAAATTAAGATGTTGCACTATGTTTGTATTTTGTTTATACTTTGTTTGTGGTCATTATTATTCTGTAGGTTTATGACATTGACAGCTTGAAATTCCTATAAACCACGAAAACCATTCTGAGGAAGTGGGTGGTAATTGGCAAAAGGAAAGCATAATACGGAGAGAATTAGTCAAAGGCTGTTGTAATAATTTGGCTCTGTTAGAGGGTTCATTTGTTTTGCATTTCTTGTCCAATGTATTATAATGTTATTGAAGATGACTTCATAGGTCAAGTGTCACTTAGGAAACCTCATATTTTTATTTAGCATGAAGAGATCCAAACTTGCCAGAAAGTCAATATTTATCAGGGTCACTTCATTTAATATTTTTATTTTCTCCATAACCTAATCCCCATTTCAGGAGTTGACAACTTTAGTCAGTGGTTTAAGCTATCCTCATTTTGTCAGAAATGGCGTGTGCCATCAACCTAACTTCTTGTTGCTAAGAGAGTAGGCCGAGGTGCATTTTCCACTGAATCACATGTCTCTGTGGTTTCAAAGCACAGATATTAGTTGACCTCTTGGAATTGTCAGGTTTCAGTGGTGTTTTGGGTCCTATTTTAGGAGTTTGGGTCCAACAAGTGAACATTTAAATCTTTTGTGAAGCATTTTTGTCTTTAAGAAAAATCCAGGTACAGACACTGAAATTGCATGTTAACAAAAACCTAAATGCATTACAAGGATTTTGACATGCAAATGAAATTCTCTATGCTGTTTGATTTTAAAGTCATTAAAAAAGAATACAGTTTGGACATGAAAACTATGTGGAATCTTTGTAAATCTAAACTCAAGTCAACCCTGCAGAAAGTTGGAAAAACTGACTCATCACCCCAATGAACTTTCTCTCTCTTGTGTATATCCACCCGAACAGTCTTGCTTTTCTATAACCACAGAGGTGTTAGAGCATGCATGAACTCCATGTCCACCACACTTCCAGCCTACATAAAATTCCATCTGGTGATTTCTAGGAGCCCATATGATTTCCGCAATGCTGAGAAATAATTCTACAATAAAGTTTGTCTTTTGATAGAGATTTTGTTATATTGCTCAACTTAACCATTCAACTGGACACATATACATGGATATACTCATATATTTATGTATAAGATCAATATATTTGCTCTCTTTTCATTAAGATATTTAGATATTATATTCCACTACCTATTACTAATGCTAACTTACAGCTTATTTATTATTAATGCTACCTTAGTAATTTTATATCCAAGACATTTTCAATGCATCATCTAATTTTCATTTCTTTGTGTTTTTGTTCCTCATTCTGGGAGACTTTTCTTGATGTGTCTTTATTTTCCAAATCACTAACCAGGCCTTCTATAATACCAGGACTATTTTATTCTCAACCCCTTTATGAATAATTTTATTTTGGTAATTATGGTTTTAAAATATTTTATGTATAGAAGCATAGTTTTAAATTCTAAGAAATCTTTTGGTTTTCTAATTTTTTTTTCATAGCAGCATATTTTTGTTTCATTGATAAAATATTCTCTAGATCATGTTGAGGATAATGATTGTCTTAAATTCTCCTTTGATAAAAATAATCCTTTTCTCACCTATGGTATTAGTTTCCTTCTCTCTCTCTCTTTTTTTTTTTTTGAGACAAAGTCTCACTTTGTTGCCCAGGCTGGAGTGCAGTGGTGTGATCTCGGCTCACTGCAACCTCTGCCTTCCAGGTTCAAGTAATTCTCTTGCTTCAGCTTCCTCAGTAGCTGAGACTAGAGGTGTGTGCCACCACACCTGGCTAATTTTTGTATATATTTTTAGTAGAGACCAGGTTTCATCATGTTGGCCAGCCTGGTCTCGAACTTCTGACCTCAAGTGATCTGCCCACCTTGGCCTCCCAAAGTGTTGGGATTACAGTTATGATCCACCATGCCTGGTCAATTTCCTTCTTTATTTTTGTTGATTTTTTTCCCAATACTTGATGATATATGTATACATAAATTTGTGTATATGATAGAGGTACATAACAGAAGGAGGAAAAAACATGAAGAAACAGAATGTTGATTTCTCCGTTGACTAGATTCATTATTCCTCCCAAAATCCACATTGTGGTATTGAAAACCACAATATGTGGGAGAGAGAAAGTTGTGACTCATACTTATGGATACAGTCTAAAGTGAGGCTCAATTTGACCTCCTAAATCTGTATACTTTGATTCAGCAATTCCATTTCTAGAAGTTTATATTAAGGGAATAGTCAAGGTTATATGTACCAAGGATTAAGTTTGAGAATGTTCATCACAGTTACAACAATGAAAGAATAATAGAATGCAACGTCAAAATTGATGTGCTGGATAAATAAGTTATGGTGATTCAGATAATAGAAAGTGATGTAGCCCTTTGCCGTTATGTCTTCAGGTACTATTTTAAAAAGGAATGAAATGCTCACATGATAATATTGGCAAAAAGAGAAAATACCTAATAGTCAAAGCAACGTGATTCTATTTAGAAAAATAAGACAAAGGAAATGTGTGTGTGTGTGTGTGTGTCCTAAAATGAAATGTGACAAAACATTAAACATGGTTATCACTGATAGTGAGAACTTTATAGTTGCCACGTTTTGTTTTAGTTTAATATTATTCTTCTTATTTGTAATACAGAACTTCTAAAGTTTTCTTTTCTTCTTCTTCCTTTTTTCATTTTAAGAGATGGAGTCTTACTCTGTCTCTCAGGCTGGAGTGTAGAAGCATGATCTCAGCTCATTGCAACCTCTACCTCCTGGGTTCAAGCGATTCTTCTGCCTCAGCCTCCTAAGTAGCTGGGATAACAGGCACCTGCCATCATACCCAACTATTTTTTTTTTTTTTTGTATCTTTAGTAGAGATGAGGTTTCACCATATGGGCCAGGCTGGTCTTGAACTTCTGACCTCAGGTAATCCACCTGCCTTGGCCTCCCAAAGTGTTGGATTACAGGTGTGAGCTACCGCACCCAGACCTAAAACTTTATTTGTATACTATTTAACACATATAAACTATATGTAATATATATATAAATTATGAAGCATAACAGTAAAATAAATAAGAACAAACCATTTTCAGGTTTATGAACTGGAATACTGACAACACATTTGGAACCACTTGTATATACTTGTGTACTTACCTGTATTTCATTTTCCTGTCCCCAGAGGTAAGCACTCTCCTGAATACCGAGTTTATACTTCCTTTGTTTTTTTGTTTTCCAAAATATATTCCTTAACAGTACAGTTGGTTTCTTTTTGTTTGGAACCTCATAAAATTGAATAACATGTGTAACTTTTGTCACTTTTTTCTCCACGTTTTTCTAAGTTCCATCACTTTCACTCCTATATAATATTACATTATGTGAGTATACTTGAACGCAAATGACCATGAACAGAAAATACAACTAATTATTAGTTAATGTTAATTATATATTTAATAGTTGTATTTTCCGTTCATGGCCATTTGCGTTCAAGTATTTGTTATTAGATGAGTGTCATTACATAAATCACTGTGCCTGTGTCAAGACACTGGGCACATGTGAAAAGATTTTTCTAGATGATAACCTGTGATGGAACAACTGGGCCATTTATTGTGTGTTTATTGCTTTTATATTGTAAAGTTAAAGTGTTTTCCAATTACTCTCCTAACATCAGTGGATAAGAATTTCTATAGTTCACATCCTTGTTGACAGTCATTGTCATACTTAAGTTTTGCCCATCTAGTGGATATCAAACTGTGTCCCTTTATACTGCTAAGTTGCATTATTGCATTGTTAATGATTAAAACGTCTTCCCTATGCTTCTGGTCATCTAGTCTTTCTTCTCTTAAAAAAAAAAAGCCTTTTGACACTTTTCTGTTAGGTTGTTGGTTTATTCTTATAACCATTAAGAGTTTTATTAGAATATATTAGGAGATATTTGGGTTTTTTATCTTTTGTTAATGTACGGCTGATATATTTTTATAATTTATGACTTGTATTTTACTTGTTGTGGTTTTTTGTAATTAATGGTAATTCTTCATTTTAATGAGTCAAAGTTATCAAATTTGTAATTTTTGGTTGGTACTTTTGTGTCTTGTTGAAGAAATCTTTCCCTAGCCCCACGACTATAAAGAAACTCTCCTTATTTTCTTCTAAAATTTGGTTATCTACCTTTTTAAATTAAGAATTTAATCAATCTGAAATTGATTTGTGGAAATTGTGTTTGATAAGGTTCTAGCTTCATATTTTTCAAAATGAATTATCCACTTAACCAGCATCACATATTGAGTAGTCCCCACTTTCCCATTGATCTGCCTTCTCAATTACAGCATTTCCATACATGCCTGGGTCTATTCCCATTTTCTCATTCCTTCTATCAGCATCCTTTTTGTTTGCAAACCAATACCACACTGGTGTTGTCATGGCTTTTTAAAAAGTCTGTTGTCTCCTGGGGAAATCTCCAAACACCATTTTCCCTCAGGGATGTCTTAACTAATCTTGGGCTTTTCTTTTCCTTCATTAATATCAGAACTGGATTCTCAAGTTTCTTTTAAAAAATTCTATGAAATTCAAATTAAAATTGCATTTATGCAATTTGAGGATATTGACTTCCTTATAATAGCAAGCTTCCTTGAAAGTGGCAAAGTTTAAACTTATGTCTCTTTTCGTGTCTCAATAATATTGAAAACTTTCCTCCATGGATTCCTTATATATTTTTGTTACATATGTTTTTACACATCTTATATTTTCTATATATTACTAGGTGCTAACACCTAGTAAATGGTTAGCACATTTACTAGGTTAACAGAATATATAAGATGTGTAAAAACATGATATATATATCACTTTTCTTTATCCACTCATTGATTGATGGGGCATTTGGCTGGTTTCATATTTTTGCAATTGTGAATTGTGTTGCTATAAACATGCATGTGCAAGTATCTCCTTTTCCTCTAGGTAGATATCTAGTCATGGGATTGCTGGATCAAATGAGTTCTACTTTTAGTTCTTTAAGGAATCTCCACGCTGTTTTCCATAGTAGTTGTACTAGCCTACATTTCTACCAACAGTACAAAAGTGTTCCCTTTTCACCATACCCACAGCAACGTCTATTATTTTATTACTTTTTTTTATTATGGCCATTCTTGCAGGAGTAAGGTGGTAACACACTGTGGATTTGATTTGCATTTCTCTGATCATTAGTGATGTTAAGCATGTTTTCATACATTTTTTGGCTATTTGTATGCCCTCTTTTGAGAATTGTCTATTCATGTCCTTAGCCCACTATTTGATGGGATTGTTTGTTTTTTACTTGCTGATTTGTTTGAGTTCCTTATGAGATCTGGGTATTAATCCTTTTTTAGATGTATAGATTGTGAAGATTTTCTCCTATTCTGTGGGTTGTCTGTTTACTCTGCGGATTGTTTCCAAAAAGCTTTTTAGTTTAGTTAAGTCCCATCTATTTATCTTTGTTTTTGTTGCATTTGCTTTCTTGGTCATGAAGTCTTTGCCTAAGCCAGTGTCTAGAAGGGTTTTTCTGATGTTCTCTTCTAGAATTTTTATGCTTTCAGATCTTAGATTTAAGACTTTGATCCATCTTGAGTTGATTTCTTGTATACGATTGTACAACTGGATAAACTGGATAAGAATCTGGTTTCATTCTCCCATATGTAGCTAGCTAATTATCCCAGCATCATTTATTGAACAGAATGTTCTTTCCCCCACTTTATGTTTTTGCTTGCTTTGTCAAAGATCAGTTGACTGCAAGTATATGACTTTATTTCTGGGTTCTCTATTCTGTTCCATTGGTCTATGTGCCTATTTTTATACCAGTACCATGCTGTTTTGGTCACTGTGGACTTATAGTACAGTTTGAAGTTGGATAATGTAATGCCTCCAGATTTGTTCTTTGTGCTTAGTTTTGCTTTTGCTATGCAGACTTTTTTTTGGTTCCATATGAATTATAGGATTGTTTCTTCTAGTTCTATGAAGAATGATGGTGGCATTTGATGGAAATTGCATTGAATTCATAGATTGTTTTTGGCAGTATGATCATTTTCACAATATTGATTCTACCCATCCATTAGCATAGGATGTGTTTCCATTCATTTGTGTCATCTATGATTTCTCTCAGCAGTGTTTCATAGTTTTACTTGTAGCAGTCTTTCATTGCTTTGTTAGACATATTCCTAAGTCTTTTTTTTTCTCAACTATTGTAAAAAGTTGAGTTCTGGATTTTATTCTCAGCGTGGTCACTGTTGGTGTATAGCAGAGCTACTGATTTATGTATATTAATTTTGTATAATGAAACTTTGCCAAATTCATTGATCAGTTCTAAGAGCTTTTTGGAGACGTCTTTAAGGTTTTCTAGCTATATAACCATAACATCAGCAAACAGCAACCGTTTAACTTCCTCTTTACTGATTTGGATGGATTTCTTTCTTTCTTTTTGTCTGATTGCTCTGGCTAGGACTTCCAGTACTATGTTGAATAGAAATGGTGAAAGTGGGCATCCTTGTCTTGTTCCAGTTCTCAGAGAGAATGCTTTCAACTTTTTCCCATTCAGTATAATGTTAGCTGTGGATTTGTCATAGATGGTTTTTATTATGTTAAGGTGTGCCCCTTTTATACCAATTTTGCTGAGGGTTTTAATGAGAGTGGGATGCTGAATTTTGTCAAGTGCTTTTTCTGCATCTATTGAGATGATCATGTGATTTTTGTTTTTAATTCTGTTTATGTAGTGTATCACACTTATTGATTTGCATATGTTAACCATCTCTGAATCCCTGGTATGAAACCCTCTTGATCATGGTGGATTATCTGATTAGCTTTTTGGTACGTTGTTGGATTCAGTTAGCTAGGATTTTGTTAAGGGTTTTTGCATCTATGTTCCTCAGGGATATTGATTTGTAGTATTCTTTTTTTTGTTATGTCCTTTCCTAGTTTTGGTATTAGGGTGACACTGGCTTCACAGAATGATTTAGCGGGAATTTCCTCTTTCTCTGTCTTGTGGAATAGCATCAATAGGATTGGTATTAACTCTTCTTTGAATGTCTGGTAGAATTCATCTGTGAATCCATCTGGTCCTAAACCTTTTTTTGGTTGAAAAATTTTTTATTACCATTTCAATCTTGCTGCTTGTTATTTGTTCAGAGTTTCTATTTCTTCCTGGTTGAATCTAAGAGGGTTGTATATTTCCAGGAATTTATCCACCTCTAGGTTTTCTAGTTTATGTGCATAAAGGTGTTCAAGGCAGCCTTGAATGATTTTTTGCATTTCTGTGGTATTGATTGTAATGTCTCCTATTTTGTTTCTAATTGAGCTTATTTGGACTTTATCTCTTTTTTTGGTTAGAAGCAAATTTTTGGTGCCACAAAAGAAATAACACTCATACATAAATTTTCTCAGCAAGGCAATTTTTACTTGTATAAAAGGGTGTGTCTCGTGGATGGAGCAATGGTGAGAGCACACCTCAACAAGGGAGGGGAAGGGGTTCTTATCCCTGATGCAGGTCACCCTTACTGCTATGTTGTTCCTCTATTGGGTAGAGTTGGACTGCATAGTCTAAGCTAATTCCAATTGGCTACTTTAAAGAGAGCAGGGGTACAAGCCAGAGTGGAGGGGTGAGCAGTTTTGGTGGGAAAGATGGTTATGGAGCACGTAACTAAAGGCGACATATGTCACAGCAGGTGACCAGGGGTGTCTCAGATCAGAGCAAATGACCAGAATGAGTCAGGACTCTAAATATGTGGATTAGGATGGGAACGTGTGAGTGGGACATGCAGTTTCAGTGAGAGGAATAGGTGTAGGTAACCAGGCGAACAGATGTGAACTACTGATTAGAACTGGTGAGAAGGTTGTTTATTGAAACTAGGGGCAAGAGGGCAAAGAGAACAAGGAATTTAAACTTTAAAATGGACAACAAAGAACTGAACATACAGACATACTGATTCTTTGAAGAGAAATTTGGAACTCACTGTATTTAACATTTTCTTAATCTCGCTATCAATTTTATTTATCTTTTCGAAGAATCAGCTTTTTGTTTCATTTATCTTCTGTTTGTTTTGTTTTGATTTCATTTAGTTATGCTCTGATCTTGGTTATTTCTTTTCATCTGTTGGGTTTGGGTTTGATTTGTTCTTGTTTTTCCAGTTCCTTGAGGTATGAGCTTAGGTTGTCTATTTGTACTCTCAGATTTTTTCATGTAGGCATTTAATGCTATGAACCATCCTCTTAGTGTCACCTTTGCTGTAACTCAGAGGTTTTAATAAGTTGTGTCACTATTATTGTTTAGTTCAAAGAATTTTTGAATTTCCATCTTGATTGCATGATTGACCTGATGATCATTCAGGAGCAGATTATTTAATTTCCATGTATTTGCATAGTTTTGAAAGTTTCTTTTGGAGTTGATTTTCAATTTTATTTCACTGTGGTCTGAGAGAGTACTTGATGTAATTTCAATCTTCATAAATTTACTGAGACTTGTTTTGTGGCCTATCATATGGTCTATCTTGGAGAATATTCCATATGCTGATGAATAGAATGTATACTCTACAGTTGTTGGGTAGAATGTTCTGTAAATTCCATTTGTTCTAAGGTGTAGTTTATTTAAATACATTGTTTCTTAGGGTACTTTCTGTTTTGATGACTTGTCTAGTACTGTTAGTGGAGTATTAAAGTCCCCCAGTATTATTGTGTTACTATCTCATTTCTTAGGTCTAGTAGTAATTTTCCCATAAATTTCAGAGTTCCAACGTTAGGTGCATATATATTTAGGAATGTGATATTTTCCTGCTAGACTAGTCCTTTTATCATTATATAATGTCCCTCTTTATCTTTTTTAACTGCTGTTGCTTTAAAGTTCTTTTTGTCTGATGTAAGAATAGCTACTCCTGCTCACTTTTAGAGTCCATTTGCTTGGAATATCTTTTTCCATCTCTTTTTCTTAAATTTATGTGAGTCCTTATGTGTTAGGTGAGTTTCCTGAAGATACCAGATACTTGACTGGTGAACTCTTATTCCTTCTGCCATTCTGTTTATTTTAAGTGGAGCATTTAGGCCATTTGCATTCAATGTTAGTATTGAGATGAGTGATACTATTCTATTCATCATGCTGTTTGTTGCTTGGATACCTTTATTTTTCCCCATTTTGTTTTTGTTTTATAGGTCCTGTGAAATTCATGCGTTAAGGAGGTTCTATTTTGGTATATTTCAAGAATTTGTTTCAAGATTTAGAGCTCCTTTTAGCAGTTCTTTTAGTCCTGGCTTGGTAGTGGCAAACTCTCTCAGCATTTGTTTGTTTGAAAAACACTGTGTGTTTCCTTCATTTATGAAGCTTAGTTTCACTGGATACACAATTCTTGGCTAATCATTATTTTATTTAAGGAGGCTAAAGATATGGCCTCAGTCCCTCTAGCTTGTAGGGTTTCTGCTGAGAAATTGGCTGTTAAACTGATAGGTTTTCCTTTATAGTTTACCTGATGCTTTGCCTCACAGTTCCTAACATTCTTTCCTTCATGTTGATTTTAGCTAACCTGATGAGTATGTGCCCAGGTAATGATCTTTTTGCAATAAATTTACCAGTGTTCTTTGAGCTTTTTGTATTCGGATGACTAGATCTCTACCAACGCTGAGGAAGTTTTCTTCAGGATGACTAGATCTCTAGCAAGGCTGGGGAAGTTTTCTTCAATAGTTCCTCAAATATGTTTTCCAAACTTTTATATTTCTCTTCTTTCTCAGAAACACCAATTATTCTTAGGTTTGTTCATTTAACATGATCCAAAACTTCTTGTAGGCTTTGTTCATTTTTTAAAATCCTTTTTACTTTGTCATTGTTAGATTGAATTAATTTGAAAGCCTTGTCTTTGAGCTCTGAAGTTCTTTTATTCTATTTATTCAATTCTATAGCTGAGATCTTTCAGTGTGTTTTGCATTTCTCTAAACGTGTCCTTCATTTCCAGAAGTTGTGGTTGTTTTTGTTTGTTTGTTTTTTGAGATGGAGTTTTGGTCTCATTGCCCAGGCTGGAATGAAATGGCATGATCTTGTCTCACTATAACTTCTACCTCAAGGGTTCAAGCAATTCTCCTGCCTTAGGAGAGTAGCTGGGATTACAGGTGTATGCCACCATGCCCAGCTAATTTTGTCTTTTTAATAGATATGGGGTTTGACCATATTGGCCAGGCTGGTCTCAAACTCCTGACCTCAAATGATCCATCTGCCTTGGCCTCCCAAAGTGCTGGGATTACAAGTGTGAGTTACTGTGCCTGATCTGTTTTTAATTTATGCTATTTCACTGAAAAATTTTTCCTTCATATCTTGCATCATTTTTCTGATTTCATTAAGTTGGACTTCACCTTTCTCTAGTGCCTGCTTGATTAGCTTAATAATCAACCTTCTGAATTCCTTTTCTGGCAATTCAGAGATTTCTTCTTGGTTTTGATCCATTGCTGTGAGCTAGTGTGATCTTTTGGGGGTGTTAAAGAACCTTGTTTTGTCATATTACCATAATTTTTTTCTGGCTTCTTCTCTTTTAGGTAGACAAAACTGAAGTTCAAGGGCTGCTGTTCAATTCTTTTGTTCCATGGGGTGCTCTCCCCCTTACCCTAGGGATGTGGCTTTCTGACAGCCAACCTGCAGTGATTGCCATTTCTCTTCTGGATCTAGCCACCCAGAGGAGCTACCAGGCTCCAGGCTAGAACTGGGAAATGTCTGCTCAGAGTCCTGTTATATGAACCATCCTCAGGTCTCTCAGCCGTGGGTACAAGCACCTGCTCCAATGGAGGTGGCAGGGGAGTGAAGTGGACTCTGCGAGGGTCCTTAGTTGTAGTTTTATTTTGTTGTAGTTTTATTTTGCTAGTTTTGTGTTCATTGGCCTCCAGCCAGGAGGTGTTACTTTCAGGAGAGCATCATTGCAATAGTATAGAGAGGATCAGGAAGTGGGTGAGGCTGTAGAGCTCCCAAGAGATTATGTCCTTTGTCTTTGGCTACTAGGGTGGGTAAAGAAAAACCATCAGGTGGGCAGTGTTAGGTGTGTCTGAGCTCAGACTCTCCTTGGGTGGGGCTTCCTCTGGCTGCTGTGGGGGATGGGAGTATGGTTCCCAGGTCAATGGAGTTGTTTCTACAGGGGTTATGGCTGCCTGCCTCTGCTGCATCATGCAGATTGCCAGGGAAGTGGGGAAAAGCAGGCAGTCACAGACCCCACCCAGCTCCCACACAACCCAAAAGGCTGGTCTCCCTCCCATCATGCCCCATCAACAGCACCAAGTTTCTTTCCAGGCAGCAGGTGAGCAGGGCTGAGAACTTGCCCCGGCTATCAGCCTTTCAGTTGAGAAAGCAAGCAGGGTTTCAGGTCTTGTCCCTGGACCTGCCATGTCTTCTGTGCTGTGCCTGCACTTCTGATTCACCCCCTCCCCCAGGTTCTGTTCGGGAAACTTTGCCTTCAGTCAAAATTTTCACAAAATTCAGCTGAAAGTTTTATTCTACCTGTGGTCTTTTCCTATATTCTCTGGAGGCCCTCCCTAAGGACCGCTGTGAGACAAAATCAGAAATGGTTTCTTGGGGACCAGGAGAACTCACAGGGCTCTTCTTGTTGCCTTTTCTAACCCTGTATTTTGCTCAGCTCCCTAAATTTGTCTCAGCTCCAGGTAAGGTCAAATCCTTCTCCCAGATCTGGACTTTCAGGCTCCCCAGTGAGGGTATGTGTTTGGGGGCCAGTGATTCTCCCTTTCACACTTTGGGCATTCACAGTTTTTTGGCTGTCTCCAGGGGCCTGCAGCAGCATTCTGCTTCCTACAAAGGATCTGTGAAATCTCTCAGCTTTCCTGGTATGTTCTTGTGGTAGTTTGTGGAGCAAAAGTTCACGATGTGACTCTTCACATGCTGCTCTGTCAATCCAAGTGGGAGCTACAAGTTAGTCCTGCCTCCTAACTGACATTTTTTTTTTTCTCTCCTTGTTTTCTATTTTAAAGGAAGCACTTTTACTATTTGGCCTCAAAGGTTGATGTCTGATGTAGATTTTTTTGTTGATTTTTTAAAATCAGATTGTGGAAATCTTCTTTTATTTCTAGTTTACTAAAAGTAATTTTAAGGTTATACATAATTCTTGAATTTTAGCTATTACTTTCTGCATCTACTGAGATAATTATATAATGTCTCACTTTTTCTCTAGAGTAATTAGGTTTATAGATTTTTCTGAGATATTTAACAATGTTGAATTTCTTGATCATAATATGATCATAGGTTAAGATTCCCAAAATATTCTTTTGTGAGAATATTGTTTAGAATGTTTGTATATATGTTCATGTCCTTTGTTTTCCTTTCTCACATTTGCTTGTTAAGTGTAGTTGGCAGAATAATGGCCCCACAAAAGATGGCCACATTCTAATCTTTGGAAACTGGGAACATGGTATGTTACTGGCAGGAGGGGTCTTTGTGCATATGATTAATGTGCTATATATTTTGAGATTGGAAGTTGATCCTGGATTATCCAGGTTGGTCCATTCTAATCACATCTGTTTTTAAAAGCAGAGAACATCTCTGATATATCATAATAATGTGTAATCTTAATGTCTCAAAACGTAGTCACTCATATCAAGTAGCAATGAGCCCACGTGAAGTTGTCCTCTTTCCCCAAGTGATAAACATATGTGTAACGGACTGAGGTGATAATTCCTGCTATTGTCTGATATCACCTGAGACCTGAAATAAACCAGTAGAAAGACGAAAGTAGTGAGATGTTGAAAATAGACCCATCTGTGAAGGATCATTAAAGCAGCCAGGACAAAACCTTGTTCGAGATGCCCTTGGAGGCCTATGAGAACTCTCAGGACTTCTCTCAACTTTAGATGGCTACCACTTGAGATTTTGCCCTAGAGAGCTAGTGATGCCCCACTGACCAGCTTCTGAAGAACTCCAGACCCACTAGAATAGGCTCCCGAACCATCACAGTTGTTCATTGTCTCCCATCTTTTATTATTACCTTCAGGTTGAATATAAATTACATGATTAATGACATGTGAGGCTTCACAATAAATTTTGCATTCAAGCATACACATATATATTTATTTTTAAAAAGATGTAAAATACATATAATTATATGGCAATATATAATTATGTATTATAATTAAAGTTATGAAATTATATATTTTATGATTCTATATATGGTTATAATAAATACATACAATTATATAATTATATAAATTGGCTATGGAGTCATTATGGTAACTTCTGGCTCCAGTGAGAGTTAGCTCACCTAATTGACATAGCAGTCTCCCAGCTGTGGAGAACCAGAGGGTATAAAGACTCAGCCCACTGTTGCTGGCTTTGAAGATGAAAGAAGAAGGCCATGAGCTGAGGAATATGGGCTGCCTCTAAAAAACAATTCTGCCCTAAGCTCCAGGAAGAAAGATAGTTCTGCTGACACCATAATCTTAGTCTGGTGAGATCAGGAGACTTCTGACTTCTCGAGATATGCATAAGATGATAAATGTGTATTGTTTTAAGCAATTAAATTTGTGGTAAATTGTTCAGCAGCAATATGTGATTAATATAATCGTTTTGGTTATAAAGATCATACTTGGCTTATAAATAAAATGGGGTTCTTGACCTTCTATTTCCATTTTCTGGAAGAATCTGTACAAGGCTGGAATAATATAATATATTAGAAAAAATTAGTAAGTATTTTTTTTAAATTATCTGGCCTGCTATTGGCTTTGTACAAATTTTTTTTAACAAAAACTCCGGTTCAATTTTAAATTGTTATAAGATTATTCTTAATATCATAATGTTAACCTTACTGTTTTAAGATTCTTCTCTTCTTATGTTACTTTTGTTCAGGAACTTCTAATTTTCCTATATCCAAATTTAAAGTTTCATAGGATTCTTATCCTAGGTCTTTAATTTCTGCCTTATCTTTAGTTATGTTCTCTTTTCTATTCTTATTTGACTCTATTGCCCTTTTATTCACTTTGACCAGTTAACCAGTAGTTTGCCTATTTTGAACATAATTTTTTCAAAATTTTTTGCTTTTTTGTATCTTTTTTTTTTTTTTTTTTTTTTTTTTTTTTTTTTTTTACAGTCAATTTATTTTATGCCAAAGAACATACCTTAGAAGGTACTTTACTGAAGTTCTGCTGGTGGTGAAACTCCAAGTTCTTATTTATGTACACATCTTTATTGTGCCCTTACTATCGAAAGAGAATTTGATTGGTTACACACATGTAAGTCAACAATTTTATCATTTCACTGTGTGCTGGCTTCAGTTGCTGCTGTTGAGACATCTGCTGTTAAATTCAATTGTTTCTTTTTGGGTGATTTATTCTCTTAGTCTACTTTTAAGAGTTTCGCTTTGAAATTCTAGAGCTTTAGTAGAAGGTACAGGGTTGTAGATTCATTTTTATTTATTCAATTTGTTGTGCACTGTGTTTCTTTAATATGTAATCTTTCATAGTTTCTGGAAAATTCTTTGTCATTACCTTTTAAAAGTTGACTCTGCTCCATAATTTCTATTCTCCTCTCAAACTCTGTGATGTGGATTGACTCTGTGTTTCTACCCAAAGCTCATGTCGAATTATAATTCTCAATGCTGGGAGAAAGATCTGATGGGAGGTGATTGTATCATGGGGATGGATTTTTCCCTTGCTCTTCTTGTGATAGTGAGTGATTTCTCATGAGATCTGGGTGTTTAAAAGTGTGTAGCACTTCCCCCTTTGCTCTCTCTCTTTCTTGCTCCGCCATGTGACGATCGTGCCTGCTTCCCCTTTGCTTTCCACCATGATTGTGAGTTTCCTGAGGCCTTTCCAGTCATGTCTCTTGTATAGCCCACAGAACTGTGAGTCAATTAAATCTCTTTTCTCCATAAATTACCCCATCTCAGGTGTGTCTTTATAGTGGTATGAGAATGAACTAATACAGCAAATTCATACCAGAGAAGTGGGGCATTGCTATGAAGATACCTGAAAATGTAGAAGTGTCTTTGGAGCTGGATACTGGGCAGAGGTTGAAATAGTTTGGAGAGAACAGAAGACAGGAAGATGAGGGAAAGCTTGGAACTTCCTAGAGATTTGTTGAATGGTTTTGACCAAAATGCTGAATAGTGATGTGGAGAGTGAAGTCCTGGCTGAGGTGGTCTCAGATGAAGATGAAGAACTTACTGAAAACTGGAGATTAGGTCACTCTTGCTATGCTTTAGCAAAGAGATGGTGGCATTTTGCCCCTGCCCTAGAGATCTGTGGAACTTTGAACTTGAGAGAGATGATTTAGGGTATCTGGCAGAAGAAATATATAAGCAGTAAAATATTCAAGATACTACCTGGAGGTTTCTAAAAGAGTATAGTCATATGTGTTCACACAGAGGTGGCCTGAAATTAGAACACATAAGTCCTGCAGGCCAGGTTGGGGAATATAAGAAGACTCTCTGGGATTCGTTATCAAATGCTGGGCAAGAGAAAGGGAGCATAGTCAGGGACCCCTACTGTCCTTCCTGATAATGAATCTTTAGAGGGTAAGCTGTAATAGATAGAACTGGAACAAACTGCCCAAATGGCACCTTGGTTGTTGGTCACTCTTGCCTGGGAGGGTGGATGGACAAATGTTTCTACGGCAATGGGGCAGCAAGCCCTACAGCTCCAGCTGAAATGAGGCCATGGCTGATAAACCAAAGAGTCTCCAAAGCAGAAATAAATGGTGTCAGCAATGGAGACCTTGTCATTCAATACAGGGCTTTGGGCAGATTAAAATCATTAAATGTTCTTTTGGTTGAGCCATAAGCTAGCACCTGCTCAAAACCTGCTCAAACTGAGTGCAATGCCTTATTTACTGGCATAGAGCCCCTTTCTCTTTTGATATACTCTGATTACTCTCTTTCCCTCTACCCTGACTTCAGCTACTTTAAAGAGAAGTCTCCCTGCCCCCGAGAAAGACCAAAGGCCATATTCATCAATTTCATTAGGTTGGCACTCTGTTGGATAAAACTGCCCAAGTCATGCTCTTACCCAATACTGTGCAGGCAGCAGGCATTAGATTCAATGAATGGAATTTGGGCCAGGTTCACAGTGAAGAGGGGAAATTAATGTGACTTTGTATGCTGAGGAATTTTGGACCAGTTGAGTGTACTATTGTTGTAGCTTCTACATCTGAATATACTTCCTAATCCCAAAAGTGCCAGAGGGATTCTCCTGATCACAGAAGAGCTGCGTATGAAGTGCTAATGCACAACTTTAATGTACCTTGGAGCTCAAGTCTTTGTGACAAGTCAGTCAGTTGGGGTCCTGGGCAAATAAATCCAACCTCTACCTTGAGGGGCCCTTGGATTAATCACTTCTCTGACATGGCTACTTAAAAACAAAAGTAGCTAGTACTGTGCTGGACTCTTGGCAAAGCTAAATACCTGACCCATAGACACCTTGTGACTCTCTGGCCTGGTGTTTCCATTTTTTGAGTGGGCCATTTATTGGGTAGGACTCAATGACTAACAAAGTAAGAAAGGCCCAGTAAGCCTCACTTGTCAAATAAAAATGATATATTCAAAAGCAAGTTCAGCCTGGTCCCAGCAGCATGTTAGCATTACATGACACATGACAGCTTGCCCTCTGGGGGAAACTTTATCCTCTATTCTGCTTCTGAAAGCAATGTCACTGGCTCAACAAGGACCTCAATGTCTGGTCTGGTTCACTGATGGTGAACATCTATGTATATAATGCTTTCATCTTAGTAATTCAATTACTAGTAATTTGTGAAACAGCATATTCATATGTATACCTATAGTAATGTTTACAGGAATGTTTACTGCAACATTGTTTTTGACAGCAAATGACAAGAAACTACTTTAAAATCTCTCATTTAGGAACTCTAGAGAAATTACCTGCAGTTCCATACAAATTATGGCTAATCATCCCAATAAAAATAATGTTAACAGTTTCTGTCTTTATGAAAAGTGACTATTTTCACAGTGTTTGTAAAGTGTGAATAAAAGCATGTTTCATTACTTTTGCCATTTATTGACCAGCTATATACAACATAACAAATGACAGTTGCTTGCTTAGTAAAGGCAACTTGAAGGCAAATCCCTTAGTCTCCTCCTTCAATGTCCCAGCTTTCTGATCCCACAAGACTGGACAAATTCTGGAACTTATACTGATTTCAAGGTTTATTGTTATATGCAAAAGCAAGGATCTGAAAAATGTAAAATTTATTTTTTTCCTGTAATAATGGCGTATATACAGATGCTTGCATGTACTCTCTGAAAGGGAACACAAGACACTGGTAATAAGGGTTGCCTCTACAAAAGAGGATAGGGGAACCCTGGATGTCTTGGATGAAAGTAAGACTAATTTTCATTGCTATAGATAAAGGCTCACACTTAGATTAAGAACTATTATCTCTGTGTGGTAAAAATCCAAAGTACTATTCATTTATTTATTGCCTGTTACTCATTTTACATTATTTCTACAATGAACTTAAATTTACTTCAAAAGGAAAAAATTAAAAATATTTTGAAAGGAGTTATCTAGCAAGGATATAGCAAAAGAAGGAAATATCTGTATTTTGGCAGCTAGAAAAGGAACATAAATTGTTGTGATCCCTGGTATTAAAAATGCAATCCTTAATGTAAACCTAGCTGCTGACATTAGAATAGGAAAGAAAAAATGACATAAAACTAGAAAGGAAAGTGACTGGCAGAGAAAATAAATCCAGATGCAAAATTACTTATTGGAAAACCTCTCAGATTATATAATCAAACAAACATTCAAACAATATCTTGCTTTTATTATTTATTTTTATGTCTTCTTATACACAAGGATATATTTGATCAAAGAAGCAGTATTATAACAAGAAGTTCTCAGTTTCATTCATTAGATTTCAATAGCTGAGTTTCTCCCAGAATTCTATCTGGAATAACCTCAGTCATTACCATACCATACAGACAGATAGATTTCCCTGGGGCTTTTGGTGGGGATTCTTTTATTCTGACAGCACTTTGAAGGATTTGAGATGGAGAACGCTGTGCCGTTGCCTTTGCACATCTTCCAGACAGTGGATAATGCATTTAGGGGCAACAGATTGGAGTTCATCTTTTGGGGGCCTGTGAAAATATTTTGGCCTTTGTAGATTGGTTGAACTAAATACGAAGAAAAAATGCCATAAGTCATTGGATTGGTATACACTACCACTGCTCTGCTCATGTTAAAAGTAACACACAGACCAATCAGTTTCTGTAAATCTAAGAATATAAGGTAGTTTCATCTTTTAGGAAAACAGCTCCTCTTAAAACAATTATTTTATTTCATTCTTGGGGTTGTTGCTAACGGCAACAGAAAGAATGCACTGGAGTGTCATAATAATCCTCCATTAAATCCCTACTGTTTAAATTTTAATGCTATAATTCAAGAGCTGACAAAAGCCCATTGAGTTTGTCTATGGGGAGGAAAACAGGCAGGCCCATTTTCTCAGGGGTGATGCTATAGCAACATGGAATGAATTTGGGGTCAGGGAACAAGCAGTCTCCCAGCTTTGTTTGCATTTCCTGACTAAAAGTAGAATCTAACATTATAAATTTTACCCAAATAAGTATTTATTTTGAGCAGCAGGAAGATAGCTCACTTTGTACTGCTGTTTACATTGAAAACAGAGAGAAGGTAACAAAACCAGAGCTGGAAGAAAGCCATGCCGACAAACACATTATGAAATGACCATTGAAGTGACCACTTCAGAAACCCCTAGAGCCCCTCTGCATTGGTTTGACACCCAACCCCTCTCCCATGGACAAGCGATGCTTTAGAACATGGAAAAGTATTAAATTTGCAAAATGCCTTTTTAAAAGAAAGAGACAAAGGAAGTCTGATCAACAATTCCTGAATGTGACCCCTTACGGTCATGCAAGACACGGCAAAGTCGGGTGTTGTTGATTTTGTCTAGCTCTTTATAATAGCACTTTTGTTTTAGTGGGAGAATTTATTTCTACCAGAATAAACAAATACACCTGAATCACAATTGCCTATTGTGCAGCAGAAGGCCAAGAAAAACCCTATCCAATTCCCACTAGTTTGTGCTGCCAACTTTTCTTTCCCTAGGCATCCGTGTTTTCACTTTTGGTTTGAGTGTTGAATATTATCATATTGAATCAGTGTTCAATAGGATAAAATATTACATTTTTGGTAGTTATCCAACAAGGTCTATCTAGTTATAGACTCTATTTATATGGTTCGCAACATGTAAGAAAGAAGACAGATTTACAAATACTAAGACATAGGTGAAAATATAACTATCTGTAAACCTTGTAGCTTAACAAAACTCAAAGCTGTTTCTACTTTTTTGTTTCCTCTCTCAGAACCTCGCTGTCTCACCTTGACAATGAAAAATCTTCACCCCTCCCAAACCTCTGATGACCTCTAGCACCCATCTTTTACAATTCATCCTAAATATAATGACAATATTAATTATCTTCTTAATAATAAAATCCCTCTTCTACTGAAAATCTTTGATGTTTATAAAAGTCATAGTTCTACACATTTACTCTGCTATTACAAGTAAGTCAAACTATATAACTTGCTGTTCCATTTATATATCTTGCTTACACTTTTCTCACAGTATATTTACTTAGATGCTGTGTGGAATTTTCTCATCAATATTCTATTCATCTTTCAAACACAGTTTATATGTCACTTTTTCCATAAAGTTTTTCTAGATTACTTCTTCTAGAAAAGATTTATTTCATTTTTTTCACATGGCCCACGTAGAATTATCTTTGAGAGCTTATTTTATATCTTCTAATTAACTCTCTTACTATTATCCCGCAAGGACAGAGACTACATATTTATTTTTATTTCACTCATTTTACTCTTAGAAAGAAAAGGTTTTTAATAAAAACATTCTGTAAGTTATATTAATTACCTGATTTTGCCTCCTAGAAATACACAGCAGATTACATTCAAGTTATAATTTTTATCAGCAAAAGGATTTGTAGAATGAAACTTAAAGCTATAGAATAAAAAATATTAAGTAATGTGTTATGATCAAGTACAAGTGCCTTAAATAAAAGACGGGTTTAGCATAAAAAGAAAAATAAAGGATGAGTTATTCTGCATAGACAACCCCTAATACCTGGGTAGTTTATCATAATAATTAAATATGTGCTCATGTTATTCATTCAATGAAAACTAACAATAAGACTTTGCTCATCATAGTCACTAAGGGATCCAGGCTGACAGAAGAGATGTTTCTATATATATTTACATAGTCACTGTGTCACAAAAAAGGGAATTGGTGACACATACCATGCTAATTCTGAAAATTTCTGCCCAGAAGTAGCACGTCTTTGCTGTTCATACTTTACACACCAATGAATGTCGCATAGCCAACCTGACTTCTAGGGGACAAAAAAGAGAAATTCCACATGTGTTCAGACACAGAGACAATTGGAAATGCCTAAAGAATAGCACTAGTAATTATTTTCCACATTCCTCACCCCCCAATAGTAAGGGAAAAAATATATATAAATTTCAAAATCTATGTCAAAATAGCAAAATACTCAAACTTAGGAAACACCCTGAAATCATTTGAACATACCTTTCAATAACAACAAATAGCATTTTTGATCATGAAATTTTAGATACTTTTTTTCTCTAAAGATACATTAAATACAAGGATACATTAAATACAAGGATATTATCATTGTTACTCATCCATAAAGACTCCAAATCATGGCCAATGTAAGAAAGAAAATAAGGTATAAGGTTTGGAAGACAATAGACCAAATTGCCATTTCTATAGGTATGATATGTATTGTTGACCTACTTTTTGAATTTTTAGAATTTTCTATTATAGTTATTTAAAGTTATGATCAAATTTTCCATAAAAATTACTTTAAAATTTTAAAGTAGAACATTAATAACCTGTAAAATAATAGCAAAAGAGTGAAAGCTCCTAATTAGTGTACTAGAAAGAGAGAAAAAGAGAGAGTATGAAGCAGAAAAATTACTTAGCCAAATAATGGTTAAAAAATTTCAAAACTTTATTTAAAAACCCATACATAATTACAGGAATCTAAGCAAATACCAAGCAACAGACATTATATTAAACTACTGAAAATCAGAATTAAATAGGACATTTGAAAAGCAAGAGAAAAAAAGACATATTACATATTAAATGCAGGGGACCAATAGTAAGAAAGAAGGCTGACCTCTCATCAGAAACAATGAAAATCAGAAGACAATGGAACAACATCTTTAAACTAAATGAAAGACAATTATATAACTTGTCAACCTAGAAAAGTGTTAATCGGCAGATATGTACTACAGGAAATGATACAGGAAGCTCTTTTGGCTCAGAGTAAATGGTACCAGATGGAAATTTGGTTATATAAAAAGGAATGAAGCATTAAGTATGTGACCAATTTCATGAAAATAAATTGAACAAATTAGATGAAAAGGACAATCTTTTTTTGAGAAGCCATAACAAATCAAATTAACAAAATGAAAAGAAAAAATTAAATAATGTCATTAAGTAAAAAAAATTCATGATTAAGAACCTTCTCTCAAGAAAATGATAGTATACTGGTAAATTTTATTAAGCATTTAAAAAGTTATATTAATTACACCTATTCTTTTCTGATATATATTTTATAGGAATTTGCTTTTAAGGAAATGGTCTACATACACTTGTTAAATGGAGATACATAGATCTCAGGTCTGCCAAAAAAAATTGGGTAATAATTTCAACCAGGATATAACATTATTGAGGCCATCCATCTGTTGTTCAGTTAGTACTTGACATTAGCCCTTAACTTCAGCCAGTTTCTCCCCTGGCATAGACTGAGATATAAGAAGAGAAATGAAAAACAGGAAAACGTGGCCCAACTGTTGGACAAACAATCAAAATTACAGCCTTCTTGATGGTGATGTGATTGATGTTAATACTGATTTAAACAAAGTCTATGTCTGAAAAGAGAAGAAAAGAAGTTCTGGTAAATTTGAGCCCAGATTAAGTGAGTTTGTATTTCATACACAAATACTTCAGGCCAAATATCTGGTGGATTCAAACTACTTACATTTCCTGGCATCCTTTTTATCACAGGGTATTTGTTGGAGATGTAAAAGATATAAGAAACGACAGACTTTTATGTGTTTTTCTTTCTAGTTCTAACAATTGGTATTCTGTTTTGTAGCAGAACACTTTCCCACACGCAAGAGAATTGGCCAAAATAGAGAAGAGAATGAATGGTGTATATCTAGAAACAGATATTTGCAAGGCAAATTTTCAGTGGAAGAAGGGAATTCCTGATAAGCTTCAGCAGCATACTTTCACTAAATCTTTAAGTGTATAGACTGTAGTGTATGTAATCATGTTGCAGGTCAGATTCCTTGGAAAGGTGACTTTGAGATTGTGTTTGGTTTATAGAAAATTTGGGGTCAATTGCTGTCAGGATCAACAATTGGAGGATGGGAAGAAAATAGAATTAAACCAAAGAAGAAGTTGGACTGCAACATAGTAACAAGAACTAATTAAGAAAACCTCAAGGAGAGCCCTGAAGTTAGGACAGTCATTTAGATGTGTCTGAGTTGGGGAAAGGGGACCGGACCATCATACCCTACATCAACCAGTCTTCAGGTGCAGCTTGCCTTCTGGAGGAGGAAAGATCTTGGGCAATGTGCCTCTTTTCAGAAGAGGGCAACTTCTAAAAAGGTCTGATGGCTGAGAGCTCAACCAGCAATGTTTCCAGAAGTTGAGTGAATTTGTCCTTCCTTCCTGAAAGGAGAATCTAGCAGTGTAGCAGAGCACTCTGTACTGTCCATTTTTGTACACCTTGAGCCTTCTTTCTTCACCTAAGTTCCAAAAGCTGTATCTTCAGGACTCTGAGGGATTTCTTTCCTGGAGTAAGCTTCCTAGAAGAAAGTTAATGGAGAAAACTCTATCTCTCACTGATACAGTTGGGCTTGGGGCTACATCTGTAATAATTGATTGTCCTCTTCTATCCTGGAATCACTTCTCCCACAGCTAGTACCTGTCCTGGTCTTGGTGGCTTATCTGCTTGGATGACCCAAACCCATATCTCTGATTGTCTAAACATCTGGTCATCAAGTCCTTCTTAGATAGTGGCTACTCTATTTGTCAATTTATCATGAAAATTGGACAAATAATTGCCAACAGATAATCAAGTACCAAATAGGTTCTTCTCTGCCCCAGTGTGTCATAACAGCCTTTCTCCTGGTAATCAACTCAATTGCTTCTATCAATATAGTATTCCCTCCTTGCCCACTGGCCCCTTGGCATATGGAATCTGAAGTGCCCAGGCCAAAATCATAGCTTATGTTTCACTAATAGATATTCCCCATTGTAGGAACCAAGACTGCTAAACACAAGGATTACAGAATTTCAGAAAAAGGAAGCAGAAACTCACTATGTGTCATTGCCATTTTCTTTTCCTCTCTTTTCTTTTCTTTCTTTTTTTTTTTACTTTATTTTAGTTCTGGAATACATTTGCAGAACACACAGGTTTGTTACATAGGTATACATGTGCCATGGTGGTTTGCTGCACCTATCAACCTGTCATCTAGGTTTTAAGCCCCATACACATTAGGTATTTGTCCTAATACTCTCCCTCCCCTTATGCCCTACTCCCCAACAGGCACCTGTGTGTGAGGTTCCCTTCCCTGTGTTCACGTGTTCTCATGCCCCACTCCCCGACAGGCACCTGTGTGTGAGGTTCCCTTCCCTGTGTTCATGTGTTCTCATTGTTCAACTCCCACTGACAAGTGAGAACATGCAGTGTTTGTTTTTCTGTTCCTGTGTTAGTTTGCTGGGAATTATGGCTTGCAGATTCATTCATGTCCCTGCAAAGGACATGAACTCATTCTTTTTTATGGCTTTACAGTATTCCATGGGGTATATATGCCACATTTTCTTTATGCAGTCTATCATTGATGGGCATTTGGGTTGGTTCCAAGTTTTTGCTATTGTAAACAGTGCTTCAGTAAATATATGTGTGCATGTGTCTTTATGGTAGGATGATTTATAATCACTTTGGTATATATGCAGTAATGGGATTGCTGGGTCAAATGGTATTTTAAATCCTTGAAGAATCGCCACACTGTCCTCCACAATTGTTGAACTAAATTACATGCTCACCAACAGTGTAAAAGTGTTCCTATTTCTCCACAGCCTCGCCAGCATCTGTTATTTCCTGACTTTTAATAATCACCATTCTAACTGTGTGAGATGGTATCTCATTGTGGTTTTGCCCTAAAACTCCTTAAGCTGATAAGCAACTTTGGAAAAGTCTCAGGATACAAAAGCAAGTGCAAAAATCACAAGCATTCCTATACACCAACAATAGACAAGCAGAGAGCCAAATCATGAGTGAATTCTCCTTCACAATTGCTACAAAAAAAATAAAATACCTAAGAATACAACTTACAATAGATGTGAAAGGCCTCTTCAAGGAGAAATACAAACCATTGCTCAAGAAAATAAGAGAGGACACAAACAAATGGGAAAAAATTCCATGTGCATAGATAGGAAGAATCAATATCGTGAAAATTGCCATATTTCTATTTTCAACTCTTCATTCCCACCACCATGTATAACCAACAGGGCACCACGTATCTAAACAATGGGACACAGCACCATACAATGGTTATGAGACTTGAGTATAGAGTGTATCTTGGAAGATGATTTCCTATCCTTATATGGTATCATTTTCAAGCCTGTGCCTCACCTCTGCCTTCTATGAACTATTTTATTGCTTTCCAATGGCAGCATCTTTTGGATGGTGTAGTTTCAAATAGGAACAGTTGATCTTAAGATCATGCAGCTACTGTTGCACCTCTTTTGCTTTAAAGTGAGTCTCTTATACAACAAAGGAAACAATCAACAGAATGAAGAGACAGCCTATGGAATAGGAGTAAATATTTGTGAACTACATATCTGATAAGGAGTTAATATCAAAAACATAAAAGGGACCCAACTCAACAGCAAGAAAAAAATCTGATTAAGAAATGGGCAAAGAACCTTGGTAGACATTCCTCAAAAAGAGAGATACAAATGGTTGACAAGTACATGAAAAAATACTCAACATCACTAATTATCAGGGAAATGCAAATTAAAATCACAATGACTGATCAGCTTACACCTTTTAGGATGGGTAGCAAAAAAACAAGAGACAAGTATTGGTGAGGATGTGAAGAAAAAAGGATACTTTTACCCTGTTTTTAGGAATGTACATCAATACAGCCATAATGGAAAACAGAATAGAGGTTGCTCTTAGTTCAGAATTTCTCAACAGTGGCATATTGACATTTTGGGGCAGATTATTTATTAAGGGAGGCTGTCCTGTCCATTATAGGATGTTTAGCAGCAACTCTCTAGCCACTAGATGTCAGTAACATCCTCCCTTTTCTGACAATCACAAATGTCTCCAGACTTTGCCAAATGTCTTGGGGGTGGGATGTGGGAGATATGGGATTGCCCATGGTTAAGAACTACTGTGTTAGTCTGATGCAATGCTGTATGAGATCGCCTGTTGATGGACTAAGCTCTCTGAAATCCCATGGCTAATGGTGCTGTTTGAGGTTCTTTGACAGGAAACGCAGAACCATACTTGGAATATGTATAAATTCAAAAAGCATTAATTCATTTTGAATTAATGCTTCCATCCTTCCAGGATGGCAGAAGTCCAATGTATTTAACTTGCCACCAGGTGGTTGGTTGAACCCCTGAAGCGATAGTGCTGTATTGGGGGCTTAGCATTGTTCTCTGTCGCTACTTCTGAGACATTTGGCATTGACAGAAGTTATAACAGCTTCAGTAAATAGGAACTTGTATGGTTGGGCCCATGCAAAACCTGCATCCCTTACACCATGGTTACTCTGTTCATGTACCCATTGTCCAAACACCAGAGTCTCTGATGACACGGAATGGCTGTTATTGACTGGCTGACACTTTGTCTACTCCAATCACCCGGTTGTTTAATGTCGCTTCTAGGGTACGTATTTTCCCTTAGACATTAGCACGCACTACAAAGATCTTCACACTTTGTGCACACTCTCACTAGTTCATTCATATACCATGATCCCATACGTTCTTGGCACTGATCTTCCCATCTTTCAAGACTGAATGAAAAAAATATAACGTAAAACATCCCATCAATATTTTCTTTTTTAAAAATATATATATTTTATTGTACTTTAGGTTTTGGGGTACATGTGAAGAACATGCAGGACTGTTGCATAAGTACACACGTGGCAATGTGGTTTGCTGACTCCATCCCCATCACCTGTATCTGGCATTTCTCCCCATTTTATCCCTCCCAACTCCCTACCACCTGCTGTCCCTCCCCAGTCCCCACCAACAGACCCCAGTGTGTGATGCTTCCCTCCCTGTGTCCATGTGTTCTCATTGTTCAACACCCACCTATGAGTGAGAACATGCAGTGACTGATTTTCTGTTCTTGTGTCAGTTTGCTGAGAATGATGGTTTCCAGATTCATCCATGTCTCTACAAAGGAAACGAACTCATCGTTTTTTTATTCCTGCATAGTATTCCATGGTGTATATGTGCCACATTTTCCCTGTCCAGTCTATAATCGATGGGCATTTGGGTTGGTTTCAGGTCTTTGCTATTGTAAACAGTGCCACAGTGAACATATGTGTGCATGTGTCTTTATAACAGAATGATTTATAATTCTTTGGACATATACCCAGTAATGGGATTGCTGAGGCAAATGGAATTTCTATTTCTAGGTCCTTGAGGAATTGCCACACTGCCTTCCACAATGGTTGAACTAATTTATACTCCCACCAATAGTGTAAAAGTGTTTCTATTTCTCCACATGCTCTCCAACATCTGTTGTCTCCAGATTTTTTAATGATTGCCATTTAACTGGCATGAGATGGTATCTCAATGTGGTTTTGATTTGCGTTTGTCTAATGAGCAGTGATGGTGAGCATTTTTTCATGATTGTTGGCCTCATAGATGTCTTCTTTTGAAAAGTGGCTGTTCATATCCTTCACCCACTTTTGAATGGGCTTGTTTGTTTTTTTTCTTGTAAATCTGTTTTAGTTCTTTGTAGATTCTGGATATTAGCCTTTTGTCAGATGGGTAAACTGCATAATTTTTTCCCATTCTGTTGGTTGCTGGTTCACTTTAATGATTGTTTCTTCTGCTGTGCAGAAGCTCTGGAGTTTAATAGATCCTGTTTGTCTATTTTGGCTTTTGTTGCCAATGCTTTTGGTGTTTTAGTCATGAAGTCCTTGCCTATGCCTATGTCCTGAATGGTTTTGCCTAGATTTTCTTCTAGGGTTTTTATGGTGTTACATCTTATGTTTAAGTCTTTAATCCATCTGGAGTTGATTTAAGTGTGAGGTGTCAGGAAGGGGTCCAGTTTCTGCTTTCTGCACATGGCTGCCCAGTTTTCCCAACACCATTAATTAAACAGGGAATCCTTTCCCTATTGCTTGTTTTTGTGAGGTTTGTCAAAGATCAGATGGTAGTAGATGTGTGGCGTTGCCTCCAAGGCTTCTGTTTTGTTCCATTGGTCTAAATCTATGTTTTGGTACCAGTACCATGCTGTTTTGATTACTGCAGCTTTGTAGTAGAGTTTGAAGTCAGGTAGCATGATGCCTCCAGCTTTGTTCTTTTTGCTTAGAATTGACTTGGCTATGCGGGCTCTCTTTTGGTTCCATATGAAGTTTAAGGTGGCTTTTTCCAGTTCTACAAAGAGGTTCATAGGTAGGTTGATGGGGATAGCATTGAATCTATAAACTACTTTGGACAGTATGCCCATTTTCTCAATACTTATTCTTCCTAACCATGAGAGTGGAACATTTCTCCATATGTTTCTGTCCTCTCTTCTTTCCTTGAGCAGTGGTTTATAGTTCTCCTTGAAGAGGTCCTTTACATCCTTTGTTGTATTCCTAAGTATTTTATTCTCTTTGTAGCAATTGTGAATGGCAGTTCCTTCTGATTTGGCTCTCTTTAATTCTGTTATTGGTGTATAGGAATGCTTGTGATTTCTGCACATTGATTTAAATCCTGAGACTTTGCTAAAGTTGCTTATCAGTTTAAGGAGATTTTGGGCTGAAAGGATGGGGTCTTCTAAATATACAATCATGTCATCTGCAAATAGAGACAATTTGACTTCCTCCTTTCCTAGTTGAATACCCTTTATTTCTTTTTCTTGCCTGATTGCTCTGGCTAGAACTTCCAATACTATATTGAATAGGAGTGGTGAGAGAGGGCATCCTTTCCTTGTGCCAGATTTCAAAGGGAATGCCTCCAGTTTTTCCCCATTTACTATGATGTTGGCTGTGGGTTTGTCATAAGTAGCTTTTATTATTTTGAGATACATTCCGTTGATACCTAGTTTATTGAGGGGTTTTAGCATAAAGGCTGTTGACTTTTGTTGAAGGCCTTCTCTGCATCTATTGAGATAATCGTGGTTTTTGTCATTGGTTCTCTTTATGTGGTGAATTACGTTTATAGACTTGCGTATGTTGAACCAGTCTTGCATCCCTGGGATGAAGCTTACTTGATTATGATGGATAAGCTTTTTGATGTGCTGTTGCAATCGGTTTGCCACTATTTAACTGAAAATTTTTGCATCTATGTTCATCATGGATATTGGCCTGAAGTTTTCTTTTCTTGTTGAGTCTCCGCCGGGTTTTGGAATCAGGATGATGTTTGTCTCATAAAATGATTTGGGAAGGATTCCCTCTTTTTAGATTGTTTTGAATAGCTTCAGAAGGAATGGTACCAGCTCCTCTTTGTATGTCTGGTAGAATTTGGTTGTGAACCCATCTGGACTTGGGCTTTTTTTAGTTGGTAGTCTATTAATTGCTAACTCAACTTCAGTCCTCGTTATTGGTCTATTCAGGGTTTCAACTTCTTCCTGGTTTAGGCTTGGGAGGATGCAAGTGTCCAGAAATTTATCCATTTCTTCCAGTTTTACTGGTTTGTGTGCATAGAGTTGTTTGTAGTAATCTCTTATAGTAGTTTGTATTTCTGTGGAATCAGTGGTGATATCCCCTTTATCATTTTTTATTGCATCTATTTGATTCTTCTCTCTTTTCCTTTTTATTAATCTGGCTAGTGGTCTATTTTGTTGATCTTTTCAAAAAAACAGCTCCTGGATTTATTGATTTTTTGAAGGGTTTTTTTGTGTGTGTCTCTATCTCCTTCAGTTCTGCTCTGATCTCAGTTATTTCTTGTCTTCTGCTAGCTTTTGAGTTTTCTTTTATCTTGCTCCTCTAACTCTTTCAATTTTGATGATATGGTGTCAATTTTAGATCTTTCCTTGCTTCTCATGTGGGCATTTATTGCTATACATCTTCCTCTAGACACTGCTTTAAACACGTCCCAGAGATTCTGGTACATTGTGTCTTCGTTCTCCCTGGTTTTCAAGAACATCTTTATTTATGCCTTCATTTCATTGTTTATCCAGTTGACACTCAAGAGCCAGTTGTTCATTTTCCATGAAGTTGTGCAATTCTGAGTTAGTTTCTTAATTCTGAGTTAATTTGATTGCACTGTGGTCTGAGAGACTGTTATGATTTCCGTTCTTTTGCATTTGCTGAGGAGTGATTTACTTCCAATTATGTGGTCAATTTTAGAGTAGGTGTGATGTGATGCTGAGAAGAATGTGTATTATTTGGATTTGGGGTGGGGAGTTCTGTAAATGTCTATTAGATTTGCTTGGTCCAGATCTGAGTTCAATCCTGAATATCCTTGTTAATTTTCTGTCTCGTTGATCTGTCTAATATTGACAGTGGAATGTTAGTCTCCCACTATTATTGTGTGGGAGTCTAAGTCTGTTTGTAGCTCATTAAGAACTTGCTTTATGTATCTGGGTGCTCCTGTATCTGGGTGCTCCTGTATTGGTTTGTTAGCTCTTCTTGTTGCATTGATCCTTTACCATTATGTAATGCCCTTCTTTGTCTCTTTTGATCTTTGTTGGTTTAAAGTCTGTTTTATCAGAGACTAAGATTGCAACTCCTGCTTTTTTTTTTGCTCTCCATTTGCTTGGTAAATCTTCCTCTATCCCTTTATTTTGATCCTATGTGTATCCTTGCATGTGAGATGGGTTTCCTGGATATAGCACATCGATGGCGTTTGACTTCTTATCCAATTTGCCAGTCTGTGTCTTTTGATGGGGGCATTTAGCCCATTTACATTTAAGGTTCATATTGTTATGTGTGAATTTGATCCTGCCATTTTGATGCTAGCTAGTTGTTTTGCCCATTAGTTGATGCAGTTTATTCATTGTGTCGATGCTCTTTACCATTTGGTATGTTTTTGGAGTGGCTGGTACTGGTTGTTCCTTTCTATATTTGGTGCTTCTTTCAGGAGCTCTTGTAAGGCAGGCCTGGTGGTGATGAAATCACTCAGAAATTGCTTGTTCATAAAGGATTTCATTTCTCCTTCACTTATGAAGTTTAGTTTGGCTGGATATGAAATTCTAGTTTGAAAGTTTTTTTTCTTTAAAGATGTTGAATATTTGCCCCCACACTCTTCTGGCTTTTAGGGTTTCTGCTGAGAGATCTGCTGTGAGTCTGATGGGCTTCCCTTTGTGAGTAACCTCACTTTTCTTTCTGGCTGCCCTTAGCATTTTTTCCTTCATTTCCACCCTGGTGAATCTGATGATTATGTGCCTTGGGGTTGCTCTTCTTGAGGAATATCTTTGTGGTATTTTCTATATTTCCTGGACTTGAATTGTGGCCTGACTTGCTATGCTGGGGAAGAAGTGTTTTCCAGCTTGGATTCACTCTCTCCGTCACATTCAGGTACACCTATCAAATGTAGATTAGGTCTTTTCACAAAATCCCATATTTCTTGGAGGCTTTGTTCATTTCTTTTCACTCTTTTTTCTCTAATCTGCCTTCTCATTTTATTTCATTCAGTTGATCTTCAATCTCTGATATCCTTTGGCAATTCAGCTACTGAAACTTGTGTATGCTTCGTGAAGTTTTTGCGTTGTTTTTTAGCTCCATCGATTTATTTATATTCTTTTGTAAGCTGTTTATTCTCGTTAGCATTTCATTAAACCTTTTTTCAAGGTTCTTAGTTTCTTTGCATTGGGCTAGAACATGTTCTTTTAGCTCAGAGAAGTTTGTTATTACCCACTTTCTGAAGCTTGTTTCTGTTAATTCATCAGACTCATTCTCCTTCCAGTTTTGTTCCCTTGCTGGTGAGGAGTTGTGATCCCTTGGAGGAGGAGAGGTGTTCTGGTTTTGGGTGTTTGCATCCTTTTTGCTCTGGTTTCTTCCCATCTTTGTGGATTTATCTACCTGTGGTCTTTGTACTTGGTGACTTTCAGATGGGGTCTCTGAATGGGTGTCCTTTTTGTTGATGATGAAGCTATTTCTTTCTTTTTAGTTTTCCTTCCAACAGCCAGGCTCCTCTGCTTTAGGAGTACTGGAGGTCCATTCCACACCCTGCTTGCCTGGGGGTCACCTGCAGTGGCTGCAAAACAGTAAGGGTTGCTGCCAGTTTCTTCATCTGTTATCTTTGTCCCAGGATACCCACCAGATGTCAGCCCAAGCTCTCTCCTTTATGAGGTGTCTCTTTGGATATATGGGAGTTGGGGAGCTGCTTGAGTAGACAGTCTGTCCCTTATAGGAGCTTAAGTGCTGAGCTGTGAGATCCATTGTTCCGTTCAGAGCTGCTGGGCAGGTACATTTAAGTCTGCTGCAGCAGAGCTCATAACTGCCTTTCTTTTCCCAGGTGCTCTGTCCCAGGAAGGTGGGGCTTTATTTATAAGTTCCTGACGTGCTGCTGCCTTTTTTCAGAGATGCCTTGCCCTGCAAGGAGGTAGCCTAGTCACAGTCTGCTAGCAGAGGCATTGCTGAGCTGCCACGGGCTCTGCCCAGCTGCTGTGTGAACTTCCTTGCTGCTTTTTTTATAGAGGTAGAGTTAGAACTCTCTCAGTAATGGTGGACTGGCTCACTAATGGTGGACTGCCTCAGTAATGGCGGACTGCCTCGGTAGTGGTGGACTGCTTTGGTAATAGCGATGCCCTTCCCCCACAGAGCTGTACCATCCCAGATCCAGCTGTGCTTGCTGTGAAACTCTCAATTCAGAGCATTTCAGATTGCTGATCTTTGTGGGGGTGGGACCTGCCAAGCCAGATCACCTGGCTCCCTGTTTCAGCCCCTTTTTTTCAGTTGAATGGGTGACTCTGTCTCTCAGGAATTCCAGGTGCCAGTTGAAATGGTGCTCAGATTTGTGTGAGTTTTTGTGCAGAGACCCAATGCACTGGCTGAAACAGTTGTGCTGGAGACTCATGGCACTTTTCGGCCAGGGAATCTCCTGGTCTGTGGGCAGTAAAAATTCATTTGGAAATGTGGTGATCACTCACCCTCTGCATTCTTGCTGGGAACTGCACTCCAGAGCATTTGCTATTTGGCCATCTTGGATCGTCCTCCTCATCAATATTTTCATGCTGATTACATGTTGAATGACAATATTTAGATACATTGAATTAAACAAAATATGCTACTAAAATTTATTTCACCTGTTTCTTTTTACTTTTTTACTTTATAATGTTTTGCTTTTATAAAATTTTTATAAATGTATAATAGTTATACATATTTGTGGGGATATTTTGGTACAAGGAAATAATGTGTAATGATCCAATTGGGTTAATTGGGATATCTATCACTTCAAATATATATCATTTATTTGTGTAAGGAACATCCCAATTCCACTCTTTTTGTTTGTTTGAAATATACAATAAATTTTTAACTATAGTTACCTTATTGTGCAAGGGAACACTACATCTTATTCCTCCTATCTAACTGTATTTTTATACCTATTACTCATCCCCTCTTTATCGCCTGTCCCAACTATCCTTCCAAGCCTCTAGTAATCATTATTCTTATTCTCTAGCTCCATGAGTTTAATTTTTTTTGGCTCCCACATATGAATGAAAACACGTGATATTCGTCTTTGTGCTTCTGGTTGATCTTATTTACCATTATGTCCTCAAGTTTCATCCATGTTGTTGTAAGTGACAGGATTTCATTCTTTTTTATTTCTGAATAATATCCCTTTGTGTATATGTGCCACATTTTATCTATTCATCTGTTGATAGACATTAAGTTGATTTCATATCTTGGCTACTGTACATCATCCTACAATAAGTAGGGGTGTGTTGATATCTCTTCCACATATTGATTTCTTCTCTTTTGAATATACACTTACCATGCAATTGTTGAATCATGTGATAGTTCTATTTTTAGATTTTGAAGAACTTCCATACTGCACTCCTTAGTGGCTGTACTAATTTACATTCCCACCAACAGTGTACAGTATTCCCCTTTCTCCACATCTGGACGAGCATCTAGATACATACACATACACAAAATGAAAAGATATTCCATGTTCATAGATTGGAAGAACCAATATTGTTAAAAATGTCCACACTGCTCAAAGTAATCTGCAAATTCAATGCAATACTTATTAAAATACCAATGGCATTCATTACAGACACATAAAAAATAATCTTAAAAGTTATATGGATCCCCACCCCCCAACACACACACACAGAGATAGATAGATAGAGAGAGAGAGAGAGAGAGACAATAGCTAGAGCAATCCTGAGAAAAAAGAACAAAGCTGGAGGCACCACATTACCTGACTTTAAATTACACTAAACAAAGCCATACTAACAAAAACAGTGTGGACCTGGAATAATAACAGACACATAGATGAACGGAACAAAATAGAGAACCCAGAAATAAATCCATGCATTTATAGTCAACTAATATTTGACAAAGTTGCCAATAACATACATTGGGGAAAAAGACAGTCTCTTCAATAAATGGTGCTGGGAAAACTGGATAACCGTATTCAAAAGAATGAAACTAGACCCCTATATGTCACCATATACAAAAATCAAATCAAAATAGATTAAAGAATTAAATCTAAGACCTGAAACTATGAAATTACTAGAAGAAAACATGGGTAAATGCTCCAGGACTTTGGTCTGGGCAAAGGTTTCTTGAGTAAGATCTCAAAAGTGCAAGCAATCAAAGCAGAAATGGACAAATGAAACATATCAAGCTAAAAAGCTTCTGCACAGCAGAAGAAAAACTCAAAGTGAAGAAACAGCCTACAGAATGAAAAAAAAATTACAAACTACCCATCAGCAAGTAATTAGTAACCAGAATATATAAGGAACTCAACTCAATAGCAGAAAAACAAAAATAATAATGAATTTGATTTTATCAAAATTTTAAAAACTTTTGTTTTGCAGAAGACCCTGTTAAGATGCTCTAAAATTAGGCTACTGACTGGGAAAAAAAATTTCAAATCACATTTTCATAAAGAATGAGTATCTAGGCTAGGCATGGTGGCTCACGCCTGTAATCCCTGAACTTTGGGAGGCTGAGGCAGGTGGATCACCTGAGGTCAGGAGTTTGAAACCAGTCTGACCAACATGGTGAAAACTGTCTCTACTAAAAATACAAAATTAGCGGGCATGGTGGCATATGCCTTAATCCCAGGTACTCGGGAGGCTGAAGTAGGATAATCGCTTGAACCCAGGAGGTGGGGGTTGTGGTGAGTCGAAATCACACCATTGTGCTCCAGCCTGGGCAAAAAGAGTGAAACTCCATCTCAAAAATAAATAAATAAATAAATAAATAAAATGATTATCTAAAATATATAAGAAACTCAAAAACTATTTTAACTACTGTGAGATGGTATCTTATTGCAGTTTGTGGTTTTCATTTGCATTTCTCTAATTATTAGTGATGTTGAGCCCTTTTTCATATACTTGCCATCCATTCGTATGTCTTCTTTTGAGAGATATCTATTCAGATCTTCTGACATTCACGAAAGATATAGGTCTACATATTTTATTTTTATACTGTTTCATCTTGTTTTGGTATCAGGATATTGGCCTCACAGGACTAATTGGGAGGTATTTCCTCCTCTTTGGCTTGCCAGAAAAGATTGTGTTAAATTAGCATTAATTTTT
>NW_016107396.1:388472-436779 GCF_001604975.1 Cebus imitator
TTTAGACGGAGTTTCCCTCTTGTTACCCAGGCTGGAGTGCAATGGCGCGATCTCGGCTCACTGCAACCTCCGCGTCCTGGGTTCAGGCAATTCTCCTGCCTCAGCCTCCTGAGTAGTATTCAGATTGATTCCACTGTGATCAGAGGATACACTCCATGTAATTTCAATTATTTTAAATGTGTTGCCTTTTGTTTTATTTCCTAGGACATAGTCTACATTGATATATATTCCATGGATGCTTGGAAAGACTGCGTAATCTGCTGTTGTTGGGAGATGTATTCCACAAACATTCAGTTGAGTCTGTAGATTGATGGTGCTGTTGATTCTTCTATATCCTTGCTGAATTTTTGTTCAGTTCTGTCAATTGCTGAGAGAGGGATGTTGAAACTTTCAAGTATAATTGTAGACTTGTCTATTTCTCTTTTATGGTCTATCCATTTTGTAGATTTATTTATATTCCATCTTCTCAGAAGTAGAAGACTTCTCTTATTGACAATTTTGATTGAACTCTTACCTCCTATGAGCATTTTCATTTTATAGATATTATTTGAAATCAAATTCATTAACTTTATTACTTGAGTATCAAAAGGTCTCCTTATGCATTTGTTTGAATAGAAAGGAAATCATCTTAATTACAATTAAGTTTAGCTTGTTATCCTTGGAAGGATTCTACTGGATAAGTGATGCATAGTCATGGACAAGTCCCCCAGCCCATGTATACATAGCATCTTTTGACTTAATGATAATATGGCAAATGATAATCAGCCAATACATAAGAGATCTAGATTACCAGCTGGATTTTCAGCCAATGTTTTTCACAAGAAAACCCAGGAAATATTTTTCTTGTGAAACATATAAAAGACTGAATTGTAGGCAAGGAGAACATCACTCCTAACACCAACCACATCAATATCTTTTGGGAAAGGTTTTGCGCCATGTCACAAAAATTTTCTAACATGTTCACCTGAGAAACACAAAAATCTTACTGCTCTGTGGGGAACCACCTTAAAATACATATTTTTAGTGCAATTACATAATTTTTGACTAATTTTAATAGCAAGAAATATGTCTTTATTCAATATAAAAGAGCAATCCTGAGCACAATAAACAAACCAAAAGTCCTAGACCAGCTCCACAAGATTTTCTGTTGTAATTGTTTTATTACTGCAGACTACAGAGTTTTAAGAAATTATGAGAGAATACCTGAAATTGGAGAAAATCTATTTTTAAATTTTGAAAGCACTTATTTTGTTATATAAAAAGAATAGCATGATTCTGCACAAATATCTAAGTGACCTTACAGCAAGCTACAAAACTGAAAAGGCTCTGATAAGTGAGCTTTGTTGTGGGATTCTGGGTCTCAGATGCTAACTTGAACCTGTGCTGTATATTCAGTATTGTGCTTTAGAATTACACGGTGGCTCTGACACAAGAAAGGGAAGAAGGGAAATAAAGAACATAGTAAAGAAGGAAGAAAGAAGGGTAGAAGGGCAGAAATAAAGTGGAAGGAAGGAAAGAAAGAAGAGTTCAAATATTTTAAATAACCAGTGCTTGTAGAGAAAGGCTACTGTTTTTTATAAATATATCTCACTGGTTCTGATTTAAGGAACATGCAAAAATAAATAAAATAAAAAGGACTGGACAATTTTTTTTTCAGCCTTTCTAATCTTTATTCCCATTTATCTGGTAATAACACCTCAGTTTTGCTATGGAGATTCATGCTTCCTAGTGAGTCAAGTGGGAGAGCCTATTACCCAAGCTTGGCCAATCAGTTACTTGCACTATAGACTGTTAAAAACTTTAATAATATACAACAATGTTTGTTACCTCTAAAATATTGTTCATCAGGCACTTTCGACTAGAATATAAAAAGTCCATAACATTTTGAATAGCTCAACTGAACCTCCAGGTTGACTAATGTTTCATGCCTTCCAAGTATCCAAGTTCCCATAGGGTAGCTATGATTATGATTCCATGTTAATTTCAATACCCACAAGGATGTTTACTGCTTCAAAAATGACTTTCTCCTTAAACCAGAGTGGTCAAGACAAATGTCCTCTCAAAGCAGTTAATGCAGTTGGTTTGCCTTAAATGGCACAGGTTGAAATTTCATAGACAAACCACTGTCAAAACTCTTTACTGGATACTTTAAATAGGTTGGCTGTCCATGAGACTTTGGTGTAATGTAATTTGCACTGTTGGAGAGGAATGTTTGTGGTTTTCAGTAGATGGCTTTATAACATCTTTCATAAAACTTCTAAGAAATCACATCCACAGAAGATGTTATTGGAAGGTACCAGAAGGCATCAACCTTTGATTAGAGAGAAAATATTTCTCTTGAAGAAGAATAATAAATAGAAAAATATGCAAATTCTAATAGATTGAAGGTGATTTCTACAGTTTTTACTGAAAACTGGATTATGGCAATTGAAAAATTAGTTGAGTGTACATTTGAGATGAAAATTCTAGAAATTTTCATGTTTTTTAAAAAGTTTCAGAATGAAATTGGCTGAGTGTGATGATGTGAAAAGTTGGGTTCAGAGAAAATACATACAGTTATTTGATGAATAATCTCACGTGAGACTTTACCATGATGAATTAATGCCTACCACAGGCTGGGAATTTAAAGCAACATCTGACAGAGAAATGTGTCTTTTCCTGGGAAAACCTAACACAGAGAAACCAGTGAAATAGATGATCTCCAGTCCACCTTTGCTTTCATTCTTCTATCAGTACCACAAACCGGCCCTTATTCTCCACATCAGACAGAGTAATCACCTTGCCCCCTGCCAGATCCTGCCTTTTCTTGGGTCACCAAGGCAAGCATTTCTATATGAAATGAAACTTCAAAGTGAAATACCAGATTTGTGGCATCTACCAATGCAAATACACTTCTAAATAGCTATCTAGTTCTCTCTCTGTATATATAGTTTTTGTACATAAAAAATACATTTTCAATGAGTCACCAGAATAAGACATGAAATGACATACAGTCTTAGGATGATGCATTATTTAAACATACAGAGACAAATATGAAGCTTTCATTAGTAACTGATTAAAAATATAATTAAAACACAGGTCCTTGGAAACTTGTTCTGCCTTAACACACTGCACCTCAAAATAAACATATAAATCAATAGCACATAAATAAAAATCATGAAAATATTAATATTCATTGAGTTTGAAACATGGATGAAGATTTTAAATCATACATTCTCCAAACAAAAAAATAATGACTATTAATAGGTTTTTTAAAATGTTATGTTTTTGCTTGATTTATTTTTATATTCTTGTTTTAAAACAAGTCATAGTCGTAATAATGTAACCTCATATAATTTAAAATTTTACATTTCCATTTAACTTTGTAATAAACACTTTTAAACACGACATTTCCATTTAACTTTGTAATAAAATTATATATCATAATTTCAAAAATTTTGCAAATACGCATGGGTGGTATTTGATTGAATTGGATGTTCCATAATTTTTTAAATGCTTTCTATTTTTGATCTAATTTTGGAGTGCAGTCCTCCAGGTTTAAATATTTTGTACTGATGCCTGAAAATAAAATAATTTTGACTTGCACATCTTGTGACTTTAGGAATACAGTGTTCATTCAAACTCAATCCTTCTCGAGAAGAATCTTGAGAAGAAAACCTCAATGGCAAAGTGTGAACAAGCAAAAGAACTGCCAATAATAGGAAACAACCATTCCTATGATGTTGCAGTTCTCAGAGCCAAGGAATAAGTCTTGGATATTTTGGGATTGGTTTGCTCAAATATCGGATTTGAGGAACTCTTCAGGTTCACATTTTTCCTGGATTAGCTTGTCTTTGACTCTTTATCCTTATATAGCAATGGCTGAATTGGTCATATTTTAAAAAGAAGAAAAGAGTTTTCAGATTAAATCAAATTTTATGTTTCTGTTTCTCCCAAATTATTTTCAGATGCAAGAAAAAGCAAACCACACAGACAAACTGCACACTGCAATGAAGTTGGAATGCAAGACTTCATCAGAAGGGAGGGGACAAACTGGATAATTCAACCGCAAAATATGTGAACTACAAACAAGGGTAAATACACAAGTAGACACAACACACGCGCGCGCACACGGGGACACACACACACACACGCACACACACACGTCTGCTTTTTTCTCAGGAATTTTCATCCATGTAGTTTTTAAAAAGTCTATTTAACCCCTGGCAAAAGCATATGAAAATTTCGTGTTTCTTTCTATGTTTAAATGGTTGGCTTTACACATAGTGTCAATATTCTTTTAGGAAAGCACAAAAAAATGGAAACAAGTGTTTTATGATCAGGCCATAAACAATAGATTAAAGTAGAAAATAAATCACTTTACCTCGGGGTTTCCTCTAAGACCCAGGCCTAAAATCTTTCCCTAAAATATATGAGTTTCTAGCATGAATCATTTTTGTTATCCTCTATTATATGTGCTTATTTGTGTACAGGGCAAAACATCTTTACCAAATAAAGCAATGTTACGGACAAAGAAACCCATCAGGTTGTCTTTTCCTTGGATGTGACAATTAAGTAAAAGAGCAAGGCAACTAAAACATAATATTCTAATATTGAATGTAATCTTTTTGCCAGTTGCCATAAATTAAAAAAGATATTTAGTTATTTATAAAGTACAGACTTTTAGCCAGATTTTGACAGTTTAATTTTCAGATAATTAAAATTTTCACTGGCTGTGAAATCTCTTTTAGGAACCTTTACGGTAAAATAAAAACTTAGTATGACTTCTAAATCCTTTGGGCAAGTACTAATGTCCCATATTTCCAAAGTGGTTTGTAGGTTTCAAAGACCTTATGCTCTAAGTTTATATGACTGGTCCCTTTAATTTCTTCGTTATTCTTTATATGTGTCTGGTTCTATAGCAGGTGTCAGGGATTTCTACATGCATAACACAATGCATCCATAAAGGATGTTCATTTACAGAGAAGAAGCAGATAATTTAAAAGATGATTAGACACTTTTACTTCTGAAAATATAGGATAGTTGTTCAGAACAAAATCCTTCCAGAAAACAATACCTAAAAATACTGAATGAAGTTTTGTAAAATAATATATTTTTGTGTTTTTTGTCTGATAAATAAGTCAAAAAAATCTTGATGAGTGGAAATGACAAAAAGAAGTGAATCCAGAAAGTAGACAAGTTGAAAAGCCATTGTTTGCCCAAGGATATCTGCCATTCCTGGTGGCCCAGAATTTCACAGACAGAGTAGAGACAAAGTCTGTGTAAGGGAAGATGTAAGAACAAAGAGCCTCAAATCAAAAGCCTCCAAAAGGTGACATCCCTAGCTGATGAACTAAGAAAGAATGTTTTCGGGAGATTGAGGCCATGCAAGCAAATATGAATAAGAATCACCAAAAAAGTCAATCTGATGATTCCAACTCAAAATGTTGAAGATTTTTGAAAGGCACATATATACTATGAAGTAAATATCAGCCTCATCTTTCAAAAAGAGTAAGTAGATAGTAAGATGATAAAAAAGAATAAGAGATTATTCAGAAATTGTTAGGTAGATTTGAAAAAAGAACCAAATGATCAGTCTGGAAATAAAGGCATTCCTGAGAATATAATATAGGGAGAAAGAGATTGAAAATAGGAAAGATAGTTAAGCAAAACAGAAGATAGAGAAGGTAATTGAAGTTTCAGAAGTAGAAAGAGAGAGAAAGAATGGGAACAAGGAAATTCTCAAAGAGTTAGTGATGTGGGATTTTCGAGTATTGTTATGGACTGCAATCTTCAGTTTCAGGAAATCCAACAAATAGTAATATAAAGTAGAATAAAACACACACACACACACACACACACACACACACACACACACACACACACTTTTAGGCATATTGCAATGAAACAGCAGAACACCAAAGACAAAGAGATCTTAAAAAGAGAGACAAGATAAAATAACTTCAAACGAAAATTAAACTGGCGTAGACTTTCCAATAACAACAATGGATGCCCAAATAATAATATTCAAAGCTCTGAAAGAAAATTAATGTCACGCTTGAATCTCATACTCAATAAAATTATCTTTTGAGAATGAGGATGAGATAAAGACATTTTCCATGCTTGCAGGAACAAACACTTAAAATATAGAATACTGGAATTTGAGACATAAATGAAATTATTTTTTAAAAATCTCTTATATTTGCTTTATTCTTTATAATCACAACATGCTTTCACTTTTTTTTCTCATCTGAACCATATTAATATGGTGATGCTATTGCCTCAAATAACAGTTTATGTTTTTCCAAAGTTGGAAGAACATTTTTATTAATCATTTAAAATAACAAAAATAATACATAAATAATCAGTTCCGCTGATCTGGAAAACATTGAAAAGCGAGTACAGGGGAAATAATCAAAATCATCCAATATCTTATTTCTCAAAGGTTACCACTGGTAATATTCCATTCTAAAACCTATCTATAATTTTCCATGTATGCATCTTTTGATAGCTTACTTTTTTCTTTGAAAGTAGATCATAATAATACTACTCAGCTAGTCATTTTTTCCATTACATTTTTAATGGATCAGTAGCCTTTTGTCATATGAATGTTGCTTAATCATTAAATCAGTTACTACTTAGCCATTGTGATAGTTTGGATAACTGTGCAGCACATATTTACCTCCCTTCCCACTGACCATGGAAGACTTTCTGTTTATATTGAGCTTGGCCATGGAACTTAATTTGATCAATGAAAGTTAATGGATTTTGTGCAGAGATCTTAATTGTGCTCACCCTAATTAGTTTGTCTCTGGTGCTTTGATGATTCACCATAGGTAGTTGCTGTCCTTCAAGTTTCGGTCCCCAAACAAGCACACATGGAACAAACCTGAACCCAAATTGGGCCTTGGAGACAAGCCCCACCACTGCAGAGTTGCCCAGTTGTGCCTACTCTAGGTCAGCTAATCTCAGTTGATCTGTAGACCCATGAGCATTGGAATAAATGCTTGCTGTTGCAAACCATGGTGTTTGAACATGGTTTTTTACATGCACTGATGTGACAACAGCTGATGAATACAACTGGAATTGGACACTAGGTTGTATTCTAGTTTTGCCATTATGAATAGCGTTTCATTGAACACATCAGTATAGCTTTTTAAAAAATCATCATTAGTCCCTTTTAACAGAGGAAGAATCTGAGGTTAGGTCGAAGTTTTGTCACAGAATGGCACAAACCTATTAAATGGCAAAACCATAAATTGAATCTGAGTCTTCTAAAGCCAAAGGCCATGTTGTTTTAAGATGCTACATTACTTCTCACCAAAACATGTACACTTTTTAAATGATAAAATATTTCTGGCATTTTATAATAGCATAAAATGGCTTTGATGGACACTGTAACTATTAACTGCTTTTTGTCTCATTTTCATGGTCTTTTAAAATTAAATATTGCACTGAAGTCATGTTACAAAAGACCCTAAACTTTATACATATTGTTTAAAGAAACCTTAGTTTGGTATAATACTTTTTCTTAAAGCAGGCATTAAATATGACTGTAATTTGTAACAGAAATTTTAGATTCAATATGAGAATGAGCACCTTGCTAAAACTTGCCTTTCTTGGTTTCCCTTTGAAAATAGGCATCTTTTTTTATAACAATACTATAGGCTTATTCATATTTTACAAATATAACAGTAAGATAACACTTGAAAGAGTGTGGCAGTATTTTAAATCTGAGTACTTTTCATAAGGAATAAATATGTTCACATTATTTACGTGGGACAGAGTCATAAGATAGTAATATACGTCTTGTGAAGAAGCAGACAGGCATATTAGTAGCTGCCAAAAGAACCCTCATTTCTGCTTATGTTTGATAAATTAAACATGTTGATATAGAACTAATGATATGTATAGAAGTAAAGAATACCATTATTTATTTATGTTCAGCTAATATCTAACTTGACATCATGTAACCACTCCCCAAAACTGATTTGACTTAGAATAATTTCAATAAACCAGAAAGCATTATTCTCATGAGCCCTCTAGTAAAACATCTCTCTGACTATGACATCCAGGAACATTATTGCTAAAGACAGGGATTATAGTAGTAGGATCAATTTGCAAATACAGTAGTTTCTCTATACGGTCTTTACATTACCTGACTCCACATATATACATATAATATTTTGATTAGTTGTGTTCAGTCACACAAAGAGAAGCCAAGCTAACCGAAATGAAAAATACAGATCAGCTTTGTCTTTCACAAACAAAGCTGCCTGTGATAACAGCCAATTAAATCACTTACAAATTTTAACATGCATCTAATTGTGTACCCCATATCTTTGAGTATGTACTCAAATGACAACACAAGACAGAATAGAATGTAGAATGAGAGAGGCAAAAGCAAGCCTCTAGAAACTAGGAGATGGAGTCGTTGTCTAGTTGGAGATTTCATACCCAACTTTCCCATTGTCTTGAAGGAGATTTTTCATATCTTGTCAGTTGTCTTGAAGAAGCACAGATGGAATGTGGTGATACTCGGCTGGGGCAGTGGTGGAAATGTGGAAGAAAGGTATGATGGACAGAAGTAAGCCTAGTTTAGATAATACGCAAAAATCTGAGAGAGCTATGAGAGGTTAATACAGGAAAGTAGATAGGATGTACATGGGTGATTTTTATCTGTGTGTGTGTGTGTGTGTGTGTGTGTGTGTGTGTGTGTGTGTGTGTCTAAAGAAAGAGAAAGAGAGCTAAAAGGGCGTCTTTCCATATAACACTTAAAATTGTATAATATATGAAGTCTCATACATATAGGCAAAAAAAATCCTTGAAATTATTTCTCTTTCTAGAGTAAAACTGCATGTGCGTCATGCATGCCAACATTATGACACGGTGCTAACTGGCATCAGTGAAACAAGGCAACAGAGTCTTAACCTTCAGGCCCCTCACATCGTCACAGTCCATTAAAGGATTCAGTTCCACATGGCAGCATGTCCTACCATATTAATCTTCTTTGGTCTAATGTATTAGGGACATGTGGGGCCAGTATGGGATGTGTAGATGTATCCAACTCCTCCCTGAAACAGCTCAGGCAAAAGGGCGTAGGCCTGGGTTATGACCAACTATTTCTTAGGCCCCAGGAACTGCTTAAAAATCATAGTTTACTCATTGAGCATCCAAGACCATGGATGTCTGTGGCATTTCCCTTCACCCCAGGGAGTCTCAGGTCTTTTGGGCCTGCAAGTTGCTTGTCCTTAAAATGATGTCATAATGAATGCACCAATGAAGCACTGCCAGCTGAGGCTCATAAAGACAGAACAAAATGACAGCACTGTCAAATGCTTCCATGCATTCCCACACTCATTTTTGGATTGTCTCTATTAGCCAGATGTGAACTTAATCCACTGTAGTCAGCTAACTTTGGGATGACTCTCCTCCCCCATTGCTGACCATAATTATTTCCTGCTGTAGGAATACCACTCTCACTGAATGTGACTCTTACTTTGGTTTCTGCAACTTGGCTGCCATGTAAGGTTATGTAAAATAGTATTTTTCAAAGTATAAAATGGATAAGCTCTATATAAATGGAAGGCATTCATTAGCATCTCCAAAATCCTTTCTCTGCTACATGTTTATCTAAAGAGAGACTTCATTTTCAGTGTTTATGAAATGGTATTTAGTGTCTCTCACACAGCCCAAAGAAGCCAATTCCCATGGACACTTTAATGTAGCTAAAAAGCACATGCCTAATCACATCCTACTTCATTTAACACATAAATAGAGGGTGAGAAAGAGTCTACTCCAAGCAGCAATAAGCACATGGTGCTCACTCCAAAAGCCTTCCCTTCCTGCTTGAAATCCCCCCATCTTCTTCCTTACTCAATAAAATGGCAAGGGAGTGTTGCGTCTTGGCACATTCAGACTGCTAGAACAAAGTACCTTAGACTAAGCGGGTCACAAAGAAAAGAAATTTATCTCCCACAGCTCTGGAGACTGGGAAATCCAAGATCAAAGTGTTGGCAGATTCAGTGTCTGGCGAGAGCTCACAACCTGGTTCATAGCTGGCCATTTTATTGTTCAGGTGTCTTTACATGACTGAAAAAGTGAGGGATCTTTCTGTGTTCTCCTTTATGAGTCTTATTCATGAGAGCTTCATCCTCATGACTTAATCATGTCTCAAAGGCTCCACTTCCTAATACCATCTCCTTGGGGGTTAGAACTTCAACATATGAATATCAGGGAATGAACATTTAGAACAAAGCAGTGTAGAACAAACAATGGCTCCCTCTTCAGCAGTCTTGTGACTCAAGAAGAATAAAAACTTTATCTCAGCAAGAAATTTACATTAGTAAAGGTAAACACCTTTTGTCACTTTATAGTACTACTTAAAGATTTGCTAAGGTTTCACTTAAGTGAAGGAATTTGATATATCCTGCTGTTACAAATCTAGGTTAAGGTAAAAAAATAATTGTTTCTGATGGTCAGTGGCTGCATAAACCATTTCAGGCCGAAACTGTCTTCTTCTGTGCTGTTTCTTACTCCAGAATAGTTTCTCATAAAATGCTCCGTGACACACTAGGCAACAACACTTATAAACTCAATATACTTTCATGGACATATGGGGATTTTCACATCACCCACAACATTTCTTTTACCAAGTGCTTCAGCGATTCAGAATCTCTGCAATTGTCAATGGCCCATCAGTAGCAGTCTCTCACACTTAGCTGAGACAAGCTGCTGGTGATGTACAATTTCTGAGCAGTCTGCTGCAATTCCATTCTCTCCGGCAAAGCACATCAGAATGCAAGCAACTGTCTTGGTCCATTTGTGCTGCTATAACAAAATACCTTAGGCTGGGTCATTTATACACAACTGAAATTTATTGCTCACAGTTCTGGAGGCTGGGAAGTCCAACACACCACAGATGCGGTGTCTGATAAGGGCCTCCTCTCTGCTTCAAAGATGGCACCTTCTAACTGCATCTTTACATTATGGGAGTGGTGAACAAGCTCTCCTAGGCCTCTTTTATAACGGCACCAATATTTCATCCATGAGGGCTCTACCCTCATAACCTAATCACATAACAAAAGTATCACCTTTTACTACAATCGTCTTGAAGGTTAGGCTTTAGCATATGAATTTTGGAAGAACACATTCAGACCACAGCGCTGGGAGAAATACTACCACTAGAATAAATTTTAAATCATTTTAATTGATATTATAAAAACTAACTCATTCACAGCTCAGTACTCTAAGAATTATTAGAACCAATCCACTTTACGATCACTGATTTAAACAAGTCAGTGCCAGCACAGGTATTTGAAAAGTGCTCCTTCAATAGGGGACAACGTGCTAAAAAGCACGAGGACTTTTAAAGGATTGTCATGTTCAGCTTGCGATTGGAATTCTGGTTGTTAAGAGCTTCAGGCATTGTTTTGAATGTCTCAATCTCATTCCACACTCTAGTCTTTAAAGGGAAGTCTCTGTGTGGGATGAAGTCAAGAGATACAGGCAAGATAATAGAATTACACTCAAGTCCGAGAATGCCAGAACATAGATACAATTTCCTTGGAAACAGCAAAGATTGAGGGAAGTGAAAATATTCATTCTATGTGGGGTAAAAAGTAACACTTGGCTTTTCAGCCAGATCCTAGTAAGCCTGAGCATCACAAACGCTCATGGGAAACTGAGGAAACTGTAGGTTATAGAAGGAAATGGATCATTAACCGGAAATGTAAGAAATAATTGATGGTCCCTGTGGACACATGGGCTTTGGGGATCTGCGACTCTTTTTTGCTGAAACATGATTTTGGCTTGTGAGATTTTGCTTGTGAGCATTTTGAGCTTGAGCATAAAGAGTGGTGACAGTACAAGAGGGAAATAAGTGTAGATAAAGAGAAGGAACAGACTGAAGGAAGGAAAGGGGAGAGAAAAAGCAGCTTAGAGGTAGTGTGGGAGAAAGAGGAGTTACTGTTTATTATACATGTTTCCTAAGCACTTTAACTGTACAATCTTTTGTTTAGTGTTCACAACATTTTCTGAAATAGATGGGGTTTTTTATAGAGGAAAAGAACTTAGAGAGAAGTTTTCTCTTGTCCAAAGTCACCAAGCTACTGAGCTGGGACACAAACCCTGATTTCTCTGCTGCCAGAGCCCTATGTTGCTAACTGCTGTATCACTCAGGCTCCTGGGCCTTTCGGAGGGCCTTCCTCTCTTTGAGGATGAAGCTGGGTGTCAGCAAGTTGTTTAAGAAGAACTCTTTGGGTCTGGAGAGCTCAGAGGACCCAGAAGTGAGAAAGTTGGGAACTGATTCCAGGCTGTTCTTTTTGGGGAAGGAGTGAGAGGAATGGGGAGATAACATGATGGTTTCCACTTCCTTCCAGGGTGTTCTGAGGTTCACCAAGATAAGGAAGAAGACAGGGACTCAGAAGAGCACTACGTAGGAATGAAAATCTGCATTTGGCTGTAGTTTTCCTTGTGTCATAGATCTTAGGAACCAAAGTGTTTTAATGTGAGAAGAGAAGGATATAGAACTCCCAGAATTTGAGAATTCTTGATTTAACTGATCAGTCTCATTTTTTCAGACACTCAGAATAGTTTTGGTATATAGTTTTGTCTTTATTTCTATTTGGACTTCAATTTGTAATGAAGCTTAACAAGTAGAAACAACTGTTTGAAAAATTGGAAACAAGAGAGGGTTTTGAAATCACATTCATCATTGTCATCATTCTTAGGTAGTGGATTTTTCTTCTCTCTTCCTCTCCCAATTTCTCTCATTCTCTCTCCCAACTCACTTTCTTTCTTTCCCCCTCTCTCCTTCCATCCCCATCCTCTCTCTCAGTAACTTCAGATCGAAATATTAATCAGATTTGTGATTTTTTAGTGAATTAGCACCATTATGGTTTAAGTCATCCAGACTGTACCTTGCAAGCTACTTCTTTCTCTGCTACAGACTGTTACATAAAAGCTGACCAGAGTATATGTGCACTGGAACCAGTTCCAGTGATTGAACCATGTTAAGTATTAACAAACTTTTCCACACCGCTCTGTGACACCACAGAATAGATTCTCAGAGAAGTAATTGCTCTGAGCAGCTGCAACACAACTTCTGACGACAACCGCACAGTCATTACAATCTTGAAGTGCATACGACAGGCTTAATAATCTTGGCAATGCAACTTTAAAAAAAATGAATGGATGGCGCTTTTACTAATTGCTGAAGTACCACAGGGTGTCTTATACTTAAAGCTAATGATAAATACTCCAGCAAATACTATAGTTTCTATAAGATTCTCAATATAGACACTGAGTAGATACACTTATTTGCTTTCACTTCCAAACAAATAGTCAAAATAATTTAGGCCTGTGCTTCTCCAGTTACAGATTTTGTTACATTGCAGATTTTGATCCAGGTGGTCTGAATGGGGCCCGAGATTCTGCATTTTTAGCAAGCTCCTAGCGAGTGCTGCTGCTGCTGTTCCAGGGCTCAACCTCTGCAAAGCTGGGGCTCTAGAGGACAGACAGCGTGTGCTGTAGAGGTCATCCTTGAAACACATTCTCATGGATTTTTAATGGCATGCTCCTTCATGGTGGCCCTGTCCCAACATGTGAAACAGATGCAGCAGTCTTTGATGTTGGTTTAAACTTCATAATTTCAATATTGTGCCAAACAACCCAAATTCAAAAAAGAGACCAGTCTAGGGTAAAAAACCAACTGGTTGCCGGAGCCACATATTTTTTGTGTGTGTGCATTTTCTAGAGTCCATGTGTAGAACCCGACTACAAATCGTTTTTTTAAACTAATGTGCACAGTAGCTCTTCATCCCACTTGAATGAGAACACATCAAAATGGCAATCTGAGGGTGTAATCATCTATTTTTAATACCAATGTTTTCAAGACCCATTTAATTAAAACAAACAAAAAAGAAAAGCCTTTTCCTTTCTCTGAACCCACAAGTCTGATAAGCAGTCGGCGCCATTTCTTGGTGTAATCTTAATAAAACATATCCCACATCCCAGGAAATTTTTATGAAACCATTCAAATAATTTCAACCCTTCTCCTCATTCTGTTGTCCTGTTATTTAATACACACAGAGAAGCACATACCCAGTTGTGCACACACAAATGGACACACACAAGCCTGCATATAGTCTAGAGGTATTTGTTATACAAACATCACAATATCATTACTTTCCTTTATCTTGGATTCGGGCACACTGCATTTTTGAGACTTTTCAATAATATGCTGATAGTGAATTAGGTCTTTAATAATCTATGGATTAAGTTTTTCCAGGAACTGCCAATTTTACTCCAATGTGATTCCAGTATGCTGAGAGAAAGTTATTCCAACTAGAATGTGCTGAAGGGATGGATGTGGCTTCCATGCAAGGCATATTTCAGCTTTTTCCAAATAACATTCTTGTAGAGATTAGAGGATAATCTGGCAGCCAGACCCAGCCAATTAAAACAGTAATTGAAATGGTTGAAAATGTTTTCCTTGGCAATTTTTTGTTATTTTGCTTCATTTTGGGTTTCCTTGAATAACAGAAAAAATAGGGTCAATCATAAGACTCCTAATTTACTTTCTTGGTTATCTTTTCTCATCAAACAGAAAAGGGCCACTGTGGAGCTTAAATTAAAACCTGAAAACTGTGGTATGGGGTAGTATGAAGGCAGGCATGAGAAAACATAAAATGATTCTTAAGCTAACACAAGTAAATCTCCTCTGAGCATAGAATATGTGGGAATTTCTGTTTTAGGTGGTAAGAGTGAAATGGGGAGGGGGATTCAAAAGGAAATATAATAAAAAATATAGAAGGGGCTTTCTTGTAAAATATAGGTTTAATTTTTTTCTAGATTAATAGGTACTCGAAAGTTGAGACTTATCATTTTAAGACATCCAACATAAAGAACTAAAAATCATTTATGTACAGTAACTCCCTTCCACTGAAATCAGTTGTGTACTATTGAATGATTTATCATTATGTCTGGGGTGAGAGAGTATCTGATGATTTTTACTATTTGCTAGTTTCCATAGTGTAAACATTTTTATCATGGTTGATTTCAATCTTCCAAGCTGGCATTGATGAACATACAGCTGGAAATAGATAGACACCATCAAATTTGCAAGGCTCTGCAAACTGCTTCAGCACACCTCTGACTAATGTCATCAATGTACAAAAGAAGACAGATATAAAAAAGCAATCTCAATTGATAGCAAGTAAAAATACCAATAGAGGAAATCAACAGGCAAAGGTAAGCATCTCACTAATTAATCTAAGTTCTGCTGATTAAAATGGCAAAACTTGAGAAAACCCAAATTATGTAACCGACTTAAAAAGAAAAAGACATTTCCACATTATTCCATGACATAGCTTCTTTCCCTTACTTTAAAGCTCTACTTTTAAGCTCAATTCCTCTGTGAATCCCTCCAAAGAAATCTGAAATTCGTTATTGTACCCATGTTGGCATCCTCTTGGAATTATTATGATTTCAAAATATCTTAATACTACTGCATCTAACTCTACACATTAGAATCTCTTGGGAGCTTCTGTAAAGTACCAACTCCTTGATCCCACCCAGAACTAACTAAATTAGAAATCTTGGGTGGAATTCAGCATTGATAATTTTGGAAAGCTCTCCAGGTATTTAATTTGCAACCAGCGTCGAGAACAACTACACTATACATTTGTCAACACTTTCATTGAAAGTGCTCTGAAGCAGGGTTATGTTCCATTCTGTTAAAGTATGGATCTGTAGCTGGGCCATATATATATAATTTTTTTTCTTCCTTTATTTCTTTTCCCATCTGCATTGTGCTGGCAAGTGTGGTGGATAAATAAAGGCTTTTGATTAAGTTTTAAAAGGACTAAAAATACAATGTCTTTTCTATGGATAGTAGATTGAACTTATGTTTATTCTTATTTTCTTATTTTTAGGTTCCAAACCAAGCTGAGCAATTTTTTAGATGGATCCCATTCACCAGCAGTGTGTACTAATAATAATGATTTTCAATTATTCCACACAACACACGTGGAACAATTCACCCTTTTACTTAGAAATGAAAACTAATTGTAAATTTGATTTAGTGAATAATTAGCTCATCAGATTTATCCTCATTGTGCTAATATGAATATCTTTACATAAAACCAACAAAGGAAGTAAAAATTCACTCATTTAAATAATGTAAAAAATATGTATAAATATATATATTAACAATATAGGTGAGGTTTTAGCTTTTTCCTGGAAGGAGAAACCACTCAATGATATAGCATGCAAGTTTATAGGATTAATTAATTTATATTTTTCTTACTCTAAGAAAATCTCAAGCTATTAAGAAATGATTCTGACTTATTTTCCCATGCACAATCATCATCATTAGTGGCTGTATTGATCAAAGTTCTATCTATGAATCTTGGAAAGACATGCTTGTTGTGTAGAAATCTGTGCCACCCTTAAGCAATGCAACAGAGCCAAGAACAGCAAGAAGCACGACAAATAGCAGCTGTGGCTCTTTGCATGTGTGGTACCATTTAGGCTAATGCCCAGGATATCATATTATTTGTCCAACAGGTACAGCTGCACCAGCTGGCAGACTGTTGAAGGCAGCAAAAACACAGAAGGCAGAAACTGGCAACGGTCCTTGCCTCTCCCAAACCCACTCAAGTTCTTGCAGCATTACTCTGGGCAATGTTCACAAAGACTCATGGCCAGCATTTAGGCAGAACATGCAGTATGACTCGGCTGAAGAGCAGGTGTCACCATTTGACTCAGCCACTGGTAGATGCATCTGAAATAAAGTGTATTACTTCACCACGGCTGCATAACAAACAACCCCAAAGCTCAGGGGCTTTAAACAGCAAACACTTATTGCTTACACCTTACACCTACGTGGGTAGGATGGGGTTTGGATGATCTAGGTTGGAGATGGCTGGTGGCTTTGTTTCTCACTGTGATTCTGTGAATTGACCAATGCATCCCTAGCCTATGTGTATTCATTCTGGGTCCCAGGCTGAAGGGGCAGGAGGGACCTAAAAGGACTCTTCTCATGTCAGTGGCAGAAATGCAAAGGTGTAAGTGGAAATACACTTTCAGAGCTTTTCTGGCTTAGGCTTAGAGCTGGCAAAGTATCACTTCTGCTCAAATGCTATTGACCAAAACATGTCACATGGCCAAGTCCATATTTAAGCAGGGAAGAAGCACACTTTGCATATGAAGAGAACATGGAAAAGCCATAGATAGAATTGCAGACAGATAAAGAGAATTAAGTTCAACATATTGATCTGCCATATAAACCCATTAGTTTTTACAGAAAAGACTGATGATTATCATGACAACAACAATAGTAATAATGGTAGCTAACTTTTACTATGCATTTAGAATAGTCCACGCACTCTTCTAAACTCTAGATAGATAGATAGATGCCTAGAGAGATAGATAGATAGATAGATACATACATACATACGTATATACATACATAGATGGTAGATGGATAAGCAGATAAAGTTCCATTTAATCCTTATAATAATCTTATGAAATAAGTGCTATTATATCCTTCTCTTATAGACAAGGCAACTGAGGGGACTTATAAGAAATATAATGAATTATTATTATTGTTATTTTTATTTTGAGACAGGATCTCCGTCACCCAGGCTGGAGTGCAGTGGTAGAATCATGACTCACTACAGCCTTGACTTCCCAGGCTCAAGCAATCCTCCCACTTCATCCTCCTGAGTAGCTGGAACCATAGGCCTGCACCACCATGCCTGGCTATTTTTTGTGGAAATAGGGTTTCACCATGTTCCCAGGGCTGGTCTTGAACTCCTGAGCGGAAGCAATATGCCCGCCTTATGCTCCCAAAGTGCTGAGATTACAGGCATGAGCCACCATGCCTAGCCAATGCTGGATAATTATTAAATTAAAAGAAAAATCACTGCTAATTTTCTTAACCTGTGGTAGAGGAATATTGTGTGAATTATGTTCTGTAACATTAGGATTACCTCCCATGATATTTACTGTGTTAGGAGTAGAAATAGACAATCTGGATGAGCATGCCATGGTCATCAAGAAAGGGAGACATGAACACGATATGCTCATCTCTGGGGTTTATCTACAGAATGTGCACATCAGTAGAACCTAGTAGCAGTGACCACCAAAAGAAACTAGTAGACTTGTGAGGAGGAACTCAATTTGCTTTCTATTTCTTTCTAGTTTGAGGCTTATGGAAATCTGTACATTGAGGAGCCAGTGGGATTTGACAATGGAAATCCTTTGCTCACTTATAATTTAGAGAATATTGGGAAAGACAAACTCTACAGAAAGGGGAGAAGTAGAAGCTGTTATTTCCTTTTTAGCAGAGGTGGGCAACATGAGGAATGGAACAGACAGCAGACATGGGGTTTTACAGCAGCTTCTGGGAAATCTGCAGATAACCTCCCCCAGTGTCACCAGCTGTTACTGAGATTAAGAGCCATAGGTGGTTTCCTATGATTCTTGCAACTTCCTGAGGTCCTAAAAGGTTACAATGGCTTTGTTTGGCCCTCACTCCTCAAATTGACTTTTTTGGTGCCTAATTCCCTATGTTTAAGTATTCCCCTGGTTGAAGGCACTAGTTGACTACTCTATTTGATGAAATGAAACCTGTTTCAGGTGATGAGTTTTGAAAGCTTGTAAACATAGATACATTCAAACAATGATGGTACATTTGTTCAAAAGAGAATGATTAGCTTAAAGATATCCTCCAAAGTTAAAAAATTATCAACAGAAAATGATTATCTTAATAACAATAATCTAGATGTTAAGGATCTCTTAACAAAGATTAGGATATTGACTAGGCAGATGGGTCGTCAAGTGAAAAAAGGTGTACTTCACAATTAGAGAAGGTCACTTAAAAACTCCACTTTTTAAAGGTATGGCTGACAAAAAATAACAGCACATACTGAATGTATACAAGTTGAGTTTGGGGATAAGTACACATCAGTGAAATCACCACCACAATCTATGCAATAAACCTATCCATTGTCTCTAAAAGTTTTCTCTCACCCTCTTTATTAACTATTATTATTTCTTACAAGAACACTAACATAAGATCTGTCCTCTGAACAAATTTTTAAGCATATTATACAGTACTTGTAACTACAGACACTACACTGTACAGTCGATCTCTAGGGCTTAATAATTGTGTATAACAGAAATTTTGTGCACTTTGAGTAAAAGCTTCCCATTTCTCTCACCATCCCCTCCAACTCCTGGTAACCATCATTCTATTCTCTACTACCATGAGTTTGACCATTTTAGACTCCACATATAACTTAAATCATACAATATTTGTCTTTCTGTGTCTGGCTTATTTCACTAGCATGATGTCCTCCAGATTCATCCATGTTGTCACAAATGGCAGGATTCCTTCTTTTCAAAGGTTAAATAATATTCCATTGTATTTATGTACCGCATTTCTTTATCCATTCATCTGTCAATGGACATTTAGATCGATTACATATCTTGGTTATTGTGAATAATGCCACAGTGAACATGGGAGTTCAATTACCTTTTTGAGATCTTGCTTTCAATTCCTTTGGATCAATAACACAGAAGTGGGATTGCTGAATCATATGGTAGTTCCATTTTTAATTTTTTGAGGAACTTCCATGATGTTTTCCATGGCAGCCACAGCAGCTGCACCCATTTACATGCCCACTAACAGTACAAGGGTTCTCTTTTTTCCACATCCTTGCCAACACTTGTTATCTTCTGCTTTTTGGATAATAGCCATTTTAATGGGTGTGAGGCTCACTGTGGTTTTCATTTGTATTTCTCTGATGACTAGTGATGTTGAACATCTTTTCATATATCTCTTGGCCACTTGTAGAGAATGCTATTCTTGAATTTATTTTCAAAATATACATTGAAGTCTGTTTTTGAAAAACTTAATAATCATTAATCAAATTGAAAACTGGATGTGTCAGTCTCAAATCATTTAATAGTATTCAATCAAGAATAAAAATTTAGGAAGCAAAACTCATTATTTCTTTTATTTACTCAGCAATTATTTCTTGAAATGCTATAAGGTGCTAGGGGAAGCAACAGTGGGCAAAAGATTTGAGGACAAATCCTTGCCTTCATGGATCTTGGTTGTAGAGTTTGACAGACAGTAAACATGTTAAGTACTAAGATGCTTATATAGTACTTTAAAAAGATCATTATGGCTGGGCGTGCTGGCTCACGCCTGTAATTGCAGCATGTTGGGAGGCCGAGGTGGGCGGATCACCTGAGGTCAGGAGTTTGAGACCAGCCTGAACAACGTGGAGAAGGCATGTCTCTACTAGAAATACAAAATTAGCCACGTGTGGTGGAACCTGCCTGTAATTCCAGCTACTTGAGAGGCTGAGGCAGGAGAATCGCTTGAATAGGGAGGCAGAGGTTGCAGTGGGCTGAGATGGCACCATTGCTTCCCAGCCTGGGCAACAAGAGCAAAACTCCCTCTCAAAAAAAAAATTATTATGAAAGATAAAATGGATAAAATTGATGAGGAATTCTGGGGTGTAAGTTTGCAATTTTAAATAGGATAGTCAAGATAGGCCTTATTGAGAAAGTGATATTTGAGTCAAGACTTTAAGCCAACAGCAAGCCGTAGAGATAACAAAACAAGACCTTTCCAGGCATTGGAAATTGTTTTCGCAAATAACTGGAGGCTAGGATGTGTCTGGCATGTTTGGGGAATAACAAGGAAACCAGTGTTGCTTACGTGCAGAGTTTCTGTGGAAGAAAAAAAAAATTCAGAGTAAATAACTTATTTAAGAGTTAAATTGAACAGTTAGCTAAATAGCAACAGAGGAAGATCTAAGTGTTTCCAGTTATTTGGCTTTTTTTTAAACACCTTATTAATTTAGTTAGCTAATTAGCCGGGTAGGAAGGTAGGCAGGTAGATAGGTAGGTAGCTAGTTTTAAGGAGGTAATACACACACACCGTACACATTTTCGAATTTGCAGTGGTATGAAGGAGTGCACATTGAGAATTAAGCCTCTCTGATGCACTGACACAGTGCACAAGGATGCAGTGTCACCAGGTCTCCTCTCCTATATATCTTTCCAGAGATATTCCATGACTGTTTCTAATATCCACTGCCAATTGAGGTAATTTGGAAAAGCAGAGTATGCCACTGAGATCTCAACAAAGGTTGCTTTCATAAACACACCTTCATCTTTGTACAGTAATTACAGACCCTGAAAGAGGAGGTCAGTCCAAATGGTGCTCATCCCATATGGGTGGAGTGGGGTCTATCTTGTGAAGTCACCAAGTCTCCTCATGAAGAAGTTACCTGTGTGTGGCCACTATTTATTCTGAGAGCTGTTTTTGTTCCCATATCCATAGGAAGATTCCGTGGCTGTCGTTTCTTGTCATTTTCTCCCAAGGATGAGAAGTGATTTCACTGAATGCATGAAAACAGGTGTAATGAAATTTAAAAACAAACTGCAGGCAAAAATAAATAAACCCAATAATAAGAAACTGAATCATAAATGGAAAATTTCTGTGCTTCAGCAAGCAATATGGAAAGGGGACAATGCATTCTTTGTTTGTCAAAAGTTAGAAATCCAAGTTTTTCCTCTGAGTGCAGCCAAACCACATGTAATATATACTCCAGGCATTTCCCCTGTAGGTAAACAAGGAGCAAGCCATAAAATCTTCTATATTTCTTTGATGTTACAGATGGTCTTCTGTTTTATCATGGGCCGCAAGTCTGATTCTGCTCTGTGAAATGTCTTGCAAAATATTCTAGTACTATCAAAAAAAGCGGCATACAGTCAGTTTACTTCTCCAACGATGGTAAGATAAAGGATGTTGCTTTCTTCAGAAACATTCCTATGGCCCTAGCATTGTCATCATTCAACAGCCTAACTCTGTAATCACTGCTATATTTTCTAAGAGACAATCTCTGGAATTAAAATGTATCTTTAGCTTTGTACTGGTATCTCCGGTCCTTGAATTCCCTCAACTTGATTTTTCGTAGCCTAAAAAATGACCTAAATTCCCTTTTCTTTTACATTCTACCTCTTCCTTGCCTCACCTAACACATGTAAACCAACATAAAAGTCGAGTAGTAGCCCTTTTGTTTTTCCCCTTAGGTTTTTTACTTACTCTAATACCTAATTATTCTAGAAGGACATTTTGGTTCTAGCATACCCTCAAGTTAATGACATCATAATGTATGCTTCTGACTCAGTTTGAAAATCCAAATCGATTAATGACAGTAAAAGCTTTTGAGAAAGTAAATCAATATATTAAGGATGCTTGAGAGACAAGTAATGCAAATACGACCCCTGAGACAGGTAAAGAGAAAGCTGTAATTCAGTGACAGATTTTTTTTTTGGCAGCTTCTACCTGATTCTTACCTTGTTCTCCCACTGTACTGCCCACTCTAGCCTTCTCTTCCCGGCATGCTCTATCCAGACCACTTATGTTTACTATCCAAGTGTAGCTCTCCTTTGCTCCATGCTGAAGGCCAGGATATAAAGCTGATGTAGTCACAGGTTTTAATGGGTTAAATAATACTTGGGCCCTGCTGGATATCAACTAGCACAGTTTTCTGGAGATGATGTCTTAACTGGAAGAATAGAATCCATTAGTTGGAGTTTCACTTGCTGACTGATCAGAAGAAGAAATATATGGAAAAAGAATGTCTTCTGGAGCCCCTTAAGTCAAACCAACTAGGAAATGGCCTTATCAGACTGCACAAGGAGTCTACTAAAATTCTGATTTTCTTAGATGTGCAGCAAAGAAGCTTAAAAGACCAAAATAGGGCACAAGAGAGTTATGGTAATATTAGTATTAACTTTAGGCAAGAATTTAGTCATTAAATATAATTTACTTCCCATTTTTTAAAAATGCTGGCTTCCTAGTCATTCGTAAGGAAATGAATTCATGACTTGTGATCATAGCAGGGGTGAGGAAGCCCTTCCAATGCAGCTTTGTGGGGATAGCGTGAGCAACAACTCAACTGGCTTCCTATGTGAAATGGACAGATTAGCCTCTAAGATTTTTTAACAAGAAAAAATAATTCATAATTTAGAAATTAAAGCTGTTGAATGTCATCTAAGATGAGGCAGCACTATCCATTTCAAGGATTATAAAATGAGAGAAGCATAATCTTTGAAAATGAAATAGAACTTTTTCTAAGGTAAGTTTATAAACGAGACTACATATCAGACAAGTTCCCAAGTTTGGGGAATAGAGATACGTGTGTAAGCCTCTGATGTTGGGCTAAGAAAAGGAAGAAAGCTGTTGGGTCTTGAGTTTAATTTTTTAATTTTTGGATGAGTAGAAATGAGCTCATATAAATAACATTTCCTCTGTTGTGTTTTGCCTAACTATTCTTCTAAATTGTGATCTTTAGCCACACCAATCCCCAGAGTTCCTCAGATTTCTGTTTCAGTGCTGCTCATGTCATAAACAGAATTCCTATAAAAGCATTTTTAGAATGTAAAATTCGTAGTGGTCCAGGAAGTCAGAGATGAAGCTTTGTTTTAAATAGATCTATATTATTAGTGAAGAATGTGGCATAGTAAAAATCACACAACACAGAGAGCCTGAGGGGTCTGGGTCCTAGGCCCAGCTCTTCTGTTGGACATCCAGCAATGAACACTCTGTGCCTCCAATTTTTCAATGGTGAAAGGGCCCTCTCTTTCACCAATGAAATGAATGACTCCTCACTTACCTTCCAACACTGAGAATCTGCCTTTGTTATTTAAGAATAGCCTGGCTTTCACTCAGTCCTAACATGAATAACGATTTTAATAGTGGTGAGTAATGCATAGAGTCACTTCTCCAAGACTAGGAGAATCTTGTGTCTTAAAGAAAACCTAAGAAGTCATATAACCTTGTACTCCATTGCCAGTGAGGGCTGCATCTTCATCCTTCAAATATGCTCTTCCAGGCTAATCTTAACAACTCTTCCAAAGAGGCAAACTTCACAACTTCTGTGTCCTTAATGGCAGAAGTCCTTCCTTATGTTTGGTCTGAGTCTCTCTGCTGAATTTGCAATTTATTTTCGTTTATCCTATACTTAGCAGAGAGGGAACACACCTGGGTCAGACATTCAAGTGCTATCTACTATTAATCTGAGTCATAGTAAATTTGTTTGTACTAGAGTTTCTGGGGTCTTACCTTGCATTCCAGTGAAAGGATAGAACCTGATCTTTTGATGGAATGTCCTCTTTGAGGTCTAAAATGACTGAACGATAAAGGCTAGCAGGCTGGCAGGAATCCTGAGCAGTTCTTGATAGTGGTCACAGGAAAGAGCATTGTTTCTTTGGCTCTCCAGTCTCCTAGCAACCTAGCGTACAGCGGCTCTTGACATAGGAGTCTCTGAAACGCCACATTTAAAACTATTAAATTATTTCTTCTAAAATTAAATACGGGCTCAGTTAAAAATTTGATAAAAAGGTAATTTTTCCAATAGCACCCGGTACTTAGTAGAGATAGGAAAAATTGATGAAAGGGAACATAATTATACCAGCTAGTCCTACCCACTGCTTTCTGAAAGGCAAGCTCTTATTATGCCCATTTTATGGTCAAGGCAGATGGACACACACTGAGAAACAAACAATGCTAACCATATGAACTGTTTAAGAAGGAAACGTTTAGGATTTGGAAAAGAAAATGAAGACAGGTTTACCTTGCTGACACTCAAAAAGTAATGAGAAAGAGCTCCCTGTTCATATTCTGCCTCCTCCTAGTCGTGTGGGTGTCCTGTGAGAGGCATGGAAGAGGAAAAAAGTGATATTCCCTGGGGATGGACTTTCCCAGCCTCCTCCAGAGTATTCCAGGTTTGTGAATCAATGGAGGGGGTGGGTGGAGGTGGGAGGGGCTGGCCAGGCAAGGCTTTCCCTTTACCCACACGGCCTGTGATTAAGAAGGCATCCATCTGTCAACAGAGGCTCTCAGCTGTATTTCCAGCCCAGCTTCCTCCCAACTGACTCATTCAGTGATGCCACAATCTAATGTTTATGACCTAACAGATGATCACCATGGAAGTAGCACAAACCTTAGACTGTTGAGGAGCAAAACCAGCATAGAGGAGCTGGACAGTTTAGGAAAAGGAAAAATGAAGACCCTTATTCATAGAGACCACATGTTAAGACTGAACATCCCATTCCGTATGTGGGCACTTCCACCAGTTACTAAAATTGATATTTGGATGACTTCGTGCCTGTTGGAGAGCCCAAATAAGGATTTAAGGTGACTGAGTACAAACAAATAGCATGGCATTTAGAAATAGAGAGCAAGAAGTAGAAGGGAAAATGTGTATGCAGCAATTTAACAAGATTTGGATTACAAATTCAGTTTCCTTATCTTTTTGCCAGCATGTGGCAACAGTTCTAAAGGAGACAGAAAATGTGCTGAATGCCAGAAGAAAGATGAAGTTCCCCCAAACTCAATTTTATAAGCAGGACTGGTATGGAATATTCACAAAGTGGAAGTCAGGATAAACTGGCTATTCCACCCCACACTGCGCCCCATGAAAAGAAATGCCTAAATGAATAAGAAAGCCAATGGAAATAAGTGCTTTTTAGTAAAGATCATCGCATTTGGTGCTGTGAGTGGCAGGAGGCCTTGGCACAGGCTTGGGAGCTACATGAGGACTCCGGTGGTGCGGTCAAGGTGAAGTGAGCCTGATTTCCTGGCCTGCCCTCCCCAGACTAATAATCAAAAAGAGCTGCCCTTCCCCAGTCCCGAACAGCCCTGTGTGAACAGAGTGTCTCCTGGTAGTGCTTGCGGCTTACAAGTAATGTGAGAGTCTTTTTATAACTGTTGAGGTTTAATTTAAAAGGAAGCTCAGAATCAGCGGTAAAGGGAGGGGAATGTTGTGAACTACAGACCACCTGAAATGGGGAAAATCATAAATACCAGAGTGTCTGATTATTTGAACGTCTCTTGAAGTTGAATAATGAACCTTCTTCATGTTCTGCTTTTCTGGACTTGGCTCCCGTTGACAAATTTGCAGGCATCAGGGTCTGTCTGGAATTCAGTCCAAGTTGGAGGGATATTTTTTCCCTTGACATTTTGCAGCTGAGACAGCTGGAGCAGGAAGCTGAGGAGCGTAACATTACCAAATATGTCCTTTCTCCTGACCGTAAGTTTTATTTCCACAGGAAAAGAAGGCAGATGTGGGCCAATGAGAACTGGCCAATAGAAATGCAGCCACAGCAGACTGCCTCTACTGGGAGTGAGGAAATTGATCAGATGCCATTTTTCACAAAAATGGAAACTGTTCTAGGTACCACCAATTACAATTTGAACTATGCTAGAGGAAGAAGTTTGACAGGTTCCTACAAGTTGCCCAGCTATTTCAGGGAAATTGTTTATCACCTATTGGTCTCATTTTCTCAAGACCCCTGGAGTGGGAATTAGAGAGCTGGCCTGTGCTTCTGACCAGATCATTTTTCCTAGGATGTCGGGGAAGTTTCAGATGCTTTATTGTTAAAAAGAAGGTTTGGATGTGATGAACCCCCAGATCTCCTTGGGTCATGAAGACTGTGGTTTCCAAGCTTGTTCAATCGCATGCTTCAACCACTGAAATAACTCCAAATATTTGCCTGGATGCTTTTCTTTACGAGTCTAAGATACTAGTTGCAAACTATCATATCTACATGGGCTAGGAAAAAACGTAAGTGAGCAAAACAGCTGCAGATCACATACCCTTTGTTTGCATATTAAATCCAGTCAGTCCTCCATATCCACAGTTCCACACTCGCAGATTCAATTAAGCTTACGTCAAAAATATTTTTGAAAACAACAATAAAAAAATAATATAAGTAAAAAAAAAAAGACAACCATTTACATGCCATTTATATTGTATTAGATATCATAAGTAATCTAGAGGTGATTTAAAATACAGGGAGGATTTTAATGCAAATACTACATTTATACAAGGAACTTGAACAATCTGTGGATTGCGGTGTTGAGGGGAGAGTCTTAGAATCAAACCTCACCCTCATCCCTACCCTGCTGATACCAAAATCCTGCTGAATGTAAGAAAATTCATTTTTTAAACATAATCTTCCTGATTAATTTTTAGTTATCCTGCTTGTAAAAGAGAAGCCTTACAGAGAAAGTTCTTTACTGAGTAAAATAACAACCTATGCTTGTTTAAAAAGAAAGCAATGCTTAATCTTGAGTCAAGAACACTTTGAGGAATGGTAGAAATTGGGGTAATCTGGAGCATGTAAACCCCGTTGGTCTTAATGTGGAAACTGCTTCTCCAGTGGGTCACCTTCAAGCAGAAATGGAGACCTAGTGCTGTCAAATATGATTTTTCCAGAGAACTGGGAACCTCATATTTTAATGTGAAATTGAGTTAATTTCAAATATTTTGTCTCAATAACTTTAGAGCCAAGATTTGAAGACAAGTGCATGACAGCAATGGGCCACACTCAGCCAATGAGTAGCCCCTTGGTGATCACTGATCTGATATTCAACTGATTTTCACTAATCTGATATTCAGCTGTGATTTTTTTGTGATAATATTGGAACTTTGCAGTCAGACCTCCACGCTCCAGTCAGGGTAAGTATGTATGTGTAAGGCAGAAATACATGAAATATCATTTTATGAATATCACAGTGTTTTTCTTTGGGGCCACTTCTTGCATCCTCTGATAGCTGCTCCATCAGACAAGTGATCTATGTTGTTCAGTCATGAAAATAAGGAAAATATTCCATTGCTCTTGATATAGTTGTCACTTTTGCAAATGAACACCTCATAGAAAAGTATATTATTTTAAACAATCGTTAGATAAGATTGGCAAACTGTTTTTGTAAGAGTCCAAAGCAGGAAATATTTAGGCTTTTTGGGCCATGTGGTCTCTCTTGCAACTGTACGTCATGGTGCAAAAGCAACCATAGACAATCCATACACCAATGGGCCTGGCCGAATTCCAATAAAACTTTATTTATGCAAACAGATTGTGGGCCAAATCTGGCCCACAAGCTGTAGTTTGTTAACTGCTGTATCAGATCATAAGCTCTTCTAAGCTGTAATCTGTTCCAGATTCAACTCTGTATTTTCAGTCTACACAATCCTGGCACAAGGGAAGCACTCCATTAACATTTAAAAAAATAAATTGAAGGTTGTTAAACTTAGCAGTTTATGCCAATAATAATTAACTTCCCATTCACATGATTGAAACTCAAAGTAGTGTTTATAGGTTGTGTTTACTCTGAGACTTACATCACCATCTGAACCCCCATGAGAGTTTGTGGTTTATCTCGCTGTTCAAAATGAGGGAAGCAGGTGCCCAACCATGCTCATGCAGCAACCTAATGCCTTGCTTACACCTCATTCTGAGACTGATGGGTCAAAGATCAGGAGCCACGAAAAGACCCTCATCATTTTTCAGAGAGGCTCTTTTACAAATCTTTACCTCCACTCTTCCTTTGACAACTTAAATGACCTTAAACTAAGCATCTATGGAGTTCTTACACTGTAGCACAATGGCTTTCAAAATGCTGGTTTCAACGCAGTGCGCATACACTAAAATGTTTCCCAACACCATTCTTATCCTTATGAAGATTAATTTACTGGGATATTTTCTCTTTGCTTATATTTTGTTTATTTTTTAGTGCTGCTCATAACTCTCTAAATTGATTTTAGAGAAATTTTTCTAAGTAAAAATGAGATCCGAAGTCACCAAGGTGCTGCCCATTGGCTGGGTAAGGCCTTGTCAGCATCATATGCTTAGCTCTAAAATTTTTGAGCCGAAGTTTTACAAAATGTCACTGGATGTGACATTTGGTTTGAAAACCAAAGAAACAGACTCAGTTTTGTCCTTTAGGGATTTACAATTAAACTGGAAACCTAAGGCACAGGTGTACCGACATCTATGGAATACCTCCTGAGATATGTTAGGACATAGGTCATAGCATTTGTGCCACCTGGAGCTCTTCGCTGGTGATAGCTGGCATTTTGACAATCATAGATAAGCAGTGTCATAGGTCTGGGCTGGAGCTTTGACACATGGAAACCTGTCTAAAAAAAAAGAGAGAAAGAGAGAGAACTGAATTGGGATGAGGACCCACTTTAGAGGAAAAAAGAATCCAAGTTTAAGGCATCACAGGATGGTTTCTTTTCACCCGATTCCATTCCCATGGTGAATGAGGAGACCCCAAATTAAAATCAAGATTTATTGGCTGGAACAATGTATGAGAGGATTAGAGGAGAATGTGAGCTCAACCTGATTGACTTCCAAAAGCCAAAATGGAGTTACTGGAGGAAATGGTCTGGAGAAGAGCTTAGTTTTTCTAAATCAAGGTAACTCTGTAGAGAGAGGAGAAGATAAAATTTCTCCAAGGCTCCAGCCAAGACTGGTGAGGTCAATCTAGACATGCAGTTATTTTAAAAAATTAAGTATTTTCTTTTTGGTTAATCAGTTTGTCAAACCTGGCATAGTTTTGGGAAGATAATGGGGAAAAGAGCTGAGATAGAAACTTGAGTATCCAAATGGTCAAGTAGATTAACTAGCTTTGATAGCCATAGTCAAGTTATAGGTAAAATACACAGATTAATCACCATTTGGCAGTAGGGGTGGGGAGGTAAGGAATGAAGGGATTGGATTTAGCAGAAAGGCCCCATAATCAAATATATAAAAGCAACCAGGTGGATTTTCATCAACATAAAGAAATTAGCCAATTGGGAATTCTGAAAGAAAGCCCCTGGAAGTGAGAACCAAACTATGTAGGAAAAGCATTATATATGTATATATTTTTTTCCTTTTTTTTTTTTTTTTTTTGAGATGAAGTCTTACTCTATTGCCAGGCTGAACTGCAGTGGCCCAATCTCGGCTGACTGCAACCTCCGCCTCCCAGGTTCAAGCAATTCCCCTGCCTCAGCCTCCTAAGTAGCTGAGACTACCGGTGTGCACCACCATGCCCAGCTAATTTTTTGTATTTTAGTAGAGGCAGGGTTTCACCATGTAGGCCAGGATAGTCTCGATCTTCTGACCTCATGATCCACCTGCCTTGGCCTCCCAAAATGCTGGGATTACAGCCGTGAGCCACTTTGCCTGGCCAAAAAAAAAAAATTATATTAATAGAAAGGCCTATAAAATAGTTTGGGACACATAAATTAACGTTAAACACATGTCTATTGAGAATCAGAAACAAAGGACTGCATAAAATGACTTAAGAGAGAGATAAGATGGAGGGAAAATTGGAGGTTTAACATTAAAACCTGGAAGAGGAGAAAATATTAATTTTCATTATTGTTACAGACTAAATGTGTCCCCCCAAAATGTATAAATTTAATCCCTAACCCTCAATCTGATGACATTAGGTTGTGGAGCCTTTGGTGAGTGATTAGATCATGAGAGTCGAGTAATGTATGAGATTAGGGCTCTCATAACGGAGACATCAAAGAGCTCCCACCTCTCCCCTCCTGCCATGTTGAATACAGTGAGAACATTGCCGTCTATGACCAGAAGGTGGCCCTTGCCGGATGCCAAGTCTGCCAGTGCCTTGACTTTGGACTTCCCAGCCTTCAGAGCTGTGCAAAATAAATGTCCTTTGTTTATAAGCCACCTGGTCTATAGTATCCTGTTATAGCAGCCTAAATGGACTAAGGCTAATTCTAATTCTAATTTTATGAAAAGAAAAATCATAACAGCAATGAATATCTTATTTAAAGATTATTTTCACTTTTACAACTCTACAATGGGATTTTCATTTCAAAGGACTTTGTAAAATATACAAGTAAAAGAAATAGGAAAGCAATAATAAAGCCAAGTGACAATATTCTCTATTACATGAATGATGGCATCATGGACATCAGGGGTCTGGTTTTGCAACACTTAGGGGAGGGTGTCTATAATTATTTCCCAATGATGTGAACCTTTGCATAATTTTTCTCAAAATATAATTGATTTTAGAGCACTTTTAAGAAATCTTGGAGGTTATGAGTCCAGTGATATTATGTTCATCAAAACCCTGACTTCATTATTTTGTTGTCTTACTAAGTTTCACATAGCATTTTAATGAAAAAACCAGCCATATTTTAAAACCCAAATGTCATACTCTCTCTTATAGTTTAGATGTCATTCTCCAAGTGATTTTTCCTAAGCCTCTGACATGTATTAAGAATAAGCAGACTCTTTAGTACTGATCTTCTCAAAATTATGGTTTTAAATGCAAGACTTACTGAGCTGATCTCAAAGTGCTAGTCAAGATTCCTCAATCTTTCTTCCGAAGAGAAGGCATAGGTCTTTATCCCAAGGCTAGTTGAGAAATAACTGAGAATAAAAACAAGTGGCATTCCAGGTGCAAACAGTTCTGGACTTACAGGAAGAAAAGGGGAGAGAAGGAGACGCCTCCTGGAACCTGAAGCAAGCATCTTGTTAGTGGAGACACATAGTGTTGGGTGGCTCATTCAAAGATTTGATCGTCTCAGTAGTAAAAGGAGAAGAAGTAGCAGGAGGCATGGACTCACAATCCCAGCTGCTGGACTCTCCCTTAGGGTGGGGTCCCCTCTTTGTCATTTGCTCTTAAGGACAACTACCATCTTCTCTCTATTCTGGGCAACTTGCTTTAATAGGTTGCTTCTATTTAATATCACAGAAAAATTTTCCAGGGCATTACATCAGCTCCCAATGCAGACTTAGATTTTTTGTTATTTCCCTTCTATCTCACTGTATTAGTTTATTTACAGCAGAAAATTCATTATAAACACATATATGTAATATAGATATTTGTGTATAGTATGTGTATACATGTAAATACACTCATTTGACATCCTATTTTATCCCCCCCCCACAATTCATAAAACAATATTTCTAGAATTCTGTCCAATGAGAGGTAGAGTTAGTAGAAAGTACTGTAATACTTTGTAATATATTATATAATATTGTAATATAAGAAGTGAGATGCAAAAAGTATTTCCCCTAAGCCTTTCTCTATATAAGACCAGCATTTATTCTGCACATGTTCTATACTGCAACTATGACATAGAAATTGCAGTGACAACAGCGCATAGGAGGCAGAACATAAAAATGACTGATTTTTCCAGGAAAAGAAAATCTTCTTTAGACAGGAAATGACATTACCAACTCCTAAGGCATCTAATATTATTTTCTCTGTGAATAAGTAAGACATTGTCAAGTTGGGAGGATACCACTTTTTTTCTTTGTTGAAATGTCAGTACTAGTAAACCAAGTTATCCAACTCTGGTAACTTGGATAGTGCTGGGTCAGGTCAGGCCTGGGACTTTGGATGGCAGGGCTCAAGGTAAGAGTGACGTTAGAGGTTAACATCGCGTATGTCTTAATATTTAAGTTACTAATCTAGCTAACACACTATAAAAACATGTTTGATTCTCTTCCTTGACATATATACTTTCAAAATGACAGAATTTGTATGAATCTATGATTTTTACATGACTGAGGGCCAGAAAACTATCAAAGACAGGAGCATTAATTTTTATTGTGCATTTCTGGGTGCTCTGTTGATAACCCATGATATTGGCATGACTAATAATATAGGTAAACAAATTTAAGAGTAATATGAATGTTTAATATTATGGAATGCTCCACAGCCACCTTCTATGACGGTTGTGGATACTACACTAGTTTGTGCGTATTCCTGGAGCCACCAATTGGAGCATGAAGAGAAGTAAGAAAATTTGCTTTTTAAGTAAGAAAATGGCTCAGCACTACTTAGAAACAAACCTTTGTTATGAAAGAATGAATTGCATTCATATTACTAGAGGGGACGACTTTGACCAGTTACTTAATATTTTCTTTTTCTCTTACCTAAGGGCTTCTGCTGTTCAAATCTCTCCTCTACTCTAGAACAGTTTTCTCTTCAACATCAGCAACAGCACAGACACAATCACTTTTTCTGGGAGACAGGGCACGAGACAGGCAGCAGCATGCGCAGTGGTTAGAGTTATAGGTCATGCTGTGCCAGTGCTGAGGACTGGATCCACAGTAAGCGCTCTTGTGTTTTTTACTAAAAGTATTTTTCATGTGTTTGTGATATGCAGTTAATAATGGAAGGAGCCTCTCTTATTTGCATATAAAGGCAGTACTAGATCTAGGTTTTTTCTCAAGTGCTTTCTAGATGGTCAGAATCCAAAAAGGCTTAAGGCGTGAACAGCTTTCAAAGAAAGATGTCATTATTATGGAGTTCTTTGGCAGGCTAAGACTTGATAATTCTATGTACTATGCTGTATTGTCAAGGTGACCATAGCTGTATGGGAATAGAGCCATAGATCACTTACAGCAAAAGTGCTTCATTGATTTTTTTTTTTTTTTTCTCATGGACTTCATCAAGTCTATTGCAGGGAAAATCAGGTCTCCTCCAGTGTTTTGTTTTTGTTTTCTTATGAGAATTCCTGATCCAATAGAATTTGGCAACTCCTTGATCTTGACCCCTGTTTTTCTTGCTCTCATGTCTCTCTTTTAACCTAAAACACACTCTGTCTCCACTGGTTTAATTTCAGTTTAATTACAAGTCTTTTCAATTTCTGATCCATCAAAGGTTTGTTCTTTACTAAGCATGCATTTCCCACTCCAGACTCCAAATACTGTACAGGCTTTGAACAATGGGTATCTGTTCCCTCCTGTCGGGTTTCCAGAAATAGGCTTTAGAGAGCTGCCTTGTGTTTCTCTTTCTTAACACTCCAACAAGAACCCCTCCATGACTCACACACACAGAAAACCAGAGGCCCTGAATGGTTATTTATTCTCACCAGCTGGACGACCCTGCACGTGGCTCTCAGCATGGGTGGGGATTAGAGAACCTTGGAGAGGTGCGGCACGTAATTTAAGTACAAACAAACCCGCATGAATTTGCGCTTTGCTTAGATCATGCAAGGAAGTTCAGGGTTAACCATGAAACCCAACTCAGCTTCCTATCTTTGTTTTTCCTCATGTACACTCAAATGGGAGAGGAAGGATCAGGTAAGATGGCCAGAGAAACATAAATACCACAGAGACTTGTTATTTTGAAGAGCTTATAACACAGTATTCAGCCCTTAGAATGGACACTGAATATTTAGCACATGTCACCTGATGGCCTGATTAGATCAATTTGCTACGCTTGCTTTAGGGAAATAAAGATAGACAATCTTTCACCCCAATCACGAACTGTATGTGAGCTCTAGGAATTATCTTACAGCTTCCCTGTCATTTGGTTGTTTTCTGCCCAGTTTTGTGGAATTTTATCCCATGCATGGCAGTTTAGTATTCAGCAACAGGCTCAAGGGACCCAAATGCAGAAATGTGGGTGTCTTTCTCTCATAGCATTCTCCTCTCTGGTGGTTTGCTCTGCAAGTGTCTGCTGTCTCTGCCTCCCTGAACTCCAGTTTCTTCTCCTCTACTCCACAAGACTGAAGTTCTCTCTTTGAGGTCTTGCTACAGACACTATGCAGCAAATGCCTTCAGGCAGGAAACAGTACATTCATTAAGCTCATCTACTTTGCTTCCCTTCTCTCGGGTGTCACAGTTTGGCTGCCCAATGTCCAGTGCCTGTTTCCAAGATACAGGTTTCATCCAGCTTTCTAGTTATTTATGCTAGAAGGGTAAGTCTGCTACCAGATACTTTTTTATGGATGGAAGTAGAAGTCTCCAGTCATAAGTTATGATTTAATGACATTAAAACCAAGATAAAGATAATCTATATGTTTACTAAATACATTTTCTGTTTTCCTAGACTTCACTTCCCATGCTAGATACAAAAAGTAAGAGCTTAGCTCTGGGGTAAAAATTGTCTTAGTCTTATGATGAGTCAAGATCAAGAGGAACACTTTTTTGTTCCTGGATATTGTCTTGAAGATGTGAAATCTGGAATTGCTCAAGTCAGCTTGCAAATAATCTACAGAAGGGGTACATATGGCAAGGATGGCTGCATGGAAACATAAAAAGTATCTATGCTCTTGATGATTATATATAGCCAGTGAATTAATGAGTTATGAACTATCCTAACTTCAGACTTGTTATATGAGGTAATAAACTCCTTACAATTAGAGCCAGTGGAGTTAGGATTGCCATTACTTACAGCCAAAAGCATTGTAACAGATAAGTTCCTTCTTATTAGTAGGTTAGTAGGTGACTTTGAAAGCCCTTAGCTGAAACAGGAGGGAAAGGACAATTTTGAGGATTTGGAGGAAAAGTGAGGATTTCACTTTGGGCTTGCTCAGTTTAAGTTACTTACAGATCATTAATATAGTTTGACTCTGTGTTCCCACCCAAATCTCATTATGAATTGTAATCTCCACATGTCGAGGGGAGCCCCTGGTCAGAGGTGATTGGATCATGCAGGCAGTTTTCCCCATGCTGTTCTTGTGATAGTGAGGGAGTTCTCACGAGATCTGCTGGTTTAAAAGTGGCAGTTTCCCCTGTCTGCTCTCTCTCTCTCCTGCCACCTTGTGAAGAAGGTGCTTGCTTCTCCTTCCCCTTCAGCCATGACTGTAAGTTTCCTAAGGCCTCCCCAGCCATGCAAAACTGTGAATTAGTTAAACCTCTTTTATTTATAAATTACCCATTCTCAGATAGTATTTTATAGCGGTATGAAAACAGACAAATACAATCATCCAGTGGCATGTCAATATAACCAGAAGATGAAAATGTTCTGTAGATTTTTGGGATCATCAGTGTATGGTTTTTGTCAGCAGAATAAGCTGGGATGAAGATGTTCATCAAATATGGTCTCAAGAAGAATGTACTCATCTCACTGTAGAAGGTAACCTAGTTTTATCCTGTCATTTCCTTTCAAACATCTGAAGAAGCCTGGGATAGAATCTGTGATGAATCTGGAGGCCTAACCCAGTTAAAAGGTCAGGAGCACACACTGATGACAATGGAAAAGTCACGCTGGACCCATGGAAAGAAGAGATGGTTCCTAAAATTCAATGCAGTCGGGAACATTTGCTCTTATTAACTTTGCTTATGCAACAGTGTTGTCTACTTTTTGTTTTTAAGGTTATATTAAAAAGAATCCAAAATGAACCATAAAGATCACAGTGCTTTATAATCAGTAAAAATTTGTGTAAATAGAAACCTATTTAATCAATATAATTCATAGTTCTTAAAAAGAGTTTGGCAAGTTTATGCAATAAATCAAAATTGCAACAGTTTGTTCTCTTAGGAATTTACCCCCTAGTTAGTAGAGTATAAAACTGTCTAACATTAAAGAAGCATAATCTGAAATTGCAATCATAAGAACATTGATTTGGTGATTCCTTAATGATCTTTCTTCATAGAATCATGAATGTCTTCAAAATAGCCAGACACAGAACACAATTATGCCACATTGCAAAATTTTTAAAGAAATAAAGTTTTAGTTTGTGTTCAAATAGGTTTAGACAAAGATTATTTTCCTAAACTAAATTGAGTGAAACGACCTCCTTTGATAGTCAAGCACAAACTGAAGTATTAAACTAAGCTTTGACATATGTTAGCAACTAAATATAGACGACCAATCATGTTAAAGGCTACAGTAATTTAGTATTTGTTAATTACCTTAAAATACCACGAAAAGGTAAGTAACATTAGAAGTAAATATACTTTAATATGTAAATTTGGGCACTATTTTTCTTTAGAAGTGAAGATTACGTGTAAGGTTACAAGGATTTGAGAGAATGTACATAAAATACTTGCTCCAGGGCCTGGCACCTACTAATACTGAATAAATAAGAACTATCACTGTTATGACATCGTCATTCCAGCTAGGCCAGTCTCATTGCGTCACTGTGTCATTATTAGAAACACTGTAAAATTTTATTTCTGTTTTCACCTAAGACTGGTATGGTCTAATTACTTGTCTATAAAGACAAAACATATGAGTGGTCTCTTTAAATTTAGGAAGTGGTAGATAAAGTTTATCAAACAAAAATGTCCCTCCGACGAAAATCCCAGTATTGAGAATGAGTCAGGAAATGATGAAGCTAAGAACTGAAGTAGCTCTCTTTGAAGATGCTACAGTAATGATTGTGAAGGTGTTCCTGCCTTCTCAGCCTCACCTCTGCCACACCATCTTGACCACCCCTTCCCTCTCTGGAGCTAATGGGGATCCCAGAAAGAGCCCGAGGAAGCTAGCTCTACTTGTCTGCTCATTAACCAACCCAATCTAGCTCTCTCTTTCCAAACAGTATCAAATAACTTACCATTTCTTCAAACTAATCATTATTCCTTCTTTCTGACCTTTTGTACAATTAACTCTAAAGCTCTGTCCTCATCCTGCCCCTGTTTAATTACAGTTCTAAGCTAGATATTCTTTTTTCTGATAATAGCCCGGAAACTCTAAAATGGCTTTAAAATATGCCTTAGTTAAGGTTGCAGGGATCATGTTATTACTACTCTACCTTATTTTATTTTACAGGTTTAATTTTTCCTTGAGGGTCTTTCACAAGGTTTGATAAAGGTTCAGTAATGCTCAGTGTATTACCAATCACATTTATTTAATGAATGTTGACCATGCTAATCTCAGTCTCCTTGAAGCACTAATCTTTCTGGATATCCGTTAAATTTGTTGTTCTACCATGCTCAGTTCTAGGCTGTCTTATCTCTTCCATTATATTGTCTCTCTGGACGATCTTATCTTTCCACATGTTTCAGTTATGATCTATATGCTGTTCACTGCCAACATATTTCCAGTCCTGTCGTGTAACAAGAGCAAAAGCACGTATCTCCAATTATCTAACTGCTCTTGAATATCCCACAGATATCTTGTCCCTGAACCCAAGAGCCTAATCCTCTCCATTTCCTCTATTTGTAATGGAAACATTTAATTAGTCCATCAGCAGTCCGAACCAGAGAGAAAAATATCACCTCTGCTTCTTCTCATACATCCAACCAATAGTTTGTTGTTGTTGTTTTTAATTTTACTTCTAAGTCTTTCTACTTCTCTTCAATACCACTGCCTTTTTTCTCTTTTGGATCACTACCATCTCTTAGCTAGAATCCTTGAAGAGCCTCATAACTGGCTTCACTGCCCCTAACCTTGTCTTTCTTTTATCTCAACACTCAAATCAGGATGATCTTTCGAAACAAAAATCTGTGATATATAATAACAGAAAGTGGAGTAGAAAAATATGGGATTAATTCCACCTATTGGGCAGTGATACTAAGGAGTTTATTAGAATTTAAAAAATACATTTGGTTATTTTTAGATCCAGGAAAAAAGAATTAGCTCACATTTGCTGAGGGTTTTTCTCATAACTGTTTGTAAAGTTGACACAGATGATATGATGATGATGATGATGATGATGATATGAAGAAATAAAAAGATGACTTGTGTTCTTAACTCATGCAAGCACACCAGCGTGGAAGTAAATAAATTGAAAGCAATGGGTTTAAGCTAAAGGAAACCAATCTATCTTTAGGGCTGGCCCTAGGATAGGTACAGAAGCCAGAACAAACTTGTGTTCAAACCTAGGCAGCATTCAGACAGATGTCAATACTGCAGGACTCCTGACCTCCTAGGTGACTAGAACAGCAGAGCAGTTCACAGGAGCAAATGCGGACAAGATTCTTGTCCGGGGTGTCTGATCAATTTGAAGGACTACATGCAATACCAGGGAGTATTGAAAAGATAGGTGGAAGCATCAGGGTCATGGCAAAGCAGGCTGACATTCAAGGTAGGACTATACCTAGAATATAAGTGGGGACATAGAGAATAGAGCTATAATCAAAATACCCATGCAAAGCTGGGGATGAATCCTGAGCAAATAACTCTCTTCAGACACACTGGATACAGGCTGACTGGAGAAAAGATGGACCTTGTCTAATGGTGTCTGTAGCTGGATACAAATGGTTGGAATAGAGACTGATGAAGAAACAAATAAATCCACTGTCAAGTTCTGCAAATACTCATGGAATGCCTACAGCATGAAAGACACTTCAATGACTTAATGTGTATCACAATTATGCAAAATCAGGAGAAAGTGCCTAATTCTCCCATAATGACGGTACCACTGCCTTCTGTAAAGAAAGGCACAAATAATGCCACCATTTCCAGGCATAGAGACCACAGTTATGTAAACAAGCTTCCGTCCTTTCAGGGAAGTCAAAGGATGTGCCAGAGCTCTCACTTCTGTTTACATGGGGAGAGGACTTCATCTCCCATGCAGGCAAAACAATTTTGATTTTGCCAAGGCCCCTGGGAGGTGAGAGAGTCAAAACTGTGTATGAATTAATACAAGACAGTTTTCTTTCCAGCATAACAGAACCAAGAGTGGAGTGAGGAAAAGAGAAAAGAAAAATGATGGCAACTTCACAAGAGGGTAAGATTTCGGAGTACCAAGACAAAGTATGCTCTCTAAAGTCAGGGATACTCTCTAAAGTCAGTAGAGTTCTATGTCATTAGATTAGGCCTGCCTGGGGTAAATTTTTAAATGTGCCATTTGTAATTTACTGAAATGAGTGAAGATGGTCTTTTTGTTTTTCTCTATTCATATTGCATACACAAATAGTATTTCTTAGATAAAATTTCAGAAATGATACCTTTTCTCAAACTGATGGCCAATATGCTATCACCGGTTCAATTTCTGTATTTAGAATGTTTTCAGGGAATTTGCAATAAATATAAGAAAATAATTCAAGTTTATTGATGATCAGGCCAATTTATATTCTATCTGGCTATCTTGTTTTACACTCATGCATATTAAACGTATGATATGAGTGTGAATTTACTGAAGCACAAGTCAAAACCTGGGATTTGTGTTGTAATTGTGTGCATTAACAGACTCGCCAAAACTTGCAATGACTTTTTTCTAAGCATATCAAGTAGTCCTGGGTAGCTGATGTATCTACTTTCAAGCTTCCACAGATATTCTCAGCTTATGAGTAATTGTGTTTCCCATACAAGTAAGAAAGAAACTAAGATTGCTTGCTTCAGAATAATGATAACCTATTATAATAACCCAGAAAACCAAGATATCAGAAACCCGATGAGATCATTTATTCCGTCATCTCTTATGCACCCACACCACCATAGCAATGTCCTCATTTAGCTTTTGGTTTTCACAGAAGGCTTATTCTTCAGAAGCACTTGTCTTTTGTTTTGCTGTAGATTATTTTGTTTTTGGCTTTAGTAGTCCTCTCCCTTATTTTCTATAGAGACCCAGGTTCCAGTGTTCATTTGAGCATCTGACAGTAAGTAGGGTATTACATTGTAGAATCCAAAGAAATAAAATTCTTTTCTGTTTTGCAAAATGATGAAGAACAAAGAAACAAATTTCCAGGCCAGTTAAAAAATACGGACTTTCAGAGATATGAGGTTCCCTTAAATAAAACCTTCTCATTGTTATTCATACTCATTTTTGAAACACAGACTAGAATGTCTCAAACGTTTTCCAAGAATGTTATCTTTTACACCCAACTCAAGAGTTCATTGCCAATTCCGAAGCTCACAAGGTTTATTTTACAAAAATAAGCTCAGCATGAATGGGACTTATGGATCAAAGCAGTTATGTATTATTTAGCCATGTTGCCTGTGTGTGTGTTTCTTTCCTTCCTTGCTTTAACTCGCTTGTATGCATCAAAAAGAATGAAATTTGAAAAGAAAACATAGGGTTTCCATTGATGAACTATTATGATACAAATGGTTCACTGATGGTAGCCTTTTGTTACTTTCTATTTCTGTTCTGATTCTTCCCTACAAATCTTTGACATAAGCAAAACTTTCTTCTACAAATTATTCTTAATAAAAACCTTCACACTCTTATGTTTTATCAGATTATGTCAGTTCATCTCCTGAAGCTCTGAGAGGCTGTTGTATTTATTGGCAAATACCCTTTGTAAATCGCCTACTCTTTCCCTCTTATCAACTACATCACCTGAGGCAGGAGGACATGAGAAAATTGTGTACTAGTCACATTCCATGGTGACACATCTTCATCTGTCAGCTCTTAGCTTTAGTGTCTTGGGGAATACTGACATGAGGAAATATTTCAAAGAAGTGGTATTGCCCCCAGAATGGGACCCAGTTCTAGTTGTTTTCAAAGTATTAAAATGTTTCCCATCCATTCTGTAATCAGGTAATTTTTTTTTTTTTTTTTGAGACAGTTTCGCTTTTGTTGCTCAGGCTGCAGTGCAATGGTGCGTTCTCGGCTCACTGCAACATCCAGCTCCCAGGTTCAAGTAATTCTCCTGCCTCAGCCTCCTGAGTAGCTGGGATTACAGGCATTTGCCACCATGCCCAGCTAATTTTGTATTTTAATAAGACGAGGTTTCTCCATGTTGATCAGGCTGATCTCGAACTTCCGACCTCAGGTGATCCGCCCGCCTCGGCCTCCCAGAGTGCTGGGATTACAGGCGCGAGCCACCACACCCGACGTAATCACATAATTTTTAAGCACCCTCCATATCCTATCAAGGCTTCCAGCTGAACTCTGGGAATACAAACATGAATACCATGAAAAGAAAGAACAGACTTGTTGATCTTAAGATGTGCCAATTCTAGTAAACAGAGACAAAATGAAGATAATTTAATATAGGTTGCTAATATTATGGATTCATTCACACAAATATGTTGAGAACCTCCTTTCCCAGGCATTGTGTTAATCATGACAGCAGAAGGGAATTCAGAGGAGAGGCCCTTTGCCCCAGTGGAGATGGGCAAGAAAAATTCAGCCAAAATCACAATAATGTGAAATGTCATGGGCAATGCAGGGATCTATAAACTGTTTGCTATTTTTAAAACATAAAATGCTAGGACTAGAAAAACGACAGACAAATTTGGAATTGTGTGAAGGAGAAAGAACTGGGCTGGAAAGGATCCAAAGGCACCCAGCTTCCCAAGGGCCCTTTGACCAGAAGGAACGTATTAGATTAGTGTAAAAGTAACTGTGGGTTATGCCATTAAAAGTAATGGCAAAAACTGCAATAACTTTTACACTAACCTAATAGAACAGCTGAAGATATTCTCTTAGCAAAGTCTTATAAACTCATTAGGCTAATTTATAATGACTGTCTAGAATTTGATTAAGAGATTTCCATCATGAACCAGACAGATAATGGAGGCTAGATTTATGTGATGGAAATAAACAGGAATGTTAGCTTGACTGAAGAGTGGAATTTTTCACAGACATACAACACACACATTCACACACACACAGACTGTAGCATAGCAATTTATTTGTATTAGCTAAAAAATATTTACTTAATATTCAGTGTGTCTAAGGCCACTACCCAAGTCATGATTACCCTGAAAGGGAGTGAAAACAGTCTATCTTCAATTAGACTCTTGCTCACTCACTTTCCATATATTCTTCTTAGTCTCTGTGACTTCTGAGACTAGATACCTTTATTATTGGTTGTGGAAAAGACAGAGAAGTATTACCACTGTATTGCTCACTTTTTCCTAATCCCTTTCTAGCTGCCCTACAAGGAGCTGGAGAAAAACCTATTCTCTGATGTGAATTACATACAAACTATTCACATTTGACCACATCCGCTGTGCAAAACTCATTTACCAATCCCAAGGAATGTACAAATGCAGGTTCCAAAACACAGGCTGACTGGTCATTCTGGCTGTCTAAATTGGGAACTAATTAAATGTTTTCACTGGAAGTCTCTTCTCACTGCAGCAGAACAGAGCCATTCTGAAGCAAACGTTTCAGTGAAACACTTCTTTGGAAGGATCCAGTTCAGTCACAAGAAATAACCACTTCTAGCTGGTGGCACAATCTAGTCCCACTTGATTTTCCCCCAAATGTGTACATGCAAGTTAAATATCACCTATGCAAATGTAACCACAGAGAAAAGATGACATTATATCTCATTGATGTCAAAGTGACCAGCAACAGTTTGTTATCACCTATGCAGAATTTCAATCCAGTTCACTAAGGCTGATGAAAGATTATATAAATAATTTGCATTAAAGAGCTTTTAGAGCAGCACTTAAACATGTTGGGTATCATTTGAATGCAGTAGAGTGGGAAGCTAAGTCATTCATTTCATTTCCATTAGAAATTAGATGTTGTTTGAAGCCTCTCACCTGCTTGATAATCTCTTAAAGAAATATACTGTTTGAGGCAGTGGAGCTCTAATTCCCTCCAAATGAGGAGCCTGCGCTTGGACTTACAGCCCAAGCTTCTTGTGAGGGGCATGTGGACTTAGATTGGCCTACGTGGATCTAAGAAGGGAGTCTGACAAGAAATCCTGAAGGCCAAAAAGGGAAGTTGCTAAGTGTCTCCAAGTCAGAACTTTCTAAATGGACTCAGCCCAAGCTTCTTTAGAAAGTCAGGAGCCTTTAGTACCATAAAGTCTCACATGTTATTATTAGGACCATCATTTAATTGTTTTGGATGTAAAAATTAGTAGCACTTTGGAAGGCTGAGGGGGAGGGATCACTTGAGGTCAGGAGTTCGAGACCAGCCTAGCCAGCATGGTGAAGCCCTGTCTCTACTAAAAAAATAAAAAAATAAAAAATTAGCTGGGCATGGTGGCAGGTACCTGTAATCCCAGCTACTCAGGAGGCTGAGGCACAAGGAGAATTGCTTGAACCCAGGAAGAGGAGGTTGTAGTGAGCTGAGAGCATGCTACTGCACTGCAGCCTGGGCAACAGAGAAAGACTCAGTCTCAAAATAAATAAATAAATAAATAAATAGTATCAAACATAAAAACAGCTGCCACAAATATACAAATATGACCTCAAGTTGTTCAGCAGCTGGTCTTGAGCTAGAATTGTCTAGATTGGATATTGCCATCAATGTGGAGTGTCTTAAATATTTAACATGAGTCAGAAATTGTGCCAAGTGATGGTGCACAGATATGAAAAAGATGAAATAAGGCAGGCATGTAAAAGGCTAACTTCGATTTAGGAAGGTAAATGCTAAGGTAGAGACAAACACAGAGTGGCATAGAAGCCTCCAAAGGGCAGGGGCTTGGGGAAGAACTTCTGAAAAAAAAAAGTGAGGACTAAACTAAATTATTCACACTGACTAGGAGTTGGCCAGGATAAGAAGGAATGCAATGGATATTCCAATAGAAAGAGCAGAATAACCAAAATAACATGTGTATAGCTTACTATAAGTAGTTTCATAAAACTATACTGCATATTGGGAAATGACAACTGGTGAGTAATGGGAAGAAATGATTCTGCAAAAAGAAGTCTTGCAGATCAGAAAAGGTAAAAAAGTCAAATTTTTAAAAATGATCAAAAGATTCAAATGGGCACATTACAAAAGTGATTATCTAAATATCCAAGAAACATATGCCATTTGGTCACCTCATTAGTAATCATGGACATGCAAAGAAGCTTTTATGCTGTGATAAGAAACTTAGACTTTATCTTCTGGGCCATGGTAAGTCATGGAATAATTTTGACAGAAAACCAAGAAAAAAAAAACTCAGAAAATAGAAATAGGTCCACAGAATATTCAAATATTGATACTCCCATTTATATGGAAACATAAAGAGCCAAGAATAGCCAGAATATCCTTGAATAAGAGGAATACAGTTGGAAGACTTACTTTACCAGGCAGTAAGACACATTATAAAGCAATAGTAGTAAAGTGTAATGATAGATAATGATAGCAAAGTATAATGATAGACAAATAGATCAATGAACACACTAGAGGCTACAGAAATAAACTCACACACATATGGACATTATAGCTTTGATAAAGGTGGCATTGTACAGCAGAGGGGAATATACTATCTCAGTAAATGGTACTGGGGCATCTGGATATGCACATAGGGGAAGAAAACTTGACTCCTACCTCACATCACACACAAAAATCAATTTGAGGTATATCGCAGAGATCAATGTTAAAGGTAAAACATTAAACCTCATAGAAGAAAACATAGAAAAATATCTTCATTATTTGAGGACAGGAAAGATTTCTTAAATAGGATCCATAAAGCACTAGCCTTAAAGGAAACAATTGATAAACTCAATTACATGAAAATTCAAAACACAGATTATTACGGGAGCACAAAGGTATACGTTATACATATCTGCATATCTGCATCGACATCAATATCTATCTATCCCACAAGATCTTATATCTGGAATATATAAAGAACTCTTACAAATCAGAAAAAAAGGCAGTATGCCCAAATTTTTAGTTGAATAGGCACATTACAAAAACGAATATCTGAATATCTAAGAAACGTAAATATTTGATAGTCTCATTAGTAACTAGAGTAATGCAAAGTAAAACTACAGTAGATAGCATTAGACTGCCCAATATTAAGCAAATTTAAAAAGACTGATGATACCAAATGTAGACAGGTTATAGAGCTACTAGAATGCTCTCAAACACTGACAGTAGAGGCATAAATTGATACAGCCACCTTGGAGACTCTGGTAATCACCAAACTGGACATAAATGTACTCTGTGACCTAACGATTCCACTACTAGGTAGATTCCTAGTTTCTAGTTTTCTCAACAGAAATTCCTATATGTATCTGCACCAAAATAAATCTTTAAAGCATCATTCTTTGTAATGGCTCCAGATTGAAAATTTCCCAAATCTCATTTTACTGCCTATTTTAACAGTAGAATCACTAAATAAATGATACTATATTCATATAATGAAATACCACACAGCAATAATAATGAATATTCTGTAACTACATGCAAAAAACAGGAATAGTTTCGCAAATATGACGCTGGGCAAAAAAAAAAAAAAAAAGTATATTTCACATGATGTCATTTCACAAAATTAACAGTAGTCAAAACTAATTTATGTTTTATTCAAGACAGTATTATCCTTTGGGGTAAATAGGGACTGGAAGACGGCCAAAAATGGAAATTTTATGGGTGCCGATAATATTCAGCTTTTTATCTGAGTGGTGGTTACACAGGCACATTCAGCTGAGAACATTAATCAAGTTGTATACATATACATACATTCCTGCATATTTTACTTCAACATAAAGGTTAAAAAAACACCTAAAAGAGCCAGGCAAGTAAAGTACATAAGTGAATTATATTGGATATAAATAAAGTACTCATGATATTTCTTACTATTGTTTGTTCTTAATAGCATCTTAGTCTTTTTTGACAGACATACTTGCATATTACACATCCAAAACTAGTTTTTGCTTTAAAATGTATACTAACTGTTAGTACAACCAACAGCATGGATGAATCGAACATAATACTAAGTGGAAGAAGTCAGATGTGCAATTACTGTGTAATTCCTTGTATATGCAGTTCAAAGGCAGGCAATACTATCTGTGGCATTAAAAGACAGCTTGGGTAGTGTTTGGGATGGGCACAATAGGGAATTTAGGATGCTAATAATGTTCTCTTGATTGGGCGGTGATTACAAGTGTTTTTTTTAACCTTGTCAGGCCATGTGCAGTGGCTAATACCTGTAATCCCAGCACTTTGGAAGGCTGGAGTGGGAGGATTGCTTGAGCCCAGGAGTTCGAGACCAGCCTTGGTAATATAGTAAGACTTTGTCTCCATTGTGAGAGTAAGAGTTCATAAATATTAGGCCTTTATTCTACTACATATTTATGGTTTATGCACACTTCTGTACGGCAATAAAATCACATTAAAACACAGTTATGGAATATACCTTGTAAGAGAGTTGGTAAAAGCCGTAACATCACTTTTTTCTCATCATTTAGAACAGAGAAAAAAGTTGGCAGAAAATAAAGGCAGAGCAACTGACCTGCTTAAAAGAATCCTTCTAGGGCTGGGTTACAGTGGCTCACACCTATAATCCTAGCACTTTGGGAGGCTGAGGCAGGAGGATCACTTGAGGCCAGAAGCCTGAGACCAGCCTGGCCAACATGGTGAAACCCCATCTCTACTATGATTACAAAAATTATACCATCAGGCGTTCTGCTGCATGCTTGTAATCCCAGCTACTCCGGAGGCTGAGGTACAAGGATTGCTTGAACCAGGGAGGGAGAGGCTGCTGAGAGCCGAGATAGTGCCATTGCACTCCAGTCTGGGCCACAGAGAGAGATCCTGTCTCAAAAATAAAAATCCTTTTAGGCTTATGTTATATCTGTCATGCCTGTTCAAGGTCATCCACTGTCACTTGACCAAGGGGACTTTAATAGAATGCACTCTCACTCACAATGGCAGGGTATCAGCCCAATATATTTTTCTGAAGGCAATTCTGAGTTTTAGAGAACCTTTGAAAAATATCTATACATAGAATAAACTCAAACTTTCACAATTAGGATATTTTTTCTAATTATTTGTTACCTGTTTAAAAACACTGAAAACATGCTAGTTTGTACCCAAATGATTTTGTTATCTAGCTGAACTTTCATCTTCAGAATTAGCTGTATAAATATGGGCAAAGCTGCCAATATACTCCAAAAATTTTGCTATAAGACTACAGCTTAAAAGTCCAAAGAAATATATATTGCAGCCTGGTTTGGTTGATTTTTATTCTTTTTCTAAACAAATGCTTTTCTTGAAGATTGGGATCCAAGATGGCCGTTTAGGAACAGCTCAGGATTGCAGCTCCCAGTGAAAGCGCAGAGGGTGAGTGAACGCTGCATTTTTATTGCCCACAGACTAGGCAATTCCCAGGCGGAGGAGCTCCACAGGTCACCAGTGTGGCTGTGCCGGCCGGCGCCACTGCTTTGCCCCGCGCGGCTGCTTTGTCGGCGCCCCGGAGCAGCGGTTCTCTGTACAAAATACACCGGTCCGGGTGCCCTTCTGGCTGGCGATTGGAGCCACGGGAAGTCGCCCATTCATCTGTTTAAAAAGGGGACTGAGCAGGGAGCCAGGACAGTAGATTCCAGGGCAAAAAAAGCGCCACAAAACTCAGTGCCACTGTTTAAGCCAGCGCAGTGAGTGGCCGCAGGGGAAAACAAACAGACCCCGGCGCCTCTTCAACAGGCAACTGGAACACAAACTTAAAAAAGGCTCTGAGGCAGGGAGCCAGGCGATCAGGCTCGGCTGGCCCCACCCCCACAAAAGAACAGCAACCAGAAACTCTGGATTCAGAGTTTCACAGCAAGCGCAGCTGAACCCGGGACGGTCCAGCTCTGTGGGGACGGGCGTCCGCCATTACTGAGGAAGCCCGCCGTTGCCAAGGCAACCCGCCATTGCTGAGGCAGCCCGCCGTTGCCAAGGCAACACGCCACAGCAGAGAGACTGCGCCCCAACAGAGGCGGGCCACCATCGCCAAAGCAGTTCTAACTACACCCATATAAACAGGACTGCAGGGAAGTTCACTCGGCAGCTGGGCGGAGCCCACAGCAGCTCAGCAAAGCCTCTACAGGCCAACAGTGACTAGGCTGCCTCCTTGCTGGGCAGGGCAGGTCTGAAAGAAAAAAAAAGAAGGCAGCAGCATAACAGAAACTCATAAATAAAGCCCTAAATCCCTGGGACAGAGCACCTGGGAACAAAAAGCAGTTTATGAG
>NW_016107396.1:441864-451805 GCF_001604975.1 Cebus imitator
ATAGCAAGGGGAGAAATGCCAGATATAGGTGATGGGGAGGAAGGCAGCAAATCACACTGCCACGTGTGTACCTATGCAACAATTTTGCATGTTCTACACATGTACCCCTAAACCTAAAATGCAATAAAATAAATAAATGGAGAAAAAACAAATCAAAACAAAACAAAACAAAAACAAAAAAAAAACAAATGCTTTTCTTCTTGTTTGCTTCCTTTTATCTTTTGAGGGAGCTTTACAACTTGCCTCTAAATCAGCATGTCCAGCACGGATTGTTACTTTTGATGTTGGTCTATGTGCTGTTCTTGCTTTTCAGCAGTTCACAGCATGGCAGAATCTTTTGGGAGTATGCTTCACATAACCACAGATAATTTCCTTGCTTTGCCTATTTGCGCTTGTCTTACTTCAGAGTGTGACAGCTGCCTAGTTGCCACCAGCCTATATCCTTCTCATATAGCCACCCTAGAAGACAGTACAACTAAGCTAGGGCAAGATACAGAGACAATGCAATTTTTGAAGGCCAAAGCTGGTAGTTGAGTTCTTCTTTTTAAATTACTTTTAGTGGCCAGGCTCAGTGGCTCATACCTATATTCCCAGCACTTTAGGAGACTGAGGCCGGTGGATCACCTAAGGTGAGGAGTTTGAAACCTGCCTGACCAACATGGCGAAACCCTGTCTCTACTAAAAACACACAAATTAGCCAGCCAAGGTGCAGGCGCCTGTAATCCTAGCTACTTGGGAGGCTGAGGCACGAGAATTGCTTGAACCTGGGAGGTGGAGATTGCAGTGACCCGAGATGGTGTCACTGCACTCCAACCTGAATGACAGAGCAAGACTCTATCTCAAACAATAAATAAATAATAAATTACTTTTTGTATATTACTTATAAGTACTTTTCATAGTGCCTTTGCATAAAGACTTCTTGTAAGCACAGCAAATCAAGCAATTGCCCTGGTGTCACGCTTTGAAGACCTTGCCTGCTAGTTACATGTGTCTGATGTCTCTTCTCTGGCAGGAGGGTGCCAAGCAAGGACTGACCGGAAGAGCTGAAAGGATAAAACCAAAATAGCCGTGATCACAAGTCATGTCTTGGAAGGATGTTAGAGGTTGAAGCTGGGGTGGCAAATCTGAAAGATGTTCTCAATACAAACAATAAGACAGAGAAAGGATGCTGAGATGCGCAGATGAATCATAAAAAGGGAAATTAGAACTGAGGGGCAGGAAGACAGACAATCAGAAGAGGTCTTTAGTTGATAATAGGTTTGTGCAAAAGCAATTGTTTTCACCCTTTTCTTTGTTGTTGTTGCACCAACCTAAATAGCCTGCAGTGAGTTAGCACGCTCTGTGAATTAAAACACTGATATCTGGTCTCCACCCAGGCACACAAACTGAGAATCTTCCCAGTGAGGGCCTAGAATCTATCTTCTTTGTAGCTTCCCAGATATTTCTGGTCCAGCTGGCCAGTGGAGCAACATTTGGGAACCACTGCTCTGGAAAAACCTGAAGACAGAATGGATCTCTCACTAGCTTTTTGCAAAACTCCAGCATAAGTTCAGTAGGAGATAATGGTGTTGTTTAAAGGGGCTGGAGTGAGTTGAACAGGTTATTAGTTATTCAGGAAAATGGCTTCCAGGAAGAATATTTGCTTCTCACACTGAAGAAGGAAAGCCAGTTTAGTGCAAACCTCCGGTTATAGGAATGAATCCAGAATGATGTCTGTCTTGGGAACCTTCTTAGTAGATCATTTCCTCTCTATGGTAATGTCAGTTGCATTTAGACAGCAAAAGGGAATGGCAATATGGTAGCCCGTCATAAGCTGAATATTTGATTTTATTTGGTTACTGTCACTGAGGGTGATAATATTAGCATCTTCAACTAAAAGAAAGAGGAAAAGGAACTAGTGTCAAGTGCAGCTGAACTTATATCAGCTTATGGGGAGATACAGAGATAGCCCAATCAGGAGTTCCTAAGGTCAAAGAAGAGGAAGTTGCTAAGTGTTTATTTCTGGGAAAGAAGAAAGACTTGCTGAGCTAGCAGAGTCTTCAGCCAATCCCAGACCCCTCTTGGGATGACAAAACAACAGAAAGTGCCTGAAGCAGGACACTAGGCTTGTTTAAAGAGGGAGTCTGTGTGTCCTTGGCTGTCTCACCTCCATAGCTGGCATGATGTCTGTGCTATTGTCTCGTTCACTAAAACCAGAATAGAGGGAGTTGAGGTAAGCCATTGCCCAGAGGGTTTCCTCAGTTCTTGAGGAATGTTTACTGAGGCATGGTGTTTTTCAAAGCTTTTAAAAAGTAGTACGCCATGTCCTTCGTACCTTTATTTTTCTAAATGTGTGGGGAGGACACTGTTTTCTGCTCCTTTGCTAGCATTCCAAAACATTTCTTGTTGCTGTGAATTCCATGCTATCCTCTGAAAGTGGACAGCATGACCAGTGCTTTGTACTGCAAGGCTATATTCAGGTTTTCCAAATAAGAAAACCTTCACTTTGCAGACAACCCAAAACGAAGGCCTATCAAAGGTGTAAAATGGAAATCTTCTTGAAAGCAGCAACGTGTCCAAGAAGAAGAGCACAATTCATTTTTGCCTTCAGAACTGTAGGACAGAAATAAACAAAAAGTGTTTTCTTTAATATCCCCCTCATGTCATTTTGATTCATCCTGAAGTCAATTGCCATCATTTAGGCAGACCACAAAACATTGTAATAGAAAGCACATTTTAGATTTAATGATATAAATATTTGTTTTTCTAATGTAAGCACTGAAACTTTACTGATTTTACCACTATGTACTAACCTCTGTTCAAATGTTTCTTTTTGCAGAATAACTAGCCTAGTATGCAATTTTTACTCTTTGCCTACTAAGAAAATAAGGAAGTGCATTTACTTCACTTCAATGACAAGTAAACTGTAAGACAGAGGAGGAGAGAAGGAAAAGCATTTCTTTTTTATCTCTGCAAGTTAAGAGATGGACGTTTATTAAAAATATGCAGGGAAGACATTTCTCAACTAACCAAAGAACAGTTTTCAGACTCTACCAAAATGCTCCCCAACTTTGAAGGATATGAGAAATTCTGACTTCTGTGAACCAAGGATGCCCATGTTTTAAGAAGGACTACTTTGCATTCAGTTTTGGGGTTCTTTTCAGAGCATCCCACACATGCATTCATGTGTCATACTCCAAAATGGGGTGACATGGTACACTGCAATTTGCATGTTAGTAAGAATTAAAGTCAGGGCTGGACATGGTGGCTTACTCCTGTAATTCCAGCACTTTGGAAAGCCAAGGAGGGCAGATCACTTGAGGCCAGGAGTTCAAGACCAGCCTGGCCAACATGATGAAACTCTGTCTTTAATAAAAATACAAAAATTAGCCAGGCATTATGGTGTCACACACTTGTCATCCCAGCTACTCAGGAGGCTGAGGCATGAGAATCACTTGAACCTGGGAGGTAGAAGTTTCAGTGAGCTGAGATTACACCACTGCACTGTAGCCCCAGTGGCAGTGAGAGACTGTCTCAAAAAAAAAAAAAATCATGAATGGGAAGGACATAGTCTGTAGTATTGTAATCTAGGGGAGGGGTGGAGGCTTCAGAGTTAGTGAAGTATCTTTTTAGAGATCAAAGGCTGAGCCTTGATTTTTTAAAAAGACATGATCCATTGGAAAGTGGATAATAAATAGAAAATTAGAGAAATTCCCTTAAAACACGAAGGCTATAACATTATATCTTAAATATCAAAATGTGAAAGAAGAGAATTGTCTGTGAAGAAAAAGGGTACTTTACATTTTTTCAAAAATTAGAGAATTAGGATTATGATTTCAGGAAGGTAGTTTGCATGAAAAAAGGATGCATTCATGAGAAAGGCAAATGTTTTAAATGGCTCTATTTTTTTAAAAAGTAAAAAATTTACTCCTATGTTAAATTTCTAATTTAACATAGGAGTATATTTTTAAACTCCTTTGCAATTTTGTTAAATTAGCAATTTAACATAGGAGCATATTTTTTTTTAAATGGGAAAGTGCCATTTTTATTAATTCTAGGAGCATATTTTTAAACTCTTTTTTAAAAATATGCTAATTTAACACAGGAGTATATTTTTAAATTCTTTTTAAAAGTTTTTTTAAAAAGTTTAAAAAAAATGGATAAAGGCCATTTTATCCATTAGTCACTAGAGAACAGTGCCAGTGGATTGTAAGATTTTTAAAAGTATTGGCTCCAAACTACAAACACAAGCTGCAAAATGGAAATTAATAAATGCTTAATTAACTATCTACAAAAATAACATTACATCAGCTAGTCAGCTGCTACCCTGCTCTTATAATTATATTTAATGTGGGAGATGGGTGGATTTTAATTTGTTTTATATGTTACACATGTGGGGTGGCCAAAAGTGAGAGTACAAGGGCGCAAAACAGCTCTGAATAACATCAATATGATCAAAATGGAGATCTGTGTTTTCCTAGAGGCACTGGAAGTTAAATTAAAAAAGTAGGAGAATTGGCCATGTCCGTATTAAGTACCAAAGCAGTCGGCCTGGGAGAAAATACTGCCGCCCTGTTCCCCTCAGAACAAGCAGCACTGACTGAAATCTTCACCTCCATTCATCCAGATGAAGGCACTGTTGTATAGAAAACTTTTTTTTTTTTTTTTACTTTTAAAAGCCTATTTTCTCTCAAATAGGAAAATATGCCACTAACATTTCACTGTGAATTCAGTTAGAAAGTTGATTAGCCACTATTTCCTGAGAGGTGATATCCCAAGGGTGGGTTGAGGGGTGGGGAGTGGGTGTGAATTTTAAATGTGAAGAAAGACCTGGTTCAGAGCAAGCCAGGCCTGACTGGGATGTAATAATTAGGAATGATTAGGATATGAATATACTGTGTGAAAAGTTTAGTGTGGGACTAACCCTGGATTTGGATATCTTCACCTGATCTTCCTGACTAAAGGAAATGATCCACATTTTATTATCCAACTTATCACCCAACAAATATTGTGATACATCAGCTGATACCATACCAACATAATCTATACCCAAGGGACATGACAGAGAAAGTCCAAAATGCTTTCCTTAAAGGACTTTCTTCTCTCTGTTGCCTTTCTCTCTCCACTACTGTATTAGTGTGTTTTTCCACTGCTGATAAAGACATACCTGAGACTGGGGAATTTTAAAGAAAAAGAGGTTTAATGGACTCACAGTTCCATAAGGCTGGGGAAGCCTTGCAATCATGGTGGAAGAGCAAGGGATGTCTTACATGGCAGCAGGCAAGAGAGAGCTTGTGCAGGGTAACTCCCCTTTAAAAAACCATCAGATCTCATGAGAATTATTCACTATCATGAGCATAGAATGAGAACTACCCACTCTCATGATTCAATTACTTCCCACTGGGTCCCCCATGACACGTGGGAATTGTGGGAGCTATAATTCCAGACATGAGATTTGGGTGGGGACACAGCCAACTATATCAGCCACTACACATAAACAGTTAATCTTCAGAAATAAAGTCAAAAGTTACGTAACTTGCTGGATCAGGAACTATAAAGCAAGCTAGAACTTTGCAATGCTAAATCATACCGACTACCATGAAACAAATCATATTTAGATTTTTATTTATTATTTATGAAGTTGCTTCTGGACCTCTAAGACAGAAAAAAAAAATCAAGCTAGGAGGTAAAGTAGGAATTTAAAGAGCCACATATACCAAGCAGAGATATGGGAAACAGGGAAGAAAGTTGCTTAATTAACTTAACAAAATTAATTTTGATTTTCCACTAACTCCTTGTGTTTGACTCTTTACATAACTGCCCTCAACTTGTAACTGTTCTGTTGCTTTGAAAAGAAATCAGGATTGAAGTTGAGAGGGCTTTAAAATTTATTTTTCATTCTTGACTTTAAAAGTTGATTACTTGGACAAGCTTTCTCCTATCACCCTAAAGTTTTCAGAAGCAGCTAATTAAACTTTATTAAAAAAAACCCCAAACCTGTCATTTCTCTTGGATGAATGAAGCCTTATGATTTTCACTGGGAGAATACAGGGAAAATATTATTTTCTTTGTATATAGTTTATGAAAATTTACTTAGTTTTAAATAAAATGGAAACCTACCTGTTATAAACAAGTCAAATATTATGGAAGGGAAAAGTAAAAAGTTTCATTGCCCCCAGTTTCTTCATTCTTTCTAATCCCACCCCCTAAATGTACACAATTATTTCTTATGTTCTGTACCTTTATTTTCCATTGTTATAGTGACAAGAGAGACTCCTGCTTCTGGTAAAGAAGGAATGCAGCCATATCCTAGATAAATCAGTACAAAGTTTTTTCTTTCATATCCAATACTTTTCCTCTGAGTTGCATTTTCTCCAGATGCTGAGGCACATCCTGGAATAGGCAATGTTTGTCTAACGGTAACATAATAATCTCCTTTGACTTAGCAACTCAGAATCAATCCCACAGGAATCCTGACATCTTTGCGAAAGGTATGTTCAAGACAGTCTGGCATTATCAAAAACACTGACATTTGGAAGCAACCTGAATGTCCTGCAATAGGTACAAGGCACATCTTCACTAAGTAGTCATAAAAATGATGAGATAAATTTATATATGCTGATAGGGAAATATATTTTGTTTGATGACAAAAACAAGGAAAAAACTAATCTATTAAATGCCAAAAGCAAATGTTATATGTAAATTTTTGGTGCCCCAAAAGAAGCAGCACTTGAATATAAATTTCCTCAGCAAAGCATTTTAGGGTATGACTCGCAGATGGAATAATGGCAGGTGCTCACCTAGACAAGGGAGAGGAAGGGGTTCTTATTCCTGACAGAGATCACCCCTACTGCTGTGTCATTCCCCTATTGGCTAAGGCTAGACTGCACAGTCTAGGCTAATTCTGATTAGCTATTTTAAAGAGAGCAAGGCTACAAGCCGGAGTGTCAGGGTGGGTAGCTTGGCTGGAAGGACGGTTATGGGACAGGTCAGAGCAGGTGACCAGAGGTGACTCAGATCAGAGCAAGTAACCAGGGGTCAAAGCAGGTAATCAGAGCAGGTGACCAGGATGAGTCATGTTAGAGAAAGGGACTGGGGGAACAGATGTGAAATACTGATTAGAACTGGCGGAAAATGTTGTTTACTGAAACTAAAAGAAAGTTAAACTTTAAAGTGGAGAATTAAAAAATAAGAGAGCTGAGCATACTGACATACTGATCTTTTGAAGAGAAACTTACAGTTTACTATATCTAACACAAATTACTAAATATGTATTGTATGATTACACACATATACAACACACACATGCATAATGAACCTATTTTATTATTGTTATTCCCAAACTTTTCTATGCATTTACATATGCATTTTATGAAACATAAAAACTGCATATATTATGAAATGAATACCAGAAGATAAAGCTAGTTAATCTTAGTACTAGAAAGGGTTGTTTTATATATATTATACTCTTTTGATGAACCTGAGAGTGGTTTTCTTTTATCCTCTAAGATTCATGAGGGCAGGGATTTTCATCTCTTTTTATTCACTGCTGATCCTTGCATCTGGAACATGGTGGGCTCTCAATCAAAATGTGTTGAATGAATGAGCAATCTTGTTCCTCCCACATTAGAAAAACTGTATATGTTAATAATCGATAGATTAGGCCTAAAATAAAAAGGAAAAAAGAAATAGGACTCTAGCTATAAAAGAATTTTATTTAAAAAATTCTATAAAAAGAAATATAACAGGGTCAGAATGGTGAAGAGATAGAGGGGCTGTCCTGCAGAGCAAGGAGGAGGAGGGGAAGGAGGGGAAGCCTGCGGGAGAGACTATTTAGAGGAGGAGAGCAGTATGCACCACCCTCCCTTCTGGGTCTAAGCTCCATTTTCCAAAGGGAAGGCTTTCTATTAATAGGTTCTGAGTTCACATTCTTATAATACTAAGAATAGCAAAAAAGAGGATGCCATAGTATTAGCAATTAGATTTAGAAAGATGACTCTGACATTGGAGAACAATTTTAATATTGGCAAAAACCACCCCTCCCAAAGACAAACCAAAAAATCCCCACAAAACAAAAACAGTGGCCCTGAGAACCATGGTTTATATTTGTCTGTATATGACCACTGATTCCAGTTGTCAGTGATCACTTCCTTCTTCCTCTTTTAATGCTAGATAAGTATCTTTAGTTTTTGAGTAAAGGACCTACGCTTTAATTATAATTGAAGAATTTACGACTTAAATTGGTTTAATTAAAATATATGGAAAAGGGCAGATATAAATATGAATGAAACTCACCATAATGTATTTCTGTTTTCTCTAATGGTTATTGATTTAAAGTTTAATCTATTATTTATGAACAGATTCAATGCTCATTATTCATGAGGCATGAGGCTTCTTCACAGGTCACTTTATACTATGACTAATTAAACTTACAGAGTAGAAATCCATATTTGTGTGATTTCTTAGGGCTCTTTGGAGTTATTTAGTTAACAACTGTTTGTTTCAACTTTTTGAATCATGACTTTTTATTCCAGGTAAACTCAGAGGTACAGAGTCTATGTGACATCAAATAGTCTCATAAAGTGACACAGTATTAAAGAATAAAAAACTTACACTTTATAAAGACTAGCTACACTTAGTTATATTTAGCTACTAAGGTATACAAAAACTAAAGAAACAATATATTAGACATAGATTCTCTATGACTAAACTTAGTATATGTTCCATTTGCCTGGGACAGTTGTTACCCATTGTCTTGGCACAATTCTTAAAGGAGTCCCCTTCAGAGTCTGTCCAAGCTTGAAAATAAGTTATATGGTTACCCTGTACTAAGGAAAAATATGGTTGGTCTTATCCCAATTTCTGTCTTTTCTTCATTTTACTCAATTTTCGTTTCATATCAAATTCTCAGAAGCCAGAATTCCCAGAGAATGATTGAAAGGATATCTGAACCTTGCCTAGGATGCTGAGGAACACACACTAATTTACACTACAAGGTCCCAGCTGTGATATGGCAAAAAAATCTCAGAACTCTGTGAGGTTGCTTGCTGTTTGGCTTTCATACTGAAGAAGTCTCTGCCTCCCTTAAGTTCCCTTCATTAGGACAAGCAGCATTATAACAAGGAATCTGCTGTTTTGCTCCTTGCAAATCTTAATAGATAAACTAAAATTCCAGCGCAATACAATAATTTGAGCTTTTTCTTGAAATAGTTTTTAACGTCCACAATAAAATTGACGCAATACTTTGATAAATGTACAGTTTAAAAAACTTCAGTCCTATGTATCTTTCAGCTTATCGCTCTAATATTTCTTATTCCATCATTGAATTTCTTAAAAACCTCTTCACATTCCCAGGCTTTTTTTTTTTTTCTACAGTATTTCATAATCACTTTCTAGCTCCAACCTGTTATTTTTATGCTAAGTTAACTAAAACACTTCAATTAAGTCAGGGGCATGTATTTAATTAAAGGCAAGAAGGAGGTTAACTGAATCAGTATGCCCCATAAACAACAGCTTTGCATTTTTAGAGAATGGTGGTAGTAGTGATGGATAGTTTTTCGGGTTTTTAAGTTTTGCTTTGTTCTGTTTAAGCTATGGCTATTATCATGGCTCTCTGATACAGTGTTCTGGAAAACAACCTTTTCCTTTTTACAAGCATTCCATAAGTAGCTATTTTGTACTAATATTTAGACATTCTTTGTCTAAATGTTAGTATATACAATATGAGTTAAAGTGGCATTGATGTATTAAACCCTTGTACAATGTTTTATGTTGACATTTTAGATTTCAATCATAATTTGTTAAAAATATTATTAACTCGGCCGGGCGCGGTGGCTCAAGCCTGTTATCCCAGCACTTTGGGAGGCCGAGGCGGGTGGATCACGAGGTCAAGAGATCGAGACCATCCTGGTCAACATGGTGAAACCCCGTCTCTACTAAAAATACAAAACATTAGCTGGGCA
>NW_016107396.1:451930-490213 GCF_001604975.1 Cebus imitator
AAAAAAAAAAAAAAAAAAAAAAAAAAAAAAAAAAAAAAAAAAAAAAAAAAAATATTATTAACTCTTACTTTATTTCCCTTTCCAGATATGTTCTGCATTTATTTGATTATAAGTATCTTCATATATAATCTAACTTCAAATGGAACAAATTCTGCCCTGTCCACATGCTTCCTGGCTATTGGAAGCATCTTACCTGGGCAGCCTTTGTACGGCCAACTTTGATTATCTCACCTCTACAATGAGCCTGGCTCCTGGCCATCTGTGCCTGAGCTTCCCCTTCTGTGTGGCCCTTCTGTTCTCTTCCCTCCATTGATCCTAAACTCATAGGTGAATATGTCAGTTTGATATCCTTTCTCAAAGCTACTATAATAAAGTACCCAAATATGACCCAGCTTGAGTAAGGACACTTTGTTTTAATGTGTGGTCTTCTCAGAAGAGCTTCCCATAGTTCGTTGTACCGGTTAATTACCCCACAGAAGCCAGCCTAATAGGGAAGACAGCTTAGCAACAACGGCCATAGCCCTGCCCATAGGGGGCTGTTGTATAGAAATGCCCTCTCAATGAAGATCTTGAGACACAATTCCCAGGCTTCTGTCCTCATCTGGTCTTGCTAACTTCTTTTGTCTTCAGTTTGAAACTGGAATTTTAATCCCCAGCTATATTCTCAAATGCTGCACAGGACTGACAATTAGTTTACAGCCTGCCCCCAGTCGTCATCTCAGACTCAAAACCTTACTGCCTTACCCACATTGGCCTGATATTACAGACCTCTGATTTCCATTTATATTCAAGACTCACACCAATGAAAAGAAGACTTACTGTTTCTAGACTCTTCCATCTGCTTCAATCTCTAGCATAATTTTCTCAAGCCATTTATGACTGCTGAAGCTCTTAAACGTGCTCTTTTTGTGCAGTCCTCTCCCATGGCAGCCACCAGTATTATCCTAATATATGGATATGGGAAAAAGGAAAAATTTAAAAATGCCCAGTTCTCATTTTTCTTTTCTCTGCCTAGTAATATCTGGTAGCCCCCACAAATGATAAGCAAATTGATTGCTTTGGCAGACAAGATTCCTTAAAATCTTACTCCGAACAAAGTTTCAATTGCAGTTGATAACTATCCCAAAGTGTCCATGTATCCTAAATCCTAACTAAGCAGGACAACTAAAATTACTCCCCTGACTTAGGTTTCAATATTTTCGTGCCATTACCTTTCTCTTTCATTAGTCTGGAAATGCTTTATTCTCATGTCTTATCTCGCAAAGTCTATTCACTCTGTACAGACGCATTGAATTATCATCTGCATTAGAAAGCCTTCCCCAGTCCATCTAGAAGGTAAAAACTGTTTATATGTTACTTACTACAGTGCATTGTTAGTGTCCTTATGATTTCTCAAGTCTTAGTTACTGGAGAGGAAATATCATGACTACAAGAGGCATCTCTACCTATTGAAATAAAAAGTTGGCTGGGGATAAATAAAAGTATTATCAGACTGATTATAAGGATGTAAAATGTGCAAACAACTCCTCTAAAATCTTTTATTTTGCTTTCATTATTTTTTTGAATTTGTTAGGAAGATAATCATTTTCCTAATTTATGTTTGCATATAAAGGTATTCCTTAAAAATAAGGAAACTTTTGGCTGCAGTGAACCTAACTATTAGCTTAGCTTCTATACCCTCCCAGCCAGGCTCTTAGGGAAGTTCCAGGTTACTCAGTAAAGATGGTTGCCACTTTATCAGACCTAACTCAGTTTATTCCATTTTCTTAATATATTCATTAGCCGACCAGGCAAGGTGGCTTATGCCTATAATCCTAGCACTTTGGGAGGTCAAGGCAGGTGGATCACTTGAGGTAAGGAGTTCGAGGCCAGCCTGGCCAACATAGTGAAACCCCATATTTACAAAAACAAATAAACAAACAAAAACTAGCTAGGTGTGGTGGCATACATCTATAATCCCAGCTACTTGGGAGGCAGAGACACGAGAATTGCTTGAATCTGGAAGGCGGAGGTTGCAGTGAGCCAAGATTGTCCCACTGCACTCCAACCTGAGCAACAGAGTGAGAATCTGTCTCAAAAATATATAAATGTGTGTATATATATGTGTGTGTGTGTGCGTGTGCGTGTGTGTGTGTGTGTGTATTCTCACATTTAGAGACACCCTTACAAAATAACAACTTGTGTTCTGAATTTAGCACACTTACATACCTGAGGAGAGCATAAACTAATCAATGGGTGGTCAATATGAGAACTGATAGTACTGATTGAAGGGTCAATAGAGAACTTTCTAGAATTAAAAAAAAAAACATATGTTCTGAGATTGAAAGTGTACAAAAAGTAAAATGTGTGGTCAATAGAAATAAATTCACATTTGGATACATTGCAAGGAAACTAAATACAGTACACTGCATCAGAGAGAAATATTATATATATATATATTCATTAACCTTAAGTCAGAATAATTCTGAGCTCAAAAGACATAGACACACAGTAAAACATAAAGAAGTAATTTGCTTTTAAGGAGGGAGTTGTCCATGCCCATAAGGCAACTTGGAAATCACTTTGTAGTTGTTCTACCTAAATTCCATCATGAGAGTGGTCACTTTCTCAACTGTACAATTCGCCCTGCCAGGTTTAACATCAGCAAATGACTAACTGGAAGTTTGATCATTAAGTTAGCCACATAGCTTCCAAGGGACTATGACAGGAAGTCTCCATGTAAACATGAGAGGCAACCATGTGCCTTTTCCATGTAAAATTGGACTTCATTTCTTAGGGAATGAAAATCATAACAATAATTACTATTCATAGCTTCCACTGCACCTCCCAACATCACCCTGCTGTTTTCTTCAGAGGCTTGGCATTTTCAAATGAACAGTTTTCTACCTATAACAATGTAATCTTGATTTCTCTCCATGCCCTCAAAATTGTTTATTTATATATTTAATCTGTTGGGTTTTTTTTCCTGAGTTGAGATCTTGAGTCTGATATAAGTTCATAAATACAATTAATTGTACCCCAGAATACTATGACTTCATTATAGGAATAACAAAACATAAGTAGCAAAATCTGAAAAGCTTATTTTGTATGCCATCATCTTAACTAGGTATACAAATTTGTATGCAATTTCAAACATATTACTGGGAGGGAGAGATTTAAAAATCAGGCATTGTATTATTTAACTACTGTTGTATACGAAAATACTCCAAAACTCAGTGGCTTAACACAACAATAAATTATTCTTTTTCATAATTCTGATTGTTGGCTTAGTTCTGCTTCTATTTCCTGTGGCTGCGTTCTAGTAGAGGGCTGGCTGGGGTCATGTTAGGAAGGCTAGACAATGCGTCCTTGTAAGACAGTGATCTCAGGGTTCCAACATGGCCGTCCCCAGTGCACAAGCATATATTCAGCCTCTGCCTCTGTCACATTTGCTGATATCCTATTGGACAAAGCAAATCACATGACCAAGCCTAGCGTGAGTATGGAAAGGGCTACAGAAGAGCTTAGATAGTGAGAGGCATCATGTATCAGTACCGTTATTGCAACAACCTACACAAATAGGGCAGTTTGAGGGCATTTTTTAGTTTAATTTAGTTTTGTTTTGCCTTACTTAAAGACAGGGCCTTGCTCTGTCACCCAGGCTGAAGTACTGTGGAATGATCAGAGCTCACTGCAGCCTCAAACTCCTGGGCTCAAGCAATCTTCCTGCCTCTGCCTCACAAGTAGCTGGGGCTGCAGGCATGTGCTACCATGTGCCGCCAAAATTAGCTACTGGCTAATTTTTAAAAAATTTTTAGTAAAGATAGGATCTTTCTATTTTTCCCAGGTTGGTCTCGAACTCCTGGCTTCCAGTCATCTTCCAGACTCAGCCTCACAAAGTGCTAGGATTACAGGCAGGAGCCACCATGCCAGGCCAAGAGCATATTTTATTCTCACATTTAGAGATACGCCTAAAGAATAATAACTTGCTTTCTAAATTTAGCACACTTACACACCTGGGAAGAGCATAATCAATGGATTGTCAATATGAAAACTAGTATTACTGATTAAAGGATTATTAATAGAGAACTTTCTAGAATTAAAAAAAGACATGACTTCTGAGATTGAAAGTATACAAAAAGTACAATGCAATGTATGGTCAATAGAAATAAATTCACATTTAAGTACATTGCAAGGAAACTAAATACAGTGCATCAAGGATAAATATAAAATATTTTTTTTTAAAAGACTAATTATAAATGAAAAACATTCGTAAGACAAAACAACTCTTATCAATAACAACAGATTATAGAACCAAGTGGAGTGATATCTTCCAGTTCCAGGGTTAAATAACTTTCCATTAGAATTCTACACTTAATTAAATTATTATTTTAGAATAAGAACGAATCTTTAAAAGTTTAGATGATAAAAGCTTAAGAGTATTTTCTACTTTAAAAATGATAGATAAAATTCCATATCATAGTTAATAAGGATGATATGGAATTGGGATTGTGTGAATAGGCAAAGCATACTATGCATTTTGAAGTATAGATAGATATTTTTAATAACTTTAAACTTTGTCAGAAAAAAATGTATATTTAAGTAAGTAAAATGTAGTGGGTGTTCACTGAATGAAAAGAAATATAATTAATACTTCCAAATCAGCAAAGGAAATAAAGGCGAATTTTGACAGTGGTGGTCTTTATTTCCTTTGCTGATTTGGAAGGGTGAGAGGGTGTTGATGAGGTGCTGAGAGGGTGTTGTAGTCAGGATAGTTTAGATTGTGATGATAAACAAACCACCCCACAATATTGCTGGCTTAAAACAGAAAGTCTGTTACCAAAGGCAACTGTTCTTAATGCAATGGCTTGACATTTCACCTCCACATTAACATGTCCTTCAAGACCGTAGTAGCAAAGGAGGAAAGCTTTGGAGACTATTGCATATTAGTATTGGCAATTCTACATGGAAGTTACCGATGTAACTTCTATCATATTTTATTGGATAAAGCCATTTACCAAGCTAGACCCAAGACCAAGGAGAAGAGAAATGCAATCCCATCTATACTAAAAGAAAAAGAATCATAACTATTGGTGAGTAGCACTCATGTGTATCACAGAGGGAAATGCTTATGTACAGGAGTTATTCATGTAATTATTTTTTCCTTTAAAAATTGAAGCAGGCTGGGCACGGCGGCTCAAGCCTGTAATCCCAGCACTTTGGGAGGCCAAGGTGGGTGGATCACGAGGTCAACAGATCAAGACCATCCTGGCCAACATGGTGAAACCCCATCTCTACTAAAAATACCACACACACAAAAAAAGAGAAATTAGCTGGGCATGGTGGCGTGCGCCTATAGTCCCAGCTACCTGGGAGGCTGAGGCAGGAGAATTGCTTAAACCTGGTAGGCAGAGGTTGTAGTGAGCCAAGATCACACCACTGCACTCCAGCCTGGCACCTGGCGACAGAGCAAGACTATGTCGAAAAAAAAAAAAATTGAAGCAAATATTCTTAAAAGTTAGTATTTGTTTAAATATGACCAACACATGAATGGTTGTTACATTATTTTTGGCACATCTCTATATCATTTTATATAATATTAAAAATCAAATGTCCTTAGTTATGACAACCAGAATTTTCTATTTTAGCTTTATTACATATTATTCTGTGTTTACGGCCATACATAAGCAATGCTGTCCTAATAATTATCTTATAGCATTGACTTATTAGCATTTTACCTTAGTCTTTTACCTATTCCTTGCTGATGGAGCACATTAAAGCATTTGGCTATGCAAGAGTTGCTCTTACATTAGCAATTCTATAAGAGATGTTTAATTTTAAAGCTTCTTTCCAAAAATACAGGAGAAAATAAAACAAACAAAAATCCCTTATAAATCCAGGTAATTATAAAATTATTTGAATAACACTGAAAAAAAACATTTGTTTTAGAGTTAGATAATACAGAATTTGAATCCCTAGTTAAGTAGCTGCATGATTAGGGCAAGTTTTCCTAACCTCTGTTAAGTTTCAATGTCCTCTACCGTAAAAATAGTGACTATAGTGCTCATTTCTAATAATGTTAGAGGGATCAAAAAAGCACGTGCCACATAGTAAATGTTTAATTATTTGATGATTCAATCAGATGCAATTATTGTTTTAAATAAATCATAGAAGTAAGAAATACAATTTTAAAAATGTTAGATTAGCCTTTTGAAAAAAATGCCATCAGTTATGGTAATAACAAAAGAGTGAATCCCCTAACCTTCTATAGCCACCTACTCCTGTTGCTGAACTTGCTTCCCAAAAGACATACGTAAAAAGAATAACATAGCAAAATGCAAACTATTATCAGTACTGACCTCCGCTCCAAATCCCTGTCTGATTAATCTTTATCATGATGAAATAGACTGAAATATTTGTGAGTTTTGAGAGCTAATTTTGCTCTGTCTTCCTGAGATTTATAACAAAATCACTTTCTTTATTGTGAATCGGGTGCAAAATTTACTGTCTTCCCCAAAAGCTGGTACTTAAGATTCAAAATGTATATACTTTTTCTTGATATCTTTGGTTCTAGTAGTTGGACGATAATGTTGCTATGTTTTCAATCTATCTTGTACGGGATTTGCTAAGGTGCTTGGATATGTAATTTGATAGTTTTCATCACATTTGTGAACTTTTCAACTATTAATTCTTGTTTCTGCCCCCCTCTTTCATCTCCCTCCAATGACAGATGCTTAATAGAGTTCCACAGGTCATGGAGGCTTGGTGAATTTACTAAATGTTTTTTCTCAGTGTTCTTCAGATTGGACAATTCTACAGCTATGTCTTCAAGTTCAATGACAAATTTCTACCATCTCCAATCTGCTGTTAAGTCTACCCAGTGAATGTTTTATTGTGCTTTTTAATTCTAGAATTTTCATCTGTTTCTTTTTTATAGATCTCAATTTTGTGCTTAGATACCCTATTAGTGCACTCATTAAGATCATCTTTGTCTTTAAACATTATCTATAATAGTTTTTTAATATTCTTACATGTGTTTAGAATTATATCTAACTCATCTTTGTTTTAATCAAATGCATTTTCTTGTTTATGTGTCACTTTTTTGTTTCTTTGGAAGTCAAGTAACTGTTTATAATATGGTGGAGTTGAAATTATAACTTGCAGAAGGCTGGAGTAAGTTGCATTTCTTTAAAGGAGATTGCCTTTTATTCTGGCAGGCAATTAAATTACTAGAAGGACTTTTTGCTCTTGTTAGGTTTGGTTTTAGTCTTTGTAATCATAGGTTTATTTTGGTTTGATCCTTAGTCTTAGAATGAGACCCTTACCACAACATGTGGTCCTTACTCAAAAGGTGTGGCTTTTCTAAGATCTCGGTTACATTCTCAAGGCAGTAAGAACTCTCTATTCTGGCTGAACTGGAGCTTCAGTGTTTCCCAGCACAAAGCAATCTCTGGTATCTCCATTCGACTCTCAATCTCTTGGCAGCTACTCTACTAGGCCTTGCACACACAGCCCAGCCCTTGGTTAAGAATCCAGAATGAGCCTCCATGCATATTTCTGTGCTCTCCACTCCCCCATCTCTCACACACAAGGCTCAGTTCTCTTCTGGTTTCCTGCTCTGCAAATTTAGCCATGTCAAGAGCCCAGAACTCTGATTTCTGCCTCTTCAATTTAGTGAAACTGCCACTCTACTTGGACTGTGCCTCTTGTGCCACCATAGGAAGAATATCCCCAGGCCAAAAAATAGGGTGAATGTCCGAGCTCACCTCGTGTGCTTTCCTTCTTTTAATTATCAGAATCCTGTGTTGCTTGAAATGCATAAGATCAGCTGTCATATCCATTATCCAGTTTTAAAGTTGCTTATGGTAGGAAAGCAAATCTAGTAACAGGTACTTCATCATGGCCAGTAAGAGTCTTCTGAGTCCTTTTCCCACTCCACTGCTAGCATGAGACCGAAGATAGTCCACGGCTTATTTTTCTTCAGGTCCATATTTTCTTTGCATGGCTGTATTCTAACCTTGCTTTGTCTTTCTGATTTCACCACTCTCTGTAGGAGGTAAAAGGAAGTAAAACACAATAAACTCTCTGAGCCCTGCTATTTAATGATGGAGTCTCTTAATCTGATAGAGAAACATGAACATTTTCTGGGACAAAATATGCTGCATTTTTCTACAGCTATAACCTCTTGATATTTTGTGCAGTGGATTATGTTAGTGGATAATTAAAGCTTGGCTACTTTATAATCAAAGTACTCAAGCACTTTGTTACCCAAAGTAACCAAGTCATATTTACATAGATATTTGCTATATGGAAAGCCCCTTAGTCATTTTAGACTGCCATAGAATAGGTGGCTTAAAAAACAGAAATTAATTTTCTCACAGTTGTAGAGACTAGATAGTCCAAGATCAAGGTCTGGCAGTACTATTTCAGGTGAGAGCTGTTTCTATCTTGTAAACGGTAGACTGAACCTTATGTCCTCACATACAAGAAGAGGGAGAAAGAAAGCGAGAGAATGCAAGCACACAAGCATAAGCTCCCAGCATTTCTTCTTACAAGGGCATTAATCCCATTGTGGGGACCCCATCATCATGGCTTCATCTAAACCTAATTATTTATCAAAAGCTCCATCTCCAAATGCCATCACACTGGGGGGGTAGGGCTTCAACGTATGGATTTGGGAGGCACACAGCTCAGCCCGTATCAAGTCTTTACACTGGCACATCATGAACATTTTCTTTTGTGATACATAACATAAGGGAGAAAAGGGTTTGTAGGAAGATCTCTCCAGTGATAAAGGTATGTTTGTACTCTTTCCAGTTTCATTAGTTTCAGATCCAAAAATAACTCCTCCTTAAATAATATTCACCTACAATGGAAAAAACTAGGCTCAAACATGAAAAAATACCATATTTTTAAAGGCTTGAGGGAAATGTGGCAAGAGTCCCATAAGAAAAAAAAATTCTACAGAAATGTCTACAAAAGCTAGGCATACGTTTTTGAGGTCTTGTATCCTGTGGGTATTTGTAAAAGAGGAAACTTTCTCTAACCTCCTTAGTCAGGCATTTATAGAGCATCTCAATCCCTGCATTTGGATGCTGATGAGACCCACCTGCTAGCAGCAGGAGTCTAAACAGGATGGCCAGAAATCCCAAGAAAATAATCCAGATGGAAAAAAAATATGCCATCATCATCTTCTGAATAAGAAACTGGCTGACAGTCACATACAAAGCCATAGACTAAATAGAAATTTCCCGTCCTAAAAATGAAATGTGTGCAGAAATTTTGGTTAGTGATATTCAATACTACATACACATTATATTATCATTATTTGCAAAACTTCTTTTAGTTTTCTTTGCAGAAACATGCTTCCTTCTTTATGATATTGCTGCTGGGTGAAGGGGAAAATCTCCAGACAGGCAATGTGACACCTGACAACATTGTACATGACATTAGTACTAGAAAAACTATCTTCTTGGCTCGGTAAAAGACACTCATTTGGCAAAAAAATCAGTAGTTTTCTGACTCAATTTTTACTTTAGCAGGAGAAATCTTAAAACACTCTTAGCAGAATGATGGCTAGGATGTAAGAAAAATATAGATGTTTGGAGAAAATTTGTGTGTGCTTCTGTGCTTCTTCTTTCGGGTTTCTGTGTATATAGAAGAGAGGAAGATACAGTATTATAAATCGAGCCTACTGACACTCTTATTTCTAGTCATGATTATCTATATTTATACTCTCACATTCTCTTGTAAATAAGGGCAAAAAGAGGGCTGAATAAACTTTATGCCCACAAACAAAAATATATACTAGCAATTGGCCCAGGCAGTAATAATTGAATCCAAAAATGTAGGATACATTTTGAGTACATGTCTATATAAGTCACTATTGTGTTAAATTAAAATATTGCAAGGTAAAGAGTGTCTTTTTATTATTGTGCTATTTAGTAGTGATGTGTTGATCTAGACCCTGACTTAAGTTCTGGGTAACCAGGGATAAATAATGTATCTCTCTCTGCTCTGTTTCTATATCTGTAAAATGCGAAGGAGAATGATGGAAACATGACAAGAAATTGCAGACTGTGGAGTCAGAACAATTGGGCTGACATTGAAACAGCCTCGCTCTTGAGTTAGAACACCTGTGTAAGTGCAACTGAACATAACAAACAATTTCTGTATATTCACAGAGTTGTGCAGCTATCATCAGCTAGAAAGGTGCATCAAAGCTGATATTAGGAGACAATTATGGAGGAGAGATGTTCAAAGCTCTATTCCAGAAAGTATACCATATATATTTTCTTCATGAGATAAATCTTTTCTTATATCACACTGACAATTATCAGAGTACTTTGTATAATATATTATTATATTTTTACTTTAATATTTCACTTTATTCATTTTAATATCATTTGGCTGCTGCTGCTTTTCTAGGAAACAATGTTTAAATGGGAGGTTGGTGCATGTGTGTTTTATCATATATATATATATATGCTATCATGTATGTTTAATTGAGATTTAATTCACACAGCATAAAACTCACTCATTTAAAGTGTGCAATTCAATGGCTTTTAGTATATTCACAGAGTTGGACAGCTGTCGTCATAACCAAGTATAAAACATTTTTCCTTGTGATTTAAATTATACATGGTTTTTTTTTTTTCTTTTTGAGATGCAGTTTCATTCTTGTTGCCCAGGCTGGAGTGCAATGGCACAAACTCTGCTCACTGCAACCTCTGCCTCCAGGTTCAAGCAATTCTCCTTTCTCAGCTTCCTGAGTCGCTGGGATTACAGGCTCCTGCCACCATGCCCGGCTAATTTTTGTATGTTTTAGTAGAGACAAGGTTTTACTATGTTGGCCAGGCTGGTCCTGAACTCCTGACCTCAGGTGATCCACCACCTTGGTCTCCCAAATTGCTGGGATTTCAGATGTGAGGCACTGTACCTGGCCTACATGTGCCTTTTAAAAAGGCAATGCCAGATCTTCAGATGAAGGGCTCTATAAGAGAATCATAGAATTTTGGAGCTAAAAAGGATATGTAGACTGTGTATTCCAGTAATATTGCTTACATAAATTTCATAGCCAGGAAATGACAGATTCCTGGCTCCGAATCCTTAGCCTAGTACTTCTTCTATCACCAAAGATAATAGTCTTTCACAAGAATCACTGATGTTTGCCAGCTAATGACAGCCTATTTTGTTCTGAGCTCCCTTCATAAAGAACATAGCATAGTTTGTCTTTCAAGATTTGTCACTAAAATGAAAGAAAGCCTAACCAAACAAAACCTGATATGCTTAGCATATGTCCAGCAGAATGATAAAGTTATCTACCAAGCGTTTCTGCAGTGCAGTGGAATGTATCCCTTCCATTTCATGTATTAGAGCCTAATGGTCAGAAGCATATATTCTGGAGTTATAAATGTCTAATGTCTAAGGCTACTTAAAGCCTCAACTTTCATATTTAACATGGAAATAATAATAATAGTATTCCTCTTAAAAGTTGACAAGATCAAGTGAGATAATCAGTATGCATACTGAGGTTAGCGCCTACTAGTGTAATACATGTGACATTAGTTTACTTTCCTTTTTTTTTTTTTTTTGATTGGTTTTTTTTTTTTTTTTTTCTTGTAAATTTGTTTTAGTTCCTTGTATATTCTGGATATTAGCCCTTTGTCAGATGGATAGATTGCAAAAATTTTTTCCCATTCGTTTTAAGAGATGAGGCCTTACTCTCTCAATCAAGCTGAAGTGCAGTGGGGTGATCATGAGTCAATGCAGCCTTGAACACCTAGGCTCAAGGGATCCTCCTGCCCTAGCCTCTCAAGTATCTGGAACTACAGCCATGCACTATCATATCTGGCTAGTTTTTTTAACTTTTGGTAGAGATGGGGGTCTCACTATGCTGCCCAGGCTGGTCTCGAACTCCTGGTTCAAGTGATTCTCCCACCTCTGCCTCCCAAAGCACTGGGATTACAAGTATGAGCCATCGTAACTTTCTGATATATATTTATCTTTTTATATGTTTTAACACTATCAATTAGAACAAACTTCCTTGAGTTAATGTTTAAAGTCACTATTGTATCTTTAATTGCTGCAGTATTTTAAAGTTTACCAAAGGACATTTACATATATTATTTTATTTGAACCACTCAAAAATCTGCTAAGATAAAACCCAGGAAAACCAAAGGGTTGATCTAGCTTTTCCTTTCTCCTTCATTCTGAGCCTGTTTGTTATATCAAGTTACCAAAAAGGAGAGTTTAGGAAAAATAGTCAGACCGGAGACCCAAATTCATAACACAAACTGATATTGATTTAATAATTATTTTCTAATGTATGTCTGATGGCTTAGCAGTGTGACTTAGAAGAAAAGTTTCTTTCTGGTGTGCCCTGGCACGAAGAAGCACCATCCTCCATACTGAAGTTCTGGGATGTTGAGAGCCATGTGGACATGGCTTTGTTTCTATAGGAAAGCTCAAAATATCAACTTAAACAAATGCTTTTATAGAAAAGAAGTGTATTTCTCATATACGATTTCAGCTAGAAAGACATATTCCAGACTTAAAAAAAGTTCTCTATTAAACAGGCCAATTCTCATAGTATTAAAAGCCTATGTAATTAAAAGAGGACATCTCGATGCTAGACAAATAAGTAATACAAAGGAAAGACTGTCACCTCCCATCAATCATCTTTCTTTACTACCTAAACCAGCACCACTCTCTATTTAACTTGAATGGTTATTTTTATCTCTAAAAGTGCCGTTACTTTATTCTTCCTGGGGCTGTCCCAAACAGATGAGCCTGAGTACCTGCACTGCCAAGACACCGTGGCTTATCTGTGGCTTTTGCATAGCTACAGGGGCCACAGAATTGGGAGGTCTAGGGACTGCCAATGGATTGGACACATTACAGCACCACCACGTGACATGCTTTCCACTTGTAACTCTGCTAATGATTTGCATTTTCCAGTGAAAGGCACCCTAGCACTCAGAGACAGGAAGCTATGAGAAGTGATTTCCATTCTGTTATAATTGGCTAGTATGGGGCAAGGTATTTCAGTTTCTGTCTTGTTCTCTTCCTTTGCTAAAGAAGAGCTTGGACTGAGGATTTTTAGTTTCCTACCCAGGTCAAGCATTCTATGATTTTGTGTCATTTATCATGAGTTATCCAATAACTTACAATGTTTTCTTGTGCTTGAGGTTTCATGGTTTTCTTGTTGGTTTCTTTTTGTCCTTACAATCCTAAGGAACACAGTATTAAGTAGAAGCTTCCCTCATGTCTTTAAACCAGAAGCCAGTCTGTGTGCACTCACAAAGGGCACAAACCGTATTGCACTGCAATCATGTCTTCTAAAGTCAGAGTGAAAGCTAGAAGACAATTGGCCAAGAGATATTGCCTGTGAAAATTCACGGAGTCCTCTCACATACTTTTACATTATCCTCCAAAGTGCCTGAAGTTCTATTTATTCTTACAGCACTGAAATAACCCCAGCATATTTCTGAAACAGTTCAACAAAGAGTCTCTTTTTCACTTCACCATGTATGGTTTCAATCCGACGATTTCCATTTTCACATCACATGCTGTTCCTGCACTGGGCTCTCACAGGCCTGACATATAGCCACATCTCCCACAAAAGGGTAAAGGATGCTTGCTGGGAAGAGGGACATAGAAATTCCATCAATTACTTGAAGGTTTTATTCTTAACACAGCACTGAATAGTTTAATATCACTTCTTTCCTGTTATAAATAGGTTCTGATGCCTATCACTGTAGCTCACTGGGAAAGAATGCAAACAGTCCCAGGAATGAAATACTCAGGAAAGCTGCTCTGCTTGGTAAGAGCTATTTTATTTTAAATGACAACATTTTCCTCCCAGACACAGAGAAAGCCATACATGTTTAGCCTGTGAGTTTCTCCTCTTTAGGAATGATATGATGTTTTATGTGCGAAAAAGGCAAAAGAAACAAAGAAGGAGGAAGTGACACCAGTAATAAAAATGTGCTAAATAATTCCTTTCTTTCATTATTTAGCAAATGTGCTAAATAACGAATGAAGGAGCATTCATTATTTTGACCAAATCTGTGTATTCTTTCTGCTTTCTCCCAGAACAAATATCATCCATGCGAAGGTCTGTTCACAAGGACACCTAGAAAGGGCCAACAACATGGAGCAAGCTGAAGCACATTAGCAAAGGCATGAATCTGAATCCACAGCATTGATTAAAAAAATCTCAGGAACAGGGTCAGGTGTGGTGGCTCACACCTGTAATCCCAACTCTTTGGGAGGTCAAACGGGTGAATCACCTGAGGTAAGGAGTTCTAGACCAGCCTGGCCAACATGGTGAAACTCGTCTCTACTAAAAATTGAAAAATCAGCCCAGCATGGTGGCTCACATCTGTAGTCCCAGCTACTCAGGAGGCTGAGGCATGAGAATCACTTGAATCTGGGAGGCAAGGTTTCAGTGAGCCGAGATCATGCCACTGCACTCCAGCCTAGGCAGTAGGATGAGACTCAGTCTCAAAAAAAAGAAAAAAGAAAGAAAAGAAAAATCCCAGGGACATAGTTTTAGAAAATAGACTTGTTCTTTTTCTCCCATACAAGGAAACGTAGATGTGAGAAATGATCTGTTTTGTTACCTAAACAGATATTTTTGTTGAATGGGTATCAACCAATGTAGCATATGAGAAACAAATACAGGAAGGCAATTTTACAATTGTAAAATTTCCTGGTTTAATTATCAGTAAGCGATCATATATTTGTAGAGGTGATAATGAGGTTTTGATTTCTGAGTGTAGAAATATTTCTTATTCCTGCTACAAGATAAGGAGAAGGCACCTGATGAAACTTTACATTTCTTGATTGTGGTAACAAAATATGATTCTGAAGGGTTTCTATGTCTTTTAAACTCAGATAAAACTTACCTTTCACCAAAATTGCCATATCTCAAACTCAACTGTGCGTGACAGAAGCCTCCAGTTTTTGCATGGGTATGATTATTTTCTTGACCTGAGTCCCTAATTCTGCAATTAGGAGGTTGTAAACTGTATGCATTTCTGAATGTATATCATTTTAGTAATTCTGGATCTTTTGAAGAATGTTAGAATAAAGAAACTTCTCAGAGCTGACTGTTCAGAGCTGATGATATATAGAGATGTCTAAACACACAAAAACAATGTTAAGTGATGTTTGATTTTGAACAATATAATAAAGAGTTTTGAATTCTAGCCTGGACCATATTTATGGTATGAATCAGATTCTAATGACACCGCCCAAAATAGCTTATGCCTATAATCTGTAACAAATGACATTTTTCTTGAAATCATAAAGAGGACATTATTTGAACACTTGTCCTAAGAGTATTTCAGTTGACTCTTGGTCTAAGAAATATAAAGCTGTCCAAAATCAAGGAAACTTAAGTGCAGTAGTAGTATTGGGGTCATGAAACATTCCAAAAAACAATATACTAAGTTTGTTTTACTAGTTCGATCTGACTATGTCAATCAAACCCTAATTACTTGCATATACAAAGGTTTCATTCAAGGCACTTGAAATTCTCACTTAAAGCACGTAGAGTATCTAAACAAGGTTGTTTTTAAATTGAATCTTCTAAACTGCTTTTACTTTCCTCCCTCCTTTCAATGAGAGCATCCGTGTTATTAATCATTATCAGCCTCACCAAGGTCTAGCAGATACACAAAGTGGCTATGAAGATACTTATAAAGTTGACTCTGCTCCTATAGCAAACATATACACGTGACTATTTTCCCCTAATCTCAATATATTCTTTGAATAATTTCTATTGAGGTGGACTCATTTCTGTTTCATGGCATTTGGGGTGTTTCTCATGACCCTCATCAATCCAGCCCTAAGAGGCCATCTTTCTCCCTGCCAATTAAGTACTCAATAAGGCTGTGTCATTTGCAACCAAAATACCCAAATAAAATAAACATTTTGAGAATTACATACAGTGTGGTTAATCACTGTACTGAAGGCAATAACTCATGTACCTATGCATTCTAAATCTAAAGAATAGAAATTCTTTTTAAAAAGCCATCTTGACCCACTTGTCTTTGAAAAGTACAATGGAAATTCAAACAGCAGAATAATTAGAAAGCAGAAAATGTACAGGCACAGTTTCAAGGTGGCCCGGATCCATATTTGAGGTCAGTCTACCTTTACAATTTCCTAATATGAAAAATAGAAAGAGATACCTTTAGTTCATTTTCCCTTGTGAAACTAGACAGAGATAATTTAAAATCTGGAAATCTTTAGGTTTTAAATCAAGAAACCAAATACCTATAACATGGTACCTTATGATAGATGACAAGTACAATAAGTTATGCTAGAAGGTGTAGTGTGGAAAGACATGTGGGGATCTGAATAATAGGCAGACATTTCTGATTAGTATTAAAGCAGTTCAGCTTCTAAACAAATGGAACTCATTGCTAATAGTCATATTACCAAGTTACAAGAAAAGGCTATTAAAATATGGTTTTTCCCTCATATACAGACACTTAAAATGGATATAACTGCACAGAGGCATGAGGCAATAAAAAGTGGACAAGAATTGGTAAGTTCCCTATTATATTAAAGTGAGAACAATCTTGAAAGCTTGCACTTTACATTTGGGAAGGATGAGTTTTGATCTTAACTTTAATTAAAAGCCACCAATACAGGTACATTACAGGTTTGTTTGTTTGTTTGTTTTAACTTTTAAAAAAACAGTGTCAGTATTTTCACATTCTCTTTTATACCTGGAAAAGTGCTGGCTCAAACTTATGGGTTATCTTTCAGTCCTTTACTCATTTCGCTTTTTAGCTCTAAATGAAAAGTGGGGGAAATAGTCTCTCCACTAGGAGTATCTTCAATATACTTCTTATTTATCTATTTCATTGTGGCCATAGAGTTTTCTGGGTGTCAGCCACACCACAATGTAAAAGTCGTAAAAACTCTTTACCATACAGACTGTGCTTTTTGCATGCTGAGAAGGAAAACCATACAAAGTGTTTCCAAAAGAAGTGCTGATGTATGGGGGAAGAATGTGGAGGAAGTTTCCAAACAGGAAGACAAAATGTTTTTTCAGACAACTTAGTATATCATTTGGTAAAGACACAGCATGGAGATATGAAAGGTCATAAAAATAAGTTTGACAAATATTTTTAATTTTTGGAGAAGACTAAATAAGAAAATGAGAGGTCTATAAAACACTAAAAAATAAGCCTCTCTTGTTTTCTCATAAGCAATATTGCTGAATATCCTTTTATGTGCTTAGCATTTTATTTGCTATTGCAGGGGACTCAGGTTTTGACACAATCACTTCCCTCAAAGAGTTTACATGTGTACATAAAATAAATAAAACAGGTCAAGGAGAGATGAAATGAGGCTGCAACTGTGGTACTAACAATATGTGTACTAGGACTCATCAAAAGAACAAATAGAAAGCCAAGAGTTGTCAGGGAATTAGCTATGGTGCAGGAAAGACTTGAGCTGGGCCCTGAACATAGGTAGAAGCTGACTGCAGAGGACTGAGGAAAGGTTGGGGAGGGGTTATAGAAAGGGGAAAACTGGAAATTGCAAAGCCCATACGGAACCCAACTTGGTAAGTAAGAGGAGATTACTGAGGGTACTGGTATATATGGAGAAAGGCCACGTGTTGAAAAATGAAAGAATATTAGAAGAGTAGAGGGGAGTTATATACAATCCAAAAAGGACTATAAACCTATGTGGGAAGCGATAAAGGGCCACTGTGCTTTCTTTAATACAACTTAGGCCATGAGTAAGAAAGCCTTTTTGAAATGTTTGCAGGATTCTTAAAATATTTTAACAACTGGGGTTTGTTCAGGAAAATTTTCTAAATATTTATAACCAAATTCCTAAATTTTTGTAAATAAATGGGATTATTTTTACCGAGGCCTACATCTTATTCTAGTAGCATAAATTTTGCAGCCTAATACTGCAGGAGGCTTTATGGTATTCCATAAACTTATTGGAGAATTATTCTACACATACTTCTGTAGAGGTTAAAGTTTGTCTATGGTCATACCCCCCTGAATGCAACGAATCTCCTCTGATTTTGGAAGAGTTTAAAGTTATATATAGATTCAACATAAATATATTTATTCACTCTGTCATTCATTAATTAATTCATTCCACATTTACTGAGCACTCTGTCTCCCTGTCTCTCTGCCAAGTATTCTACTTAGCACACATCTACAGAGGATGTAAAGAGAGGAAAAAATAGTTCTTGGCTTCTATGAGGCCAGTGGGAGATATAAACAGATAAAAAACTGAGTATAACCAAAGTAAAAGTCCACTGCAGCACCTATTTTAATAAGGAAGAAGGCTTCGTTTTCAGTAGCTTCTTATCAGAGATCAAAGTAATACAAAACACATAGGCATTCCAGGATGTTAGGAGAGTCACATTTCTGTAAAAGCTCCTACTCAATTCTGGGTATCATGATGTCACAATGTCAGAATTCACAGAAGGCTTGAGTTGATTGACTTGGAAGCCTCTGTACAGGTGGTGATGGTGGGCTGAGTGTCTAGAGGGAATGCAAGTACCCTGGATACCTGGCCCAGTCTTGGAAGACAGTAACAATGGGGTTTGTGCCCTTCTGCTCCCAGAAACTCTTGGAAAATAATTGCTGCACCAATTGTTGGGCCACTGTTAGCCTTATTTCTAACAAAATAGCATAGCTAATAAGCAAAGAAACTATAGTCTCATTAAACAGAGTAACTTGTGTAGATAATGGAGTTATTTCAAGGGCCTCCCACCCTCAAATGATCTTGCCAAGTGGTTACTGAATTGACTCATATCATTCAATTAGAGATAAAATCAAAGCCTTGAATTATTCCAATGAACTCAAATCTATTCCTTTAGGGATAAAACCAAAGGCTTGAATGAAGGTGCTCAATTGAGATAATGCAGATGACTGAAATTCATTTGCATCAACCTAATGTGGAATCCATCTTTCACACTATAAAGGTTGGCATCAAATTATCTTCTGTTTATATAAGAGGAGAAGGTTAGAAAGCCGTTGGGAATAACATAGCAAGAAAAGTCAAGAACATGGAAGGTGAGGGCCATGAAAAGGAATACGAATTTCATCTACTTTATAGTTTGGTTTAGGATGTACCTCTGAGTGTGTGTAAGTCAATGCTGTTTGTCAGCTGACTGCAGTATGCAGCTGGAGTCCCACAAGTTAAGTAAGAATCATGTCACGTGGCAGAAATCAACCCTGCTAGCCATGACTACAAACATTTTATTTGCCCTTTTAATAAAGAATGTTATCCCCTCATGATTCTTTCTAGATGAAGAATAGAGTAGTATATAAATGTGGGACCTCTAAGGAGGGCTACTTGGCTTCAAATCCTGGCTATCCCTCTTTTGAGCTATGTGATCTTGAGGACATAATTTGACCAAATTGTACTCAGGTTCTCATCTACAAAAGAGGATGAGAATGGTACCTTACTCAGAGGGGTGCTGCAATGCTTAAAAGCCACAACATAGAGGGGGCTCTTCATGAATAGAAAGCTCTAAATTTATATGAGTTAATATTCATTTTGGATAGGACTGAAAACATCATCCAAAGTCATTTAATTGATTTACTTGAAGCAACAGTAGGCATATTCTGGTAAAAAGGAAGACTGAGAAATTTAGGATAATTGCACATTTACATTGTGCTCTGCAGGCTATTCTAAAATATTTGGCATTTTTTACAAGAGCCATGGAATATGATATCATCAGCATCTAATCCTGGGAATCTGCAGAATGGGCTGGCACCACAGGAACTTTGCTTGTGAACTACCAGCAAGAGCTTCTTAAATATTTATAACAAAGTGACCAAATAGAAAATGGCACACATAGGGTCTTGGGTTGAGGTACAGCCCAAAGGGCTCTGTGGCAGGTGGAAATTTATTTTATATCTCCTTTGTGCACATTTTGTGTTCCATACCAAAGTATATTAGCTTAAATATAGAGGGTGTTCACAAAAAATTCTCATAAGATGAATTCTCCAGGAAGTTCCACCTTGTTTACCTGGCATGAATTCTTGAGGATTCAGTTGCTTCAATTTGAGAAGCAAATAGGAGATATAAAAACAGGATATATAAACAGAATTTTATTTAGCATACTGCCAGTGAAATAGGTCATACAAATGATTTAACACACAGTTGTGATATAAGACAAAAACAGGAAGAATAAACCTTAAATATTCTGGTTCTCTGATAATTTCCACACATATCAACAATTTGAAAATAATTAAAATGTGATTGAATATACTTTTCATTTGCAGAATTTCGCTTTTAAAATTTATTCAGAGGGTATGTGTGATTCTCAATGTAAAGTCATCATATTGATTCTCAATTAATATCTCAAGTTGTCCAAGTTACTCTTATTGAAGTTGTCACGTTTTCGTAAAAAGAAAATTTTACAGTATGTATTTTTAATAATATAGTAATTTATTTTTTCTTTAATGTTTTTTAGTTGATCATTTTTGGCCATGGAAAAGACAGGAAGATATGGGAAATACCTAAAAGAAGTAAACAAATCCAGTTAAGGTTTGACATTCTTCTATAAAACAGACAAAAAAACAAAACAAAACAAAACAAGAGTGGGTAGCCAATAATAGCAGAAAATTCTGGCTTGCCATACTCAAACAGGAAAAATGCTAGTTAACAAAATACTGATTTTAATAATTTATGCATTCATCCAGTTCTTTTAATGAACTTTATTGTACTTCTCAATGAGAAACTTTAAATATCTGTTCCAATTCATTAGATGTTGTCTAATTTCTTGTAGACTTAGGTAGGGGACGCAATATCTCTTTTTGGGCACATGAAGGTTCTTGGATGATGGCTATCAGCCATTCCAAAATGACCAAATGGACTGGTTTAATTATATAGAAGTTAATTTATAGATATCATGTTGGCAGTGACAGGAATAAAAAATAATCTCTCTCTATAGAAATCAAATACAACAAGGAAATTCTAATTGAATCACATGTGTTACAAGGACATGAGCCACATTAGTTTGGTCATGGACATTTGTTTTCCATCAACTTTGTAAAAATAAAGTATCACATTATGGTGAAATTCCAAAGGTGTTTCTTCTCTGTAAATCAAAATTATTAATTTATCCAGAGAAACTACTCTGGATTTCTAGATAAACATGTTGAGTTGAAGACGCAGGTTTATTATTGCCCCAACTGAAAGCCCCACACTATACTATCCTTGAGGGAATATGAAAAAGCATAAAGCAATGAGAATAAAAATAAGGGGGATTCAAACAGATGAGAGAGAGTGTAGAACAGAAACATCCTTCTGATTTCTCAAGATCAAAAGCCTTGTCATTATCTATGACTGTTCTCTCTCTGTAATACTTATGTTCACCCCCATTTGATTCAAAATTGAGCCAGTTTTCACCACTTCCACTACTATCGCTTCCACTATATCAGTAATCATGACCACCATCATCTCTTCCTTAGACTATTGCAGCAATCTCTTCCTTGGCCTCCAAGGATCCGCTACTATCCATTCTCAGCATAGCTGTCAGATGGCTTCTTATAACAATGTTGTGTTTCTTTAAAAGAAAAAATGCTTGGCTGGGCACAGTGGTTCATGTCTGTAATCCCAGCACTTTGGGAGGCTGAGGCGGGTAGATCTCTTGAGGTCAGGAGTTTGAGACCAGCCTGGTCAACATGGTGAAACCCCATCTCTAATAAAAGTACAAAATAGCTGGGCATGGTGGCCCACACCTGTAATCCCAGCTACTCAGGAGGCTGACGCAGGAGAATCAGTTGAACCCAAGAGGCAAGGGTTGCAGTGAGCCAAGATTGTACCACTATACTCTAGCCTGGGCAACACAGCGAGACTCTGTTTAAAAAAAATAATAATTAATGCTTATTAGAATTCTAAAATACACTGTTGAGCAATATATATTTATTTAATATGGATAACCAAATGGTGACAAATAAAAATAAAATGAAAAAAGTTTTACTTAAAGGAGATATAAGAATAAATTTTCATTGCTCCATGTTGTTGAAGCTGAGTTTATTCAAATATAAATTATAGGGTTTACAGCTTTTTTAAAACTGTTATTTCAAGTACAGGGGCACATGTGCAGTTTTGTTTTTTAACAATATCAGTCATGTTTAAATACTACCCTTGTGCCTCATTCAAAGAAGCCTAATTTTCACATCAGCCCACAATGCTCTCTACCTTGGCTGGATTCCCGTTCCTATCCTGACCTCAGATTACCACTTTTGCCCTTGCTAATCCACTGGGGCCACTAACTGCACTCCTGCCATTAGCACACTAGCTGCATTCCTACCTCTGGTTACACATGCTGCTCCTTCTGCCTAGAAAACACTTCCGCCACAAACTTATTCAACTAAAGCTTCTGCTGGAATTTCACTCTCACTTTGACATTATTTCTAACACATCTAAAGAAATATTCCACTTCATTTCTTTTCTGTAGCATTTATCACTCTTCAACATACTATATGATTTATCTATAATGTGTAATATCTTACCCAGTAAAATGTAAGCTCCTGACAGCAAGGATTGTTGAACAATTTTTATCTCCACTGTAGTACCTATACCTGCACCAATAGCTAATCCAATAGATACTCATAATAAGGTTGTCAGATAAAATACAGGAAGCCTGATTAACTTTGAATTTCAAATAAAGCATGGATAAATTTTTAGTATAAGTATGTCCTGTGCAATATTTGGACCATACTTGTACTTCAAAAAAAATCTATTTGTTGTTTATCTGGAATTCAAATTTAACTGGTGTCATGTAATTTTAGTTGCTAAATCTGTCAATCCTAACTCAAAAACATTTGTCAAATGAATGAATAAAAATTTTGGAGGATGGAAAGCAGAAGGAATAATGGTAAATAATATGGCAAGTTATAGAAATTAAATACTAATTGTCAACAGAGCTGGGGTAAAGGAGGAGAGGAATGAGAAAGCCAAAAAGGAAAGAGCTGATTCATGACATGGACCCTCAAAACTACAAAGAGTTAAAAGCTTGGCTGGGTGCGGTGGCTCATGCCTGTTATCCCAGCACTTTGGGAGGTACAGGTGGGCAGATCACAAGGTCAAGACATCAAGACCACCCTGGCCAACATGGTGAAATCCCGTCTCTACTAAAAATACAAAAAATTAGCTGGGTATGGTGGAGCATGCCTGAAATCCCAGCTACTCGGGAGGCTGAGGCAGGAGAATCACTTGAACCAGGGAGTTGGAGGTTGTAGTGAGCCGAGATCGTACCACTGCACTGCAGCCTGGAGAAAGAGCAAAACTCCGTCTTAAAAAAAAAAAAAAAAGCATCAAGTACCCAGAAATGGCAGAACAAGAAATTCATGGGGGTGGGGACCTGGTACCCTGGTGCAGCAGCTTCTATAATACCAGCACCTTGGGAGGCCAAGGCAAGTGCAGATCACTGGAGCCTGAGAATTCCAGACCAGCCTAAGCAACATGGAGAAACCCCATCTCTACAAAAAATATAGAAACAAGCTGGGCATGGTAGCACACACCTCTAGTCCCAGCTACTCTGGATGCTGAATTGGGAGAATGGCTTGAGCCCAGGAGGTCAAGGTTGTGGTGAGCCAAGGTAAAGCCACTGCACCTCAGCCTGGGCAATAGAGCCAAACCCTGTCTCAAAAAAAAAAAACAAACAAACAAACAAACAAAAAAAACAGTTGCATGGATATGGGGCATGAGGAACTATAAACTGGAAGATTAGATACAGGTCTTTAAAGGAAATAGTTAGATACTTACACCAGCCCCATGTTGACAAGACAGATGACTGCCCCACTTTACTCCAGCACAAGACTGAAGTTTTACCTTTTGGCTATAAAGAAGAGTAAAGGTACAACAGACAAAACAAATGAGCAGAAGTTTTAACAACATGTAACAACAATCCATTATAAAAACTCTAAGCAAACTAGCAATAAATGAGGACTTCCTTAAACTGAAAATAGATGTCTAGGAAAAAACCTAGAGCAAACATAATGCTTACTTGTGAAATATTGAAAGCTTACCCCAGATTTTGAAAAAAACAGAGAAGTTTTCTAAAAATAACTATCCTCACTACCTTATTAATGAAAAGAAACAGAATAAAACACATAAGAACTAGAAAGCATAATTGTGAATGTAAAAAATTCAAACATTTACAGATTAAATTATAGAATTAGTAAGTGGATTTCACAAAGTTTCAGGATATAAAAATCATTTGTGTTTACATAGGCTAGCAAAACCAGTCAAAAACATAATTTTAAAAAGATAACATTTACAAGAAGTAAAATTAAATACACAAGAATAAATGTTAGAAATAAACTTTTGGTGCTGCAAAAGAAATAGCACTTGAATAAATGTTTTCTCAGCAAGGCAATTTACTTCTATAGAAGGGTGTGTCTCATGGATTAAGCAATGGCAAGAGGATCCCTGAACAAGGGAGAGGAAAGGGTTCTTATCCCTGATGCAGGTAGCCCCTATTGCTGTGTCTTCCCCTATTGGGTAGGGTTGGACAGCACAGTGTAAGCTAATTCTGATTGGCTGTTTTAAAGAGAGCTGGGGTATGAGCCAGAGTGGTGAGGTGAGCAGTTTCAGCAGGAAAGATGATTATGGAACAGGTGACTAAAAGTGACGCGGGTCAGAGCAGGTGACCAGGGGTGACTCAGGATGGAGCAGGTGACTAGGATGAGTCAGGACTCTGACTATGTGGGTTAAGAAGAGGATGTGGGAGAAGGACATGCAGGTTCAGTGAGAAGAATAGGTGCAGGTAACCAGGGGAACAGATGTGAACTACTGATTAGAGATGGCAGGAAGGTTGTTTGCTCAAACCAGGGGCAAGGAAATGACGAAATCAAACTTTAAAATGGAGAATGAAGAACAGGGAAACTGAACATACTGACACAATGATCCTCTGAAGAGAAACTTAAAACTCACTGCATTTAACAACAAATCTAAAAAACACGTATAAGACCTCTATACAATACTACAAAACATTTCTGGGAGAAATTTAACAGATTTCAATAAATTATTTTGGATTGGAAGAATCGATACTGCAAAAGTTTCAATATCTTTAAATTAATTTGCAAATTTAATAAAATCTTAATAAATAATTTTGACCTGTAAAAGGAAAATAAGTCTTGGGGCCTCAAAATCACTAAGCTAAAGGGAAAAGTCAAGCTAGGAGCTGCTTAAGGCAAACCTGCCTCCCATTTTATTCAAAGTCATCCCTCTGCTCACTGAGATAGATGCATGTCTGACTGCCTCTTTTGGAAAGGCTAATCAGAAACTCAAAAGAATGCAACCATTTGTCTCTCATTTACCTGTGACCTGGAAGCCCCTCCCTGCTTCAAGTTGTCCTGCCTTTCTGATCGGAACCAATGTATATCTTACATATACTAATTGATGTCTCACGTCTCCTTAAAATGTACAAAACCAAGCTGTGCCCTGACCACCCTGTGCACATGTCGTCAGGACCTCCTGAGGCTGTGTCATGGGCACACGTCCTCAACGTCCTCAACACTGGCAAAATATAACTTTCTAAATTAACTGAGACCTGTCTCAGATATTTGGAGTTCACAAGCCCAAAGTGAAAATCTGGTATTTAACTTCATGAAACCACAAAGGGCCAAGAATAAACAATTCTTAAAGAATAACAAAATTGGAAAACTCAAAATGCCAGATTTCAAGATTTACAGTAAATAAGACAGTACGGTATTGATGCAGGACCAAGCAGAAACAATGGAACAGAAGAGAGAACATTGAAACAAGTAGGACAAATGTATGATCTCCTGATTTACTACAGTACATAAAAATCAATTCCATGTGAACTGTAATGTATAAATCCAAAAGGTGAAGCAGTAACATTCAAGAAGAAGACATGAAAGAATATCTTCATAAATTGGGAAGGGACAGGATTCTTAAACAGGACAAAACAAGTAGTCACAATGAAGGAAAACAATTTAAAAAATCAAACTTCTTTAAAATTAAACTTCATTTATCAATGTACCATTCAAAGAGTGAAAAGTCACAGAATGAGAAAACATACTGGCAATTTTTGATGAAGACATCATGTCCAGAATAGAAAAATAACTCCTATAAAATGAAAAGATAACTCAAATAATTTTTCTCAATAGACTGATTATATCCTCCGCTAAAGGGGATAGTCAAATGGGCAATAAACATAAAGGAATCAAATAATTAACCAATAGGAAGATGGCAATTAAACAGTAAGTTGCCACTGCTTACTCATCAGAATGGCTAATAGTAAAACAAACAAGCAAACACAATGGAAAAAAAATCCTTCTTGATAAGGATGTGGAACAACTGCAGCTTTCCCACATTGTTGATGGGAATTTAAATTAAGACAACTACTTTGGAAAACTGCCATAGATTATATTTATACTCTAGCATTTCCAGTAGCTATATAACAGATGGAAATGAATACACAGATTCACAAAGAGATATAATGGAAATGTTCACATTATTTGTGAAAGCCCCAAATTAGAAATAACACAGTTGTCCATCAACAAATAAAATGCATAAATAAATTACAGTATATTCATAAAATACAAAGAAAAAACCAAACTATTACTGAGCACAAAACCTTGGCTAAATCTCATAAATAAATACGATGCTGTGCAGAAAATATGTTTATATTTTTTACACTTTTTCTCTATTTGAATTATATTTAAGTAAACAGTTTCCAAATGAAAGAGTATTGCTGAAAAAGAAAGTAAAAAGGAAATTAAATCTCCAGAGTCCAAGAAGGAAGCAGTTAACAGAGGGATAAATGAGGGTTGAAATTAAATCTGCCATGAGGGCATTTTCTGATCCCTGGAACCTAGAGAATGGAGTTTGAACTTAGATACTTGTAAGGTGGTGAGTTAAAATGGAGATCTTGTGGATAAAATTGAACCCTCCAGGATAGGCAGCAGGAGAGGGCATCTAGAAAATATGTATCTCTTAGAAAAGAGAAGTATCATGAAAACGTTTTAGTCTTTATCTGAATTTGGGGGAAAGATATTCAAGACTACAGGCCTTAAGATAAAACTTCGAATGACCTGTGTGGTCTGAGAAAGCCAAAGGTAAGGAATTAAATTATTACTAAATAAATAATGTCTCAGGATGCTTGTCTGAAGCAAACAATCTCCTACCTGGAGAAATATACACTCCCAGATCAGGTGTCACAAAATTATCACAGATTAAGTTCTGAAGATGAGCTCAAAATAAAAAATTGCAAAAAATCACACAAGAAACAAGCTACCATATACTTTCAACGTCATTTTTCTCTACCAAGAACAAACTTTTAGTGAAGAATATTTGTCTACATTTCACAGGTAAATTCAAATTATTGATATACAAATCTTTAGTGATGTAGGTGGCAACTATTGTATGGTATGCTTTTAAGTGACTTATGGGAAACAAATTTCATTGCTAGACATGAAAAAGATGAATAAAATATAAAGGAAACTAACACAACCATAACTAAGAAAGTCTAATATATGGATCCTTTTTATTAGGCGTGTGAAGTTTGGAAGACCTTGATATACTATAGCTGACAAGACCAATACCTGGCCAAATAAAAAGGCAAGTTCATTAGGAAAGTGACCAACCCATGAAAGGCAAAACCATGTATTCTTGGTTCCCATACACATCCCAACTCTATAGACTATAGTCATTATAAGGACTTTTAAACGTAATCAATAATTGTGAATGTCTGTGTAATATCTCTACTCAATATGGAAAGCCACTCTGCATGAGCCTTTTTCCTTGTTTTATGCAAATAGGCTTGCAAACATCTGAGCTAACAGAAACAGAAAAAAACAGTACCAGTAAAGTTGCTTAGATGCTAGAAATAAACATCTAGAAACTGTGCTCTGTTCAGCATGAATAACCATAGATACACACAATGCAACACAGAAAGCTAAAACTGTGCATTACAAAGATAGCAGGACTTTTGAAAAGGCCAAACAGCTGTGAAGTACACATAGCCACGGGTCAGAGTCAATTTTATACTAGGAGGTCTTCATGTTTTTGTTCCCCTACTAATGATTCAAGACTGGACTTGTCTTACACCTATACTTTGCATTGTATTAATAACAGATAAAACGTAACTAAAAGTAACATCATTCTAAATAAAACAAATGATGTTTTTTTTATTTTCCAAAATTTGAAGATATTTGAGGTGAAACCTTTCAACTCAGGAATATTGTTGGTTTGTATCTAAACTCAATATTATTCCTGAAAACTTTAATTTCCTTTTGTTCTCAATTCTTAAGTCTTTTCAATGTTTTTAAGTCTATACCAAAAGATTTTGTGCACAGCAAAGAATACGATATTTAATGCAAAAGTAGGATGAAGGAATTTCTTTTGAAATTCTAATTCTTAAAAACTAAAACTGAAAGTTTATTTTTAAAAATCAGTTTTGAGGAACTGTTAAATCCAATTCAATCATTCTCTACTTTGACTAAGATTATTACATTTTAAGATCAGGTGGCCTCTGCCAAGTTCTCATCCATTGCTTTACAGATTAATATTAATTTCATAATTGCAGGACTGAATAAGTCATGGAGAATTCTATTTCTAGGAATCACTCCAGCAAGACCTGGGGAACAGCCACACATTCATGTAGACAAAATATTTTATATCACTTTTTTAGAGAAAGTGAACTATTTTCTAGGTATATGGACATAACATACAATCGATATATAGGTATATATCTTTTATTTGCTCTCTGATTGGACCAAAACTCTAACAACCCTCTGCCATCACTGTCTAGCCCTGTAGAAGGAAATCCCAGGGAGGTCTCATGGAATCTTGTCCTACACAAGCCAAGCTAATCCCAAACCAAAGTGCATGGTGAATCCAAACACAGAGTTTTAGTGTCCACCCTTCATGCAGCTTCCTCTTCTCTGGTACCGTACTTTATAATTCCAGCTGCTTCAGGCAGCCTGAATCTCTAATCTCTCCCTCAAAAGTTCATCAAGACTGGGACTCTATTTGGACTTCCCACCCTTGGAAAGGGTTCAAAAACCTGCCCTGGTAGGAGAGGGGTGGAAACTAAGGAAGCAGTAGCCTTTTCAATGAACTTACCTTTTTGCGGTGTTGTTCTTCTAGATTGAGTGTTCTACTCTTTTATTATTTTCTGTTCCTATCTCTATTGTTTCCTTCATTCTTTATACTTTTGGTTAGTTTTTCTGTTTTGCAAGACTATATATAATTCTTAGCAGTTCCAAGTCATTTCTTTGGCTGTATCTGATTGTTTATATGAAAAGTCATATTGATGCCAATTGGATATACTATTCATTGAATGACAGCAGTGACAACACCTACTTATTTTTGTATTTTTAATGTCTAACAAGTGCCTACTACATAAGCCCCCAAATAATGTTTGTTTTTTAAGGATCTAGAAAAGTACATTTTAATATGATTAATCTTAGGGAAGATGAAAAGCATTTGGTTCATGTTGCAAAACCTACATACAATATAGTCTTTAAAAAATCACTAGGTGCTGGAATTGGTGGCTTATTCATGCAATCCCAGCACTTTGGGAGGCCAAGGCCAGAGGATTACTTGAAGCCAGGAGTTCATGACCAACCTGAGCAATACAATAAGACCTCATCTCTACAAAATTAAAATTAGAATAAAAAATAAAATTTAAAAAATCACCGGGGTTGTCCAAAGGCATGTATGAGATAGAATAAAGCATCAATGTTGGTCAACTTTCAAGTCATTGTCCATATCAATAGATAGAAGCACCAGTATTAAATTTTTCTTTTACATTATCTCCAGTTTTCTCTGAAGGATCTCTAGAGTTCTTGAAAAGTAAAACAGCTAAACAGTGAATTTTAGGCATATTTTTTTCTCTTAGCCTTCCATTTGATTTCACTAGGATCTGTGGGCAATATCTGATAAACTGGCTCCCACAAGTAACATAAATAATATTAAGAAACAAAATGGTTTATTTTATAAATAGGTCATTAAATATCTGCTGTCATAATCACTTATTATTAGACATTAGTTACAACAAGATTTTGATTTTTACAAGAAGCCTTCTGCAAATTCACCCCAAATGTTTTCTGTCTATGGCTCAGGTCATCCTTACATCAAGCACAATGTACGAATAAAATTATTCCATTTTCATTTTTAAAATACTCTGAAGGGAGAAAATTGAAAACATAGCTCACAGACCCTAGGTCTCAAATATCTTCTCTTGCTAATCTCATTTCTAAGTCCTTTCATCCTTTACCTATTAATGAACGATTGGATATTTATGTATGGAGAGGAGTAATCATATGGAACATTCAAAGTTCTGAATGCTTTGAGAACTTCAAAGAGAATTTAGGAAGCAAGGATACGAGTCTTTCTCTATTCAACCTTGAATTTAATACATGGATATTTAGATCTCAATTTTACCTTCTACTTATGCTGTGTTTGGAATATCCCTGGACTGAATTAAAATCAGTCTGCACTAATTAAACCACAACAAAATGTTGAGGGTCTTCGTCTTGGTGACAGGCATTGTATAGATGCATTTCCTTAAGCACCCAGAATCATGCCTGGTAGCAGATACAAATCGGTCTAGGGTTCCCTTACATTTACACAGATTACTCACAAAGAATACAACGCATATACACTTTGGATCAGATAACCCACAGGACTGAAGATGCCTGATTTGAAACTGTGTTAGGATGGGCCACTATGAGGGATCATCAAGTGGGAACTAAACATGATTGGTATTTGGATCTCTTCTGAAGTCTGCAATGAGATTTCACTGATGCTGAAATAACTTTTTAAGCCTCATGTTCCACTCATTATAGTTTTCTTGGAAAAGCATTGTAAAAATACCACCTTCCAGTCTTACTTGCTTCTGTATTTAAGTAGACCATTTTTATCCTAGTTCGTAACAAAGGCTGTACAAAAAAGAAAGAAGAAAACTCAATATGAGTCTGAAACAGGTAATTCTATATGTGTTCTAAATCATCTAACTGTAGAAACAGGCACATGGTTGCTGAGCAGCTACCCAGGTAGCCCTGGGAGTGAACAAACATCCCTCCGGTGCCCCGATGCCTCACAGAAGAGACTTAGAGAGAGCAGCTCAGAGATGAGTTGCTGAAATTTGAAGATGTAATTGGGTTGGGTTTTTTTATTCCTCTCTATAATTTGATCTGACAAATATTCCTTTTCCAATTATGAATATGGAATTTGACAAATAAAAGCTAAAAAATTCACAAATCCTTGTTCAAATATGGTGTTCTTTTGATTCTATGATTCTGCTCTTTAAAAATATGTATTTATAAATTTAAATCATAATAGTAATATGAAATTGAATATTATGTGGATCTGGAAAAATATCCAGTAAAATACTTCTACAGTAGGATTAGCTAATATAGAAAAGAATATACTTCCCAAAACAAAAGAGGTTTAAGATAAAGGAACAACAATTTGCATAGGAATATTGAGTGTTTTTTAAATTAATTTTTTCATCATTCTTTTCTAGATCATCTATAAATAACATGTATAAATAACACTTAAAAGATTCTAACTAAAATATGATGATCTATCCCAATTTACATCCTAAATTTAGAAAGGCATATTCCTCATGACAGCAGCTACCATCAATCAGTTGCCTTCCGTCTTGGCAATCCTACCACCCCACACCACAGCACTTTTGTAACTTGCACACATGACTTCCCTTCAATACCCTTACCCATTCTGTTCCCTACAACTAGATTAGTCATAAATCTCACCTTTCCATCAAGGTCCACCTCAGGTTTGACATCTCAATAAGCTCTGATTTCATCTCTGCCTCCCACTCCCCAAAACCAAGTGTTAAGTAATTTTCCCGTCTCAAAGCAACCATGGGCCTTTGTTCTCATCTCTCATCTAGTATGTTGTCCTTTGTTTTTAAGCAAAGAATGAATTTGACCAGGAATCACAGAAGCTCTACAGGGGTGAGTAAGAATACACTAACTTGAGTGTCTACATATAAAGATCTGGACTACACTGTCTATTAGTTTTTTGCTCAGATATGTGAAGACCCATATTGACATATGAGTCACTATAAGGAAGGATGGTATAAGGAAGATGGTCAGCTGTTGCCACAGTAATTAAGCAGGCTAAGTCTACCATTTTCTATTCAATACTTCACCTCAGAAAGAGCAGCAAGATTGAAATCTTATTTCTAAATAAGATTGGTTCTAGGCAAAAATAAGAGTGGTCAAAGTAGTGGCCTTCTGCCATTATTTTTGTCTGTGTCTCCTTTTTCCAGTCAACCCTTCACCATAATCACATCACCACAAGGGGGTCTCACTGGGTACCCCTTGAAAATCATCATATCCAGCCAGGAGTCCACTTCCCTAAATGTTCCCTACGCTCATTACTCCCGAACTCTAAACCACTACCTCGTGGCCAACTTGTTTGGTAATTTAATAAAAAGAACTTCAGATGAAAGCTTGTTAAAGATGAGCTCATGTTTTATCCATTCACAATAACATACCATACCCACTCCCAAAGTGTAACCCAGATGAGTGACTCACTGTATGTGGGCTTCAAATTACAATGATAAGAACATGTAGTTTTAGCAATTTAAGGTCTTACTGTTGTATGATCTATAGTTTCTATAATTTAGTCCTTTTAAACGAAAGAGATCAACGGCCATTACTGCTCCCTCTGCTGCTCTCCAAGGAGCAGAAGCATTTAGTGTAAAAGGGAGACCTGTTAGGCTCTACCTTCAGATGTGGGATAAAGACCAGAACCATACAGAATGGCTACACAAAGATTTTGCCAATATTTGAGGAAATGAAAAAATGACAAAAAAAAAAAAAAAAAAAAAAAAAAAAAAAAAAAAAAAAAAAAAAAAAAAAAAAAAAAAAAAAAAAAAAAAAAAAAAAACATTAAAGTGCAAGTCAGTAAGTTCTAAAATCTTTAAAATGAGTTTGCAAAATGTACAACACATGGAAGAATCTCTTTTGGAAAACTTTTCCAGAACAATTAAGAAGGATGGTCAGGAAAAGATTACCTATTGGAGCAACTTTTAATACCAATACATTAGTTTGTCTTAGTAGCAGATGCCTTCACAACCTTATACGAATTGTAATATTTAAATAAACAAACATACACATCATTTTTATTGCTGTTCCCACAAACTTCTATTTTGTTTAAATTCTCAGTCTTACCATCCATAGTTTTATACACTACAGTCCTTTTCACAAGCATGCCATAGCCACACAGTTTATGAAAGATTATTTATTTCCAGACAGGTCTATATCCCAGCCCCACCTAATCACTCCACTAAGCAAATACCTGGACTGACTACATGAAGTCTAGCCTGGCTTGCAAGGGGCAGCTGAGAAAATGCAAAATTGTTCTCAGTTAGCATATGGTAACTAAACCCACCATCTTTCTCCCTGGCTTTTGAAAAAATGCCCTTTCTCCAACCGTATACCATTCCTCACTCTTAAAATAGTTTGGTTTTGGTAGGTAGGAGAAGAAATACAACCTGTTCTCAAAAATTAAATGCAGTTTTTGTGCTATTATGTTTTTGAGGTAGATCTACAAACATCCCACCCTTTCATTTTCTGAACAACACTATTAAGGTAAGTATTATTCTTATTTTATAAGTGAGCCTTCCATCCCGCAGCTAGAGTTGAGGTTAGGATCAGGTCTTTGGATTTAGTGCCTTTTCCAATATGTTCTTCCACTCTCCCTTATTCAAATGTGTGTTGCTCTCTACATATTTTGCTATATTAGTTTTAATTATAATATCTGAATGGGGTAGGAAGACACTGTATCTTTTTCTCTTTCTTAAGCACATAGCATAGTTTTAACTATGATTTCTAAATAAAATGTGTATTTTCCAAAATCAGTGACATGATATTTATTTTAGATAAGAAATATTTCTATAGATTTGCCAGTGAAATTCATTTGCAAGTTTTCAAGCAAAGGAAACGGACCTACTCAGTGCTGTTCAGAGGCAAGGACATGATCTGTCTTAACTCTTTGATCTTTATGGCAACACCACGAGTGGGTTATTATATTTTATACATGAGAAACCTGAGCTTCAAAGAAGTTAAGTATCTTACTGAATTCACAAAATACGTGGCGGAAATAGGATTTAAACTTAAGTCTGCCTGACTCCAAAGCCCATGGTCTTCCTACTAAGCCATCATACCTTTCTACAGGGTGGCCTCTCTGGCAAATTCTACTAAAAGGAAATTTACTTTGCACAAAAAATTCAATCTAAGCCTATCCTGATTAAAAGGTCATGGTCTGTCCCTGTTCAGATGGTAAATTCCAGACAAAGTGCATGTGCACTGAGCACTAACTGTGTATTTCATCCTGGAGATTCTCTACAATAACAAGAGTTCGTTTGGGGAAAGTTCAATTCTTTAGCCTCCCTGGCACAGTCTGGGATGACTCAGGTCAGACTGCAATGGCTCCAAACAATTCCTTCTAAACAAGACCTTAAGAATGTCAGTGACTAAGGTACAATTGTTCTCAGATGACCTTGGGTGGGGGCCATGATCACTCACAGTATGAAAAATTAAGTGATATGAGATGGGGAAGGTTAAGGTGAGGAGTTTTGCTGCTTTCAGAATCCAAAAAGAAATTTTTTAAATGTGCCAACAGACCACAGCATAACCTGATAAACAGCAATCCTCTCTCAAATCTTACTTTTTCCTCTTTTTGTTGAAGAAAAATGAAAGATAAGACTTGAGTGAAGTTACCCTCTGAAGCCCTACAGGAAGTGTTTATTCTGTCTTATGTATAAAACCATAACTAGTATCCAAAAGAACTTGATGTCCTTGTTAAGATGAAAAAGAGCACGGTAAACAGCTGGAGGGAACTGATAGCATGTTGTGCTGTGTGCATTCTTTACCAGCCCCTTGAATTGCTCATTTCAAAAAGGACAAAACATTTCCTGCCTCAGTGCATAACAGGGAAAGGCGAATGGTCTGGAATGACCTCATAAGATTTAAGCAGTTTGCCAAAGAACTTAAACAGAATTTGCTGAAAGCTTCAATCAACTGAACAATTGCCATACTATTTAAAAAATGTCTGCATTCAGAAGAAAGAAAAATCCTCACCATGAGAGATATTCTCAGTAAGAAATCATTACAACCACTGAATATGTTTTCATCATTGATATGCACAAGTGATTTTATCAGAATTTTTGGTGTGTTTCTCGAATTTCCCTCACTCCTCTCCAACTATAACCTTGTGACAGCAAAGACTACAATTTACTAATGTATGAAATCTTTGTAGAATTTAACATATTTATACATTTACTCCCTTGACAAACAATTGTGCTTACCATTGTACAAACACTGGAGAGATACAAAGACATTTAATCTATAGATAAAATGTTTCTTGAGCATTTGCTGTGTTTCTGGCACTGAGCTAGAAAATGGACTTGCAGCTGTGAACTAGACAGTCAATTGTCCTATCTTCATGGAGCTATCAATTCAGTTCAGTGGGTCATGATCCTAGCTGTAAATCAGAATCACCAGGGAGCTTTTTTAAATAGGCCACTGACCATTGCTCACCTAGCACCAATTAAATCAAAGTCAAACTGATTATTATAATATACTATGATAAACATAATGATTGAGAAAAATAAAGAGATATTTTGAGAGCACATAGATAGTACTTACAACCCAGATTCAGGGCTAAGTAGAATGTTTTAAATGATGATTTATCAGTTAGCCCAGGAAATAAAAGAAGATAAGGGAGATGGAAGCATTCTGGACAAAAGGAGAATGAGATTCAAAGGCAGAGAGGCACATTTCTGGGGTAGTACAGTGATGTCACTGCTTCTGATGTCATATAGCATGAAAGGAGAGAAAGACCATCAAAGAGACAGGGTAAGTAGGAAGGGGCCAAAGCAAGAAAACCCCCAATTCTCATGTCGAGGAGGGTGTATTTATTCCTGAAACAATTAAAGCTTTGGAGGAAATTTAAACAAGAAATGGATGTTACTTTCATTACTCTCAGGCCATGTACACATATCTTTTGCAGATCTAGAAGAAATAATACAGTAATCCCAAATTGTATCATCTCTTAATCCCTGGAGAAAATCAACATTTGATCTGCTAAGGCGATCTGTCATTATTTCACTTAAATTCATGCCCAGCTTTCTCTAGTTCCCTTCCAGCAACCAGTCATTTGTCTTGCTCCTAAGACTTTCTCAAGCCCAATCCCTGAGTGATGCTGGGGACACTTAACACCCTTGTTCCCAGGAAGAGGAGAAAGCACTGGGGTATGGGAAGAATAATTTGAGCTTTGTGCACAGTCCTCCAGTGGAAATGGAATCTAAGTATCCTCAAGTTGTTTTTAAAGCATTTTGTCAGCTTGCTTACCTGATAAGGCAAGAAAGTAGATCATTTATTTTCCTGGGAATTGATGGTAATTTAAACTTTTTCTTCAGAGTGTCCTATAATTGCCTTCTGGGTTTCATGAAGCCCAAAACATGATTTTGTTATTTATATCCCCTTATTTTCCCCCACTATTCATAAAACAGTGAAAAACAGTTCTTACAAATAAGGGAAAATTCAAGTATAGTACCTGCTTGTTTGACTCAATATTTTGATTTGATTTAAAAATCAATAATTTATTTTAACTAAATGACAGACATTTTATTCCTATGTACAAAGAACTCAGAAATTCCACCCTACCTCCCACATCCCGTTTGGTCACAAGAGAGATAATGGCTGCATTGACAAAAACTATTTCCAGTTCCTGTCAAGGGTCATTTCAGAAAGAACGCTCAAGCAAAACCTCACACTATTATTTTTATTTCAGAACATTTAAAAATAAATAACTAGTTATTGGTCTCAAGGGTCTTCTTGTTTCTGCAAATGAAAACCTTGGGAGAAAGTTTTATGCTGGTGAAGCACCAGGTTGGTCAGATTAAAAGGGACCAAACTGAACAGCCCAAACCTAAATACTGGTCCTCTGGAGCTACAAGTCAGACACTCTTTTTTTCCCACTTGGTTTTCCTAGTGGCCTTCTGGGTTCAGTCATATGAGATGAATACTCACATGAGACAAATTTAGGTTTTAATTTCCTTTTGAGAGGAGCCAGACAATAGTATGCCACATCCTTTGACATCAGTACTAATAGCAGGTACTAGTTGACGTCTTACTCTGCTCTAGACACCATGCCAAATGTTTTACATACCTCTTTTTGTTTAGCTTACACAATAACCCCATCCCAAGGGCCTTATGTACATTGCACTGATAGGAAAACAGATGCAGCTAATAAATAGCACAAAAAATTAGAATCCATTTTTTAGACACAAAATTGAGAGCTCACAACCACTATGTATTTGTTTCTCTGTCATTAAATTGGTTTTCTATGCAAATAATTGTCATTCAGTATTCATATGCCGCATACGTGACAGTCAATGAACTGGTGCTCTCTGATGCATTACATACATATTTGTGGTCTTTAGCTATGTAACACAAAACTGCAAAGATGAACAGTACTTACATCTCCAGTGAGGCTCTAGCAGTTGACCATGAGCCAGCTTCAGGTCACCTGGCCTTGCAAAACAATTCAAAGTCATATCTTCATGTAGCTGTTTCCAGCCAGGAAATGGAAATAGAGTATTGGTGAAGATTCGCCAGATTTCATAGGCCACTCCAGATCCATTCTGCTTTCTGTGGGGGAAAAAAAAAAACCCACAGTAAATTATTTTATATCCATCTCAGACAGGAGACTTCATGGTGACAAAGTTAAAAAAAATTATAAGAAAAAAGAAAAAGCAAAACAAGAAATTTCAATGATGCAACTTATTTACTCTTAAATCTATTTCCCTGATCTACTGTTACACTGGAAACCATTAGCAGGCGCCTTAAATTTCCAAGAGTTTTGAATGTGTGAATCTTGTTAGGCTGCCAAGTAATTACCTTTGTTTATTAATTACCAGTTTCAGGATCTTTAGTAATAAATTTTGCTGGCAATAAAGAACTCCTTACTACACACACACACACACACACAGACACACACACACACAGACACACACACATACACACACACACCTTTTATAGCATGAGGTTATTAATAGGCAGATGGCCTTTGTTTTATGAGACTCTGCCACCAAATTGATGATGATGACCCACTGCTCTTTCATATTATGCTAGTAAAGTCTTGAAATGGAAATCTTGGGATCGTAGGTGAAACATCACAAGTTAAAAACATTGCAAGGTTAAAAACTTCATGTGTCTCAATTAGAAATTATTCTGCTTGGTTCATATTTTCCATGCAAAACTTTTTTTTTTTTTTTTT